>NW_005871064.1:4927903-4976981 GCF_000147115.1 Myotis lucifugus
GGGGGCTCATGGTCTATTGAAAGGACTTCAGCAGATCCAGCCTCCCTGAAATTGTTCAGTTCAATGACAGGAGTCTAGAGATGTATACACTTCTTAGGAAGAGGGTACCTGACTCCCTTCTTACCATCAAAGTAGCCTGTGATATCACTAGCTAAAAGGCTTCCTTCTCCTTCCCCTCCCCTGTTCCCTTCTCTTCCTCCTTCCTCTTTTTTGTTAATCAGCCCAGTAAAAATGACCCTTTTCTCTTCCCAGCTAAGTGTGACTCCGTTTCCCTTTATCATGTGTTTTCTATCCTATCTACTATTTACATATTCATAGCTCATGCCTCAAATTATCATGCACAATCATTTGAGTCAAGAGTCAAGTCCATCTATTTTTCTGTATCTTTGTGTTTAATCAATAGACAACTTGGCTTAGTGATTGAGCATCAACCTATGAACCAGGAGGTCACGGTTCAATTCCTGGTCAGGGCACATGCCCGGTTGCAGGCTCCCCAATGTGGGGCAGCCAATCAATAATTTTCTCTCATGAATGATGTTTCTGTCTCTCTCGCCCTCTCCTTTCCTCTCTGAAATCAATAAAAAATATATATAAAAAAATAGTAAAGGGTAAAGGTGAGGTTTTAATATTTTTGCATCCTCTCCAAAAAGTACCTAGTTGACTCATATGATTAAATAATGAAATAATAACATTCTGTATTTTTATGCAAAAATGCTAAAAAAGTGTGGGGTAAAGAAAAAGGGCAGATGATTATTTTGATTCAAGAAATGTGACTGCTAGCTTTGTTAGGCCTGGAGAGCATTTGCGAAAAATAGGAAAGATTTCATGTTTGCTGTAACAATATTATGTTTGGTTCGAGAATGAGAGGGAGTTATGCTGGACTCCAGGCCTCCAGCCTTCAGAAAAGCTCAACTGGGCTTTTCTGGCTTCTCTAAATGACTTTGCCAAAAATAATGAGGAGAGGGGTGTTAACTCTGGGACAGAGCAGAGAGGAGGTGGAGAATGTCAAAGTTGTACCTTTCTCCCCACACCCAGGCTTGAGGATCAGCTCTCTCCAGGCACAAGGACCCATGAGAAGGTGGCACCATCTGACAGAGAGCCAGTGTGGCCCCTCTCTTGGTAATGCAACAGCCCAACAACAAGCCATGGGGGTGTCTGATTAGACACTAAGGGCCGAACATTATGGGACTTAGTCCCTGCCTTTAAGGAACCTACAAGTTGGCCAAAGGATAAAGCATGCATATCAGTGTGAGCAGAACATACGTAGTAGCGTGTAAGCATAAACATGTGGAGGTAAGTTCAGAAAGGTCAGGGTGGGGTTGCTTAAATAAGACAGAGTTTGAACTGAGCCTTGAAAATGGAAAGGTGGCAGATCGAGGCACCTGAGGTGGGGCAGCTGCAAGAACAGAAACATGAAAAAGGGACTCCCCAGTCCCAGGACAGCACCCATTGCATTTGCATCTCCCTATGGCCAGCCATAGCACACATTAAGGGCACAGGGAAGAGGGCATTATAGTGCATTGAAGATCCACCCCCTGGGTGCCCAGCACAGTGACTGCTACTCTATACAATTTTTCTTTTTAATCTTCACAACTCCATCATGACATAGAAATTAGCTCCACTTTATGGGAGAAATTGAGACTTATGGAATTTAAATAACATTTTCCAGGTCACACAGGTAGTATAGGTATTGGGAATTTAAATCCAAAATCATATTGCCCCAAAGCTCATCCTCTTTCTTTTATTATGTGATGCCTCTGATTTATAGAGCATTGAAGATAACTCACTGATGAGACATGGCATAGGGAAAAAAGATGAGTGCCAGACTATTAGTCAAGTGAGCCTCAGGCAGTACCTAAAACATGTGTCCCCATGAATGACTTTTAACTGATCCTTCCTTCCAGACCAGGGGTGGGCAAACTTTTTGACTCGAGGGCCACAATGGGTTCTTAAACTGGACCGGAGGGCCGGAACAAAAGCATGGATGGAGTGTTTGTGTGAACTAATATAAATTCAAAGTAAACATCATTACATAAAAGGGTACGGTCTTTTTTTTTTTAGTTTTATTCATTTCAAACGGGACGGATCCGGCCCGCAGGCCGTAGTTTGCCCACGGCTGTCCCAGACATTATTTTATTTAATTGGTAATGACCATCCACTCTTCAGATCTCATCAGTACAACCTAGGGTTCTAAATTGAGCAGAGCACAGGTTAGGATGGAGATGGGAAGGAGGAACACAAAGGGTGGGGTGAGGTATGGGTATGAGAGTGACCTTGTTAAGGACAAGGCCACCAACATGTGTTAGCATATCGGAATCAAATCTCAAATTCTCCAGGCCCTTGCAATCCAGTGGGAAGGGACTCTTCTACCTCCTTTTAATGGGGCTCAGCAGGTAGACAGCAGGCATGAAACCAAAAGGTCTAGTTCCTCCCAGTTCTGATGCTGCAACTGCAAATCAAGTGTGTTCAAAGCATCCTATCAGATGCACTATTTCCTCATGCCAGTGGTTTTGGACTTGAGAAATAACCAGATCCATGTGTTTGATTGGAAATAGAGCTACGGCATTTTGGTTATTATTCATAGTGTCCCTAGCTCAACAAAGTCAGGATCTATCCCTGGAACTATTACACCCTCTTTTCCTTCTTTCAGAAGGACCCAGATGCATGCAATTTAGTTCTTGGTTGTTTGAAGTTCTGTTTTGTGCTGTTATATATATTTTTTATTTTCTTTTTCTTACCTAACAAGACTGTACCCAACAAGACCATGGTTACTATCTCATGTAATCTCTACATTTCTCGAAGTACTGAGGAGTCTGGACATACAATCAGTCAATAAATACCTATTGGTCAAATGACTTTAAGGGAAAGTGGTGAATACTGTCAATAGCAGGGACTAGAATGACTAAACTGCTGAGCCTGCAGAAGACACTTGTGAGAGATGGCTGGTGACACCCTTCAAGTCGACAAGAGGAAGTGGCACTCAGCATCTAGAGTATTTCCTGCCTGAAGTAGGCACTCAAACATGTGAATGAATTAATCAGCAGTGGGAACACACTCTTCTCTATCCGCTGTAGGTTTTATGAGAGAATATTGGCTTATACATCAGTGCAGGAGTCAAAGGTTCAACTGAAGAAAAGACAGCATGAAATCGAAAGGGGATGGAGAAAGAGAGAAGGCGCGGGGGGGAGAGAGAGAGAGAGAGAGAGAGAGAGAGAGAGAGAGAGAGCTCCTCTTCCTGTGGATGAAACAATAAAATGTTCAATGGGCCCATTGCAGTTCTGATGTGTTAGGACCAATTTAATTGGTGGGTTGGGGAAGGCAGGGAGGTGGTATCAAGGATGGTTATCCAGTAACTTCTAAAACTTCTGAATTCCTTACCTTGTAGATCCTGAACTATTGATTCACAATCTAGAGTGCATCTCAGGTGTTATCTGACCTGGGAAATAACCAAAGGCAAGCCTGTGACCTCCTCTCTCAATAGTCCCCTAAAGAATAGCCTTTCCTCACCATCAGCCCCAAATCCCTGCTCCTGGCTCCAGGATTTAATCATGCTCCACCCAAACACGAGCTCTTGAGTGAAACACAGTCTGCACCCAGGAAAGGAAGGGGCTGTCCGCTGCACTGAAGTCAGTGCCCAGATGTGCATTAGAAATATAGCTCAGGAAGTTCTCCTATATTCAAAACTGCAGACCACCTAGATCTATCTGGTCCTCAAAATAGACTTCCACTCTTACAGTGTCAGAACCTGAGGGAGACAGTGGAAGGTCCCAGGGAATGAGGAATTCACTGTGTCCCCAGAGGGCTCAGGAGCCCCCTCTGCTGGGGGACTGGACAGAGGGAAGGTGGTGTAGACAGAGATTTCCATGTGTTCTCCTCTCCCTCCCTCCCTTCAACCAGAGTGGCTCTGTTTTCCCCTCGTTCATGTAAACAATTTCATTTTAGAATGAATGATCTGCCACTAAAACAAACTTTAAAGCTGCAGACTAAATTCTTCTGTTGTAGAAGTTGATAGTGAATTCAGGATCACACTGATAATTCACAACAGGCCAGGCACTCTTACCCCCAGCCCCTCAGCAACCATCTCAGTCTATTCCCACCCTATCACCCTGGCACAGCAGACTGCTGGCCTCCATCCTGGAGGTGGAACAAATGTACTCAAAAATCCAGGGGAAACTGAGGCACTGGCAAGCAGAGATGAGCCTGTCCCAGACCTAAAAAGCACAGGTCCAGACCTTCTGGGCCCCCAACCAGACCCCATTCTCATTCTTGCCATTGGAAAACAGCTCACTGCCTGGCTGTGTGGGGAGTGACCCAAGGCAGAGAGGCAGAGAGGGAGGGGAATGCAATCTGCTGGGCTCTGGGACTTCAATCAGGCTGAAGTTAATGAAAGGATCCTGCCTTTTCCCAGGATGGCTAAGTGTCTGCCAGGCTCCAGGGAGAGGCGTGAGCGGGTGTAGGGGAGAAGGGCAGACAGAATTACATCTCCTAGTAAATGGCAAAGGAAGGAGAAGATTCTTTCATCTCCCTGGTGGAGCCAGATTTGTTCCTTGGGCCCTGTCTCGGGCCATTCTCATTCCTGACACGATTCGCCGGTCTCTGAAACATCCCAAGTTCAAAATATTAGGAGGATGGCTCTGCTTTCCATCTTTGAGGAGGTGCAGTTTTCTCTCTTGGGAAGTGGTTTGTGTGTGTGTGTGTGTGTGTGTGTGTGTGTGTGTTTTGGTCTCTCCTAGCCTGAGGGGCGGGCTGGGGAGCAGGGAGGATTAGAGGAAGAAAAAGAAATTGGTGAGGTCCTAAGCAAGTGAGAGGAGGAATATCCTCAGCTCCCCAGGCAGAGGCTCTCTGCTCTCTCACTACTCACCAAGTCACCCCCACACAGTTGCAGCCAGTACGCCCTGGTGACTTCCCTGGGTCTAGGACTGCTCCTCCAACAGCTTCCCTCCTACCTGTGAACTTCTACAGCTTCCAGAACTTCCCTCACAGGAGGGAAGAAGGCTGCTCCATGTTCCTCCCTGTGTCCTCCTCCCCTGCCCCAGAAACATCATTTTCCCTATGCTGGTCTCTTACCAAAGGTGCACATCACATCTGGGTAGGCTGTGGTCTCATATAACTCCATCTAACTCCCCAGGCTGACACGTGTGCCTGGAAGGGTATCACTGACACAAAAGGGGAGATGTGGGTCACACTGGACATCTGGCCAGAAGGATCTAGGCCTCACAGACATGCAGCTGGATGAACTGAACCTGGTTTCACTGGGGATCCTCTAGGACAGTGGTTGCCAACCTTTTGGACCTCACGGACCACCAGTGGTCCACGGACCACCGGTTGGAGACCGCTGCTCTAGGTCATGTGCTTTCCCTGCTCTTTCCTCCCTTGTGGGTTAGAGAAATAGATGACAGCAGGTGAGAGGATGGATGGATAGATAGATGGATGGATGCATAGGTAGATGAAGGATCAGAGCAAAGATGGTTTGGGGGAGCCAAAATGACCCATTTTCAAATTGCCTTAAAGACAACTTTTATTAAGTAAGACTTCTACTCAATATGCACCCCCTCCCTATTTTCAATCTGTTCTCATTTCTTATTTAGTAAGAACTAGATCTTTTTCTCCCTCTTTATTTTGTGAAGCATCATTTACTTCCCTCTTTGGCTATAAGATGGACCCTGAATCCATCCCACCCCAATCCCTCAACCCACCAAAGAGTCCAGGACAGCCTATGTGGAAGGCAGTGTCCCAGAAAGCCAAGACAGATTTTCAGAAACCAACTAGCCCCACCTTCTCTCTTGGCTAAAAGGAAACTGAGGCCCAGAAAGAGTAAGTGACTTATCCAATGGAAAATCAGGAACCACAAACCAATGATATGTATATAAACCAAAGAAAGTTTTAGGGCCCCTAACACCTGAGGACTGGGAGATTCTGAAAGGGGAGGGGAGTGTTGCAAGGTAAGTCAGGGATAAGATAGGGAAAAGGAAAGAAGTTTAAGGTGATTTCCACCAAGCAACAGGCTCTGGAGCCACCATCAATGAATAAGCCACAAAATTACCAGGACCACAGGGGTAAATGTGAAAATTGTAATAAGGGACATAAAATGAAACCAACAGGGAACGTTGGTCAAGGATGGTTATCCAGTAACTTCTAAAACTTCTGAATTCCTTACCTCGCTGTGAACTATTGATTCACAATCTAGAGTGCATCTCAGGTGTTATCTGACCTGGGAAATAACCAAAGGCAAGCCTGTGACCTCCTCTCTCAATAGTCCCCTAAAGAATAGCCTTTCCTCACCATCAGCCCCAAATCCCTGCTCCTGGCTCCAGGATTTAATCATGCTCCACCCAAACACGAGCTCTTGAGTGAAACACAGTCTGCACCCAGGAAAGGAAGGGGCTGTCCGCTGCACTGAAGTCAGTGCCCAGATGTGCATTAGAAATATAGCTCAGGAAGTTCTCCTATATTCAAAACTGCAGACCACCTAGATCTATCTGGTCCTCAAAATAGACTTCCACTCTTACAGTGTCAGAACCTGAGGGAGACAGTGGAAGGTCCCAGGGAATGAGGAATTCACTGTGTCCCCAGAGGGCTCAGGAGCCCCCTCTGCTGGGGGACTGGACAGAGGGAAGGTGGTGTAGACAGAGATTTCCAACGTCTCCTTCACAGCGATGATGGAACATTGGGCTGGGAGTGGGAAAATGCATGTCCTACCCCTGGGTCTGCCTCCACTCACTAATTATGAGCTTACTTCACCTAGTCAGGTCTTATTTTAGCACCTATAAAATGAATCCCATATCCCCTCTGGCCCCATACCTCCAGCATCCGAAAGTGGCCTTCTCACTTCGGGGATGAAAAAGTTGAAACAGACTCTCTCTAGTTTCCTCTATTTCCTCTTTTCCAGCAACTCCCCCTTCCCCAAAACACACTCCTCTAAGAGACTGTCTATACTTTCTGGGAGATTCCTAATCAAAAGGACAGGAGGGAAGACGAGTCTTGTTCTGTGCCCCATTATTGGTGTGCAAGTAGGAGTTGAGATAGAAGGTCACCTGGACTGCTACACAGGTTCACTGTCTTAGTGAGGCTGCAGTCACATCCATATTGAAGCAAAGGGCAAGCAACCTTACAATTCCAAAGGCCTTGGTTCTGACTGCCCAGGCATTTGGGGTGGGCGGTGAGGAGACCACGCAGTCAGCTTCCCACCAACCTAAGGGGCAAGGTGCACACTTGAAGCTGCCATCCTAGCTGGACTGAGTCCTTTTGCTAAGTTTCCTCAGACTCATGGACTTTTAAAGGTTAAACCTGAAACCACTGACAGTGGAGGCAGACTTAGCTTTGGGCTCCTTCCCAAAGAGTAACAAGCATGACTAATAATAATTGAGTATAACTCCCGGCAAGCCTGGTCTTGATGGCTTATATTTTTCTTTTGCTATTTGTTAAATGATGGGGTTCTAATGTGTACAGGTGAGAGCTGTAACAAATTCCCCTAGATATGCAGCCAAAAGAGCTTTTACCTTTTTTTAAAATGTTTTTTAGTTCCATGAGTAACCTTGTACATATAACCCATGCTCTTATGGTGGGGTGGGTATTTGGTGGTTGTCCAAGCTATTTCAACTTCTGGGTGGGAATGCCTTTCATCTTTCTTGCAGATTAGAGCTGCAACTACGAGAGCTGATGAAAGAAGAGGCCTCTGATTGCCCTAATCTAGAACTCACCGGGACAATGAGTCTTGTTTTATGTTATTTGAACCTGGTGAACCTACAGAAACTCGCCCCGCCCTTCTGAAACTTCTCGGTAGAATTCTTTTTAAATGCCTTGTTCCCCAGACCAAGAAAACTGGATTTCATGGAGGGCACCTGGTATAGTGTTGAGTGGGACATTTACAAAGATAAACCTGATATAAGCTGGTGACATGGGAGTTCATATCCCCATTTATTAAGTATTTTGGTAGAAAAGAGCTCAAAAGGGTTAAGTTGTTTCTGAGGCTACACAATTAGTAGGTGTTAGAATGGCACTGGAGCCTGGTGTGGCTGACTCATCACAGTCTATGAGCCGCCTGCTATTTTTGGAATGTGCACTATTAGAGCTTTTATCAGGTCCTCTATGATGCGCTGACCCTTCAAAATGAATCACGCGTAGTAAATTTATAGAACAGTGGTGTTCAAATTGTACACTACGGAGTCCTGCATTCCACGAAAGAGTCTTGGGAACTGTAAGGTGGGTGAGAGGGGCGAAGGTGGAGAGTTCCAGCCCAATCCCACTTAATCCAAAACAACTCAACTTTTATTGATGTTTTATATTGGATTTCTGGGTTAAGATCTATTTGATTTAAAGCTTTATAATAAAGAAATGTTGAAAACTCCTATCTTAAAAGAGAAGGCTCCTACAAAGGTGAGCAAGCCATTCGAAGTACTAACAGAATATACCTGGGAAACAGAATTATCCAGCTCACTTCTTTATAGATGCCAAGATGGGCCTTCTTACTAGTTAGCAGAATAGATACATAGGCAGGCCTCATTTTAAGAAAACTCCCTTTAAGATTTAGCACATGTGAGTCCTCATCAGAAAAATGCTCTCTTCATCTGAAGTTCACCAAGCTACACGCTGAAGAAAGCATAACTAATTTACCAGGCAAGGACAGAGCTAAAGATATGTCACCGCTCAGGAGCACAGTCTGGGCTATAGGTTCTTTCCTTCAAACAAAATGAAGAAATCACATGCAAGCATCTGCGGGCTGTTTTCAAAGTCTGGAAGAGGCCATTAAAGCAGGTTCTCCTCATTGTACATATGCCAAGCAAAGCTGGGTGCTGGGGGGAAATCCAACGGCGTCTCTCTTCTCCTCATCATTTACTGAATTTCTGCTTAGACTGCCCAGATGATCTGAGCAGTTGGCTCCAGGGCTGGTATTGAAGCTTTTCTGGGATCCTTGATGAAACCCAGGAAATTTACTTAGACCCTTAGGCTCATAGGGCAGCAAAGAATGGAAAAGGCAGAAGGTGCTTGCTTCAGAGAGTGTCTGAGCGCGGAGTCAAGAGCTCTGCTCCTTAGCTCAGTGTAGCCAATTTGGCTGAGAATCTGGGCCCCCTTGGCCAAATCTAGAGCAATTAATCCAAATTACAGGTGAATATCTAAAAGGGATAATGTCAAGCTGGACCCTGTGGTGGCTGAACCCTACACTGTAGGCAGCCACAGCTTGTGTAGCCCTCAGGTGAAATGGAAGGGCATCCTCCAGAAAGCGCTTTGCTAATTATAAGATAAAAAATAATTGATTTTTCAGGGCCTACTTTTGCCTGTTATTATAGCAGGTAGATGCTTTTACTCCATTATCTCTCTTCATCTTTGCATTACCTATGTAGGATAGTATTATTTTTACCAGCTTATAATTGAGCAAACTGAGAGGCAAATTGGTTCAATAATTCACCCAGGGTTACAGAGGCAGAAAGTGACAGAATCTGAACTTGAACCCAGCTTTGAATCATAACAAGTCCAGTCCTCTGTCTAAGGAGCCCGTGACCCCCTCAGGAATCCCTAAATTGTATCTTGCTTCCTTCCTCCCTACTCTGCCAGGGAGTCAGCCCTAAGCCCAGGGACACTGTCACTGCCAGCTGTGCCCAGCTAACCTGCCATGAAGGTGGGAGCCAGACTTCCCATCAGCCCCATGCAGCCTCACAGTGTAGGCATCTAAGGTAACATCCTATTACCTTGATCTTCCCTTCAGGTTTCTCTGAACTCAAATTGACTTTTTTCAAAGGATCTTTGTTCTTGAATCCTGGCTGACTAGGACTCACTAGAGTCTGTACTGTACACCGTACACTGCTTCAAACATTGCTAATTATTATGAGTATCTTCCCTTCCTAACCAAGTTTACCTCCTCTCCCTCCAGTCCTTCTTTCCTTCCAGCATTGAGAGCATGCCAAGTTCGGGGCATCATCACGGGTGCTAGGAATCCCCACAAACTCCTAAATGCTTTCCAGAGAACAACTCGTACCATTCAATCCTCTTAAGACGCTCATAATGCAGTACTATGATTATACCCATTTTATGAGTGAGAAAGCAGAAACTTAGCTCCATTAAGTGACATATTCAAAGTGATAGGGTAGTAATTGACAGGTCCAGAGAACATGCTCATTTCTATTTCAGTCCAAAGCCTTTATTCACTCTTAACTACTCTGAATGGTGGCACTGCCAGTAACTTCATGCCACCTAGAGAAGATCTCTGCCTTCTAGAGACACAAGCTAAGACACGAGACAGGTATTTATAAAAAAGGGGGAACCAATGATGGGGAAGGCATAGCTGCATCCCAAGGAAGAGTAGTATCATTATGATCATATAAGTGGGCAGTTTTAATAATACCCAGAAATGGGAAATCTCCAGCAATCCATCTCTGTTACTACATGCATGAGACATGCTATGACATCGTCCTCTTTGAATCCAACAGAGAATGAGAAGGAGAAGGAGCAAGCAGGAAGGGCAGTATGCACCTCACGATCAAGGAGCTGGACAGCAAGGCGTGACCTTCAGGAAAGACAGACAACCATCTTCAGCAGAGATAAGGGAAGTGAAACCTGGAGTTCTTCCTCTCGTTTACAAGAAACCGCCTTCACAAAACTAAAATTTAAAAGGCAATCTTTGTTTATCAAATACCTCTGCTTATGGTTACCATCAGAAAGATGACCAGGTTTTTTAAAGATCAGGTCATTTGCTTATACATTTTAATTAAGCAAGTGGAACTTGCTTGTTTCTATACTTTGCTATTGGTTGAAATAAACATGTCTTTGAATTGCTATTTGAAAGCTGTTTGCACAACCAATGTGCAATCACTTTCATGAGTGGCCCTGCTCTGCCAATAGTGCTACTGGCATCGAAAATGCTGAGTCCCTACTGGGTCCTGCTGCTCCCTAGGATGGGAGCTCTTTGAGGGCCAAGACATTTGATGTTTCCAGAATGATTCTTCACCATTCAAGATATTCTACAGCTTGTAACAATGTTCCAAAGAAAATACCCTCAAAAAACAAGATTAGCTTCCTTTCAAGATTTCTAGGCAATTTTGAAGGAGGCATAACTCCTTGAAATATATACATTCTGGTACTTTGCTTAAAATCTGCCACTGTGGAGAGCTTGTTTGGAGTTTGCGACTACTCCTATAGCATTGACCCAAGAATGGTCTTATCCTTTCAGGTAAGGCTGTCCTCTTTGACCAAGCACACAGCTTCAGGGGAATGCACATGGTCATTGCAGCATTATTTACAATAGCCCAAATATGGAAGCAACCCAAGTGTCCATCAGTAGACAAGTGGACCCTGGCCAATGTCGGTCAGTGGTTGAGCACTGACCCATGGGCCAGAAGGTCATGGTTCGATTCCCTATCAGGGCACATGCTGGGTTTCGGGCTCAATCCCTAGTAGGGGGCATGCAGGATGCAGCTGATCAATGATTCTCTCTCATCATTGATGTTTCTATCTCTCTCTCCCTCTCCCTTCCTTTCTCTGAAATCAATAGAAACATATTTTTTAAAATGAAGCTTAATATATGAGTGGTTAAAACAGTTGTGGTACATATATACAGTGGAATATTACTTGGCCACAAAAAAAGAATGAAATCTTACCATTTGTAACAACATAGATAGACTTAGAGAGTATTATGCTAAGTGAATTAACCTAGATGAGAGAGATAAATATCATATGATTTCATTCATATGTGGAACCTAAGGGACAAAATAAACAAATAAAACAAAAACAGACTCAGAGATACAGAGAGCAGACTGACAGTTGCCGGGGGCGGGGGGTTGAGGGATTTGTTGAAAAAGGTAAAGAGATTGAGAAGTACAAACTGGTAGTTAAAAAATAGTCACGGGGATGTAAAGTACAGATAGGAATACAATCAATAATACTGTAATAACTATGTATCGTGCCAAGAGTTATTTATTGGAGGGAACACTTGGTAACCTGTATTAATGTATTAATGTCTATCCACAGCACTGTACACCTCAAACTAATATAAATAGCGTTAAATGTAAACTATAATAAAAAATAAAATTTACAAGACTGCCCCTCTTGTATTCTATACAAGGCTTCTGGAAACAGTTCGTTCACCAGTAATGTCTTTGTTGGGCTGTGTATGTATCTGTGTTTCACGCAGAACTGCCTTCACTAACTTTTGCTCAAAATGGTCTCTTGTGATGTCACTCTCAAAACCAAGATCATCTCACAGAGGTATCTGGAAATGAGATTTCCTTCTCATCAAAATGGCTCAGTCAGATGTGGATTATACCTCCCTGGACCTCTTCTCCAAATAAGACAACATTTACTTATTCTCACTCAGAATCCCATGTGTGCCTGACTCACAGTCCACCCATCTTTGGGGAAACCTGCCCAGAATTTCTGGCTGGCTCAGGTGGGGGCTTCCTCTCTATACCTTGCCCACTGAGACTGAGGAGAATGAATGCAACACAGATGCTACATCAGCAGGACTGGAAGTAGCTGCTAACTCTGTCTGAGGCCCCTTTAATAATTATGTGCCTAGCCCTTTATTTATAGCACAGATGAAGGGCCCACCATGGGGACTGATGATATTCACTTTTGTAGCCACATTTGGAAATTCACTGGTAGTGCGACCTTAGCAAGTTATACCCCTGCCTGGCCCTTAAAATTGCCCACCTCTGACATGAGGAATCCTGAATGATCACCCCATGATCTGACAGCCTGTGAATCTTGGAAAGGTTATAGGAGGCCATATCACTCACCCAAGGCATGATCAGGCTTCACATAAAACATTTCTAAAGGTACTTGGGATGAGATATAATAGCAAAAATAGAGGAGTGGTAGGAGGTAAGGAGAGAGAGGGCCCCTGGGCAGAACTGGGTAATTGGCAAAGCCTAATGTGTTTTTAGGAGGATCTGTGCCCTCACCACCTCTCACTGGTTTTTCAGAGAGTAAGTGGTCTCTTGTTTCTCTGCACATCCCTTCCTACTAAACCTGGAAAGCGTATACTGTCGATCAACTGTACCATGATCACTGTGCAGATATTCTCAGAATAGCTATTTGTTGTGCTTCACTTCTAAACAGGCCATAAAAAAATTGAGTCCTGATATCTTTTGATAAAAAGAAATTCCAAATCTAAAGAATTATAGCTGAGAACAGAAGGGAGAGAGGCCCATAATTTGGAGGGCAGAGGGCCCATTGCTACATGGAGAGTCATCTGAAGCAAGCCTGATTCTGGGATAGAAGAGGGACAGGAGGGTAGGGAAGCCATGCCTAGCTGTGTCCAGCGACTTGCCATCGCCACATCTAAATGAGAGGCATGCAAATGTGAACAGCAGTGACCCAATCTCTCCATGCACCTTAAGGCTGGTCCTGGACCACATGGGATATTAACAAGCATCCCAATTCTAAGACAAAAGAGCTTATTTCCACCTGCAATTAAAAAGAGTTTGACTATTTTCTTTTAATTATTAACCATTTATCACCAATTGGGTACAAAATGGCAGCTGTTCATAGCCAAGTCATGGGGAACATGGCCCTATTTCAAGGTATAGAGTATCTTTATCATAACAAGAATAGTGAAGTATGATATTGATCCAACACCCTTCCTTCCTAGACCTAAAAACATTTCAAATGATGAGCTCATGTAATCACCCCAACACCACCAGTGCCATGTAGCCTATATTCTGAGGATACATCAATGAACAAATACAACACAGAGCCGGACCTCTTGGAACCCAAAAGTCTAACTGGGGAAACAGCATTAATTTTGAATAACAAAAATAAATGTAATTTAGAGTCATGGTAAGTTCAAGGAAAATAAGAGTGAGAAAAAAATGTTTGGGCGTGACAAGAGAGTTAATGGAAAGAGGTCGGATTTAGAACATGGGCCTGCTCACATGAACCCTGAAAAAAGGAAGGGAGAAAAACTCTCCTGCTTGTTTAACAGATGGAGGAAATGAGGCAAAAAATCGTTCAGTGACTTGCCCAGGGACATGCTCTGGGCTTCACAGGTCTTAGCATGGAAGGGATCTTGGGGTGTGATTTTCCAGACCCCCTCTCATGCAGGAATCCCCGTCTCTGACAGATGGACACCCAGTTTGAACACTCTGAGGAAGTGGCACTTGCTAGTTTAGTGGCCAGCAACAATCTTTAGCAAATTCCACCTTTATTCGGTTGAAATGTGCCTCATTAAAACTCACCCCCTAGTTCTGAGGAACAAGAACTAGCTATTGTTGTTGTTTTACTGTCCTGATCTTCCTGTTCAATAGGAAAGCCCATTTATCAGATGAGGAATAAACAGACGGACTAATCAACCTACTCCAGACCCCACACCTCAACTCAGAGCCGGAGGACTCCAGACTCATCCTCTCCCGAGTTCCCCAGTCCCGCCCATGCACACAGGACAGCCTGCTCATTTCTCTGCCACTGGCCATCCTGAGACACTCGATGACAGGTGACATAGCCACACATCTCCAAGTGGAATATCCCAAGTGCTTTCAGCTCTTCTTCCCTGAACACAGTTTTCTGTGTCATCACCATCTAGTGTATAAATATCTCCCTCACAATGTGGCTCTCAGGGCTGAGCCCACTATGCCAGTGGGAGGAGGAACTTACTAGCCAGTCCTATACTGGCAAATCTTTAATAACTGACTCTCTGGGAGAAAATGGGGAAAAAAAGCCCCAATGTAAGGCATTTGCCAATTTCCATAGTACACATACTCTCACCATTTCAAGCTACCAACCTAAAGGCGCTGGTTGCAGAGTTAAGAATAAATGGGGGGGGGGAGGGGGAGTGGATATCACAACAGATTTCATGGAGAAACATCTGATTGAGAAAATGGGGTTGGTCAAAGAAGGTGTTTCCAAGGAAACAATAATGTGGCTGAGCCCCAAAGGACGAGCAGAAGGTGCTGAGCACAGAGCTGTGGAGAAGGCACTCAGAGAAATGGGACATCGTGCCCAAGGGCCTCAAGCAGGAAAATTATCTGCAAATTGGAAAGGCCCCTGCACTACGCAATGTGAAGGAAGGCTAGAATGAGGTAGGGCTCCTGAATTCTAATCCTTTGCTGCCACTACCTAGCACTAGTCCTTGTTCCAGTCACTTATCATTTCTAGAGCTCAATGTACTCACCTGGCAAGTGAGAAGACAGAGGAAGCCATGTGCTCTGCCAGGTAACACATGCTTGACAGTCAACCAGACCCAAGTTCAGCTACTATCTCTCTCCAGCAGCTTAATCTTGAGCCTCTGTTTTCTCATCCACAAAAAAGTGGTAGCACTGGCTCCCTACAGGGATGTTTGGATGATGAAATCCATGCCTGTAAGGAGCCCTAAGCCAGTGCTTCATAACCGTGAGTAGCCTCCTCTTCCTTACATCTTTCAGGAGTGCAGTGAGGCTCAATCTGGACTACTGAATGGATAATGGGGAGACTGTGAGGTACCACATCAACAGCTGGGGTGGCTAGCATTCAACTTGCAGCCCTTCTTTTCCCTTACCTGCTTCTAAGCCATGACTCTCTGGAATCCTTTAGCCTGAGAGGCCTATGTGCAATGTGAAGGTGCTTCGACCACGGCTCTGTTGTGGCTGGTTTTTAAGTGGCCACCTCAGCACAGGTTGACTACTTGTCTTCCTGGGCTGAGGGCAATGGTGGGCAGGAGGTGGGTGGAAACTGACTCTTCTGTGGAAGCTTTGATTAGAAACAGGGGATTCCCCATTGCTCTTTCTAATGCTTTTGGCCAAACATGAAAT
This sequence comes from Myotis lucifugus, assembly GCF_000147115.1. Classification (NCBI taxonomy): domain Eukaryota; kingdom Metazoa; phylum Chordata; class Mammalia; order Chiroptera; family Vespertilionidae; genus Myotis; species Myotis lucifugus. Next base: position 4,943,620 of record NW_005871064.1, read on the forward strand.
GCCTCAAGGTCAAATTTAGTAGTGCATCTAAGGGCCTGAAGAACTCTTGGCTTTGGTGCTGAATCCCTCTTATCTCCTTCCCTCCCTTGAGCCTTGCAATTTAGCCAGGGCAGCTGCTCATACCCCACAACCCCAAATTGGTTCAATCTCTGTACAAAAATAGACACACACAGGCGGTCACTGCTTTCATGGAGCCATCATCAGAAACCAGATACTCGCAGGACAGTCTGTGATGAGGGGAAAGAGGAGCTGGTGGATGATTCTATGGCAAGATGACAGAGTCTGGGCTGCTCTCCAAAGAGCTAGAGAGGCTACACAAAGACTCAGGGCAAAGCCTTCTACCTGTCTGTGTTCCATGTTCTTTTTCTGAATGAGGTCCAAAAATCCTAGCCAGCATGCAGAATTTGTGGCGGGGGGGAGGGGAAAGAAAGGGGGTCATGAATGTCTTTCATACTTGTTATACATGAAGGTTATACTGAGGACATTGTTTCTACTATCTCTGATAAACCGAATGAACAGATACGGGGCGCGGTTACAGGAAGAGGGGAGGGGGTTGTGGATCGGGCTGCTCCTGAGTTACACTCGGGACTCATCTCAGAAGGGCAGCTGCTGTTTAACCTTCGCTCTGCACATTCCCTCCTGGGAATAGCCAGGGAACAGGCTGCATTCCCTGCAGCAATGGGAAGAACAGGGCTATACCACTGGCAAAGAGCAGTTGTGCTGGATGGCTCTGGGGGATATCATGGATGAGGCTAGCTGAATGCAGGGCCTATGTGAGTTGCCTCAGTTTCCCTTATGTCTTAGAGCAGTGCCCCCTGCCCAAAGATGCCCCCGAAGGAAGTGCGGTGGGGGCTGGGCAGGACTGGTGGCAGCTTCCCAGCCTGTGCCTATGCATCTCATTATTGAGCGGGCCTGAATCAAAGCATCCCTGTGCAGCTGCTGTCCTATTTAATCCATTTGTAATAAAAAGTGATTAGCATGGATGCCTCGGTGCTGAGGTTATTGTGTGTGTGATCAAAGCCATGGCTCTTGCCCACTTCCCAGAGCCGCCTGCACCTGGGAGAGCATAGAAGGCCATGAGCCAGGGCATGGGACAGGCAGCCCATGGTGGTCCAAAGGGCAGACCCCAGGTGCAGCAGGCAGCCTTGCCTGCCTGAGGCTCAGCAGCCATGGGGAGGTCCCAGGGAGAAGCTCATGGTCAAGTGTCCCCTTTGGAGGCTGGCATTCCCAGCCTGGAGACTTGAGGAGGCAGGTGGAGCCAGGAATACACTGAGGGCAAGCAGGGCTCATTCAGTGTCAGGTTCACGAAGAATTCAAAATTACTCATTTTATAGGAGGACACTGAGATCCAGAAGCAGGAAGAGGCCCCGAGAGAGGATGGGATAAAGCAATTTGTCCCAACCGATGCAGAGCTGGGAAGAGGACATGTGGCTGATGCTGAGAGGAGGAAGAACACTACTGTAAAAGCTGCAAAACCAGAAGAGCTAAGCAGTCAAAATTTTCTGGGTCTTTAAGAGTTTACCTATTCCTCCCTGCACACAAGCTCCAGTAACTTTCTGAGCTCCGTTTCCCTAAAAATAGTGAAATTTCAGCCCAGATCTCTCCCTCTGTTTGTTTACAAGTTCTGTCTGAGAAAAGCTTGATACCCCACTTCTCTCAGGCCATCAGGATTATGACCATCACTAAGAGTCAAACAGACTCCACTCTCAAGAAGTGTCCCTGGACCTCTGTTCTCTGTACTGTCCCACTGTGTACTACTATCTGTACTACCATGTGACACTTAGCATGCATCGTCCTTCTGATGGCTAGAGTTGACAGCATAAATAATTCCTTTGACTTCAGAAAATGACAATGACAACATTGACAGCAATGATGCTGATGATGATGATTGTGATGATGAGGGTATGAGTCCTGCTCCATCAGCCAGACCAAAGCCCCTAAGGGCAGCTGTATGCAGTGAACTTCAGGACACCCCTCCCGGCTGCTCTTTCAGTCTTTGAGGTGGGCGCTGGGAGCTCCTTGAGGGCAGAGCTGGATGTTTATGAGTTGGCATCTATCTCCAGGACCGAGCACAGTCATTGGCTATAGCACACCTGCAACAAGTGTCCACTAAAGGTGAATTAATGACACAAAGAGTTTGGCATAAGCGTGTCCTGTGATTCCATTTTTACATGATCCATGAGGGTGCCTGGAGGAACTCCATTTCCACCTGAACTCTGCACCCTTCACAAGGGGCCAGAGAGAAGAAGATCAGAGGGCATAAGGGTGGCACAAGTGGCAGAAGCAAGCCAAGAGCTGTTTCTTTACAAAAAGGTTTTCTAGAGCAAAGATGTTAGGGGTGCTTTACTCTGATCCCTGATATGGGAAACCATCTGGGCCTAATTAATGGTATGTACACATAACCGGGGTGCATGGCAACATGGGTGGGGCTGGCAGATTCTAACCTCCCTAAAAGGAGAAGAGTCCTTTGGGAGCTGCATGCATTTTTTAATCCCAATGGGTGCCTGGGATGCCAATTCCATGCTCCGGCATGAGTTAATGCTACAATTCTCAATACATTGTACCACACAGCCCAGACAGAGCCCAGGGACCACACTGATTTAGAGGATAAAGAAAAGCCCAGATCCAGTTTGTATACAACATTGCAGGGTCCTTCACACCAAAAATGATCAAGTCTGAGAGATGAGCGCTAAATGGCAAGATTTAGGGGCAATTGAGAAACAGTCCGAATAAAAGCCAATGCTAAGAGAACTAATCTTTCTCTTGCTGAGTTCTACATCATGCTGGAAGATAACGGAATACTCCAAGGGCGTAAATAATTACCCAGCTCTGAGTGGGTAACGGTGATAATAGCTAGCCTGCATTTAATAGGCTCTCAGTGTTCTGGGTGCTTCATACAATCTCATTTACTTCTCAGCACTGAGTAGGCCTCAGCAATCCCATTTTGAAGATAAAGAATCTGGGGTTCACCCAGCTGGCATGGCTCAGTGGTTGAGTGTCCACCTATGAACCAGAAGGTCATGGTTCGGTTGCCGATCATGGTTTGATTGCCATTCAAGGCACATGCCCGAGTTGCAGGCTCAATCCCCAGTGTGGAGCATGCATGAAGCAGCCGATCAATGATACTCTCTCATCATTCTCTCTCTCCCTCTCCCTTCCTCTCTGAAATCAATAAAAAAAACTTTTTTTTTAAAGAGTCTGAGGTTCAGTGATGGTAAGTCACTTGCCCAAGACCACATGGTTAGGAAGTGGCTGTGTGGAAAGCTGAACTCCTCTCCCAACTCCTCTCTGTCTGAACCCACAGCCTGTTTCCCATGACCCCCCTCACCATACCCACCTCACCCTCTGCTCACTCTCACGCCAGCCCCTAGCCAAATAGGCAGCCCATCCCAGACTCATGGTGGTGGGAGGAACATACTCAATTGAGTGGTCTTCTTTAACCGATTGGGAACTGAAGCTCTACAAGGCTAACCACCTGCTCAACACCATGGTGCCAGTCTGGGAGGGGCCTAGGCTTAAGCCCTAAGCCTCCGATTCTCAGTCCAGGGCCATGCTTATTGAATCACGGTATCTGAGAACAGAACGGTGGCTGAGGAACAAGAACACGGGGGTGCCTGTCTTGTTGGCACTGGCGTTGCAAGGTCAATGCTCTGTGTAAAATGCCTAGAGCTATTTTACGATACTAATACATTGCCAACAGAAGCGCACAGGCCCCGTGCCGGTCTCCCCCTCCAGCGGCACAGCGAGGCAGCTATGGCACCCATTCCGGACCTCAGTGTTGTTCCATGTAGCCCTCAACATTGTGGGACCAGAGACTCACAATGAATGTGGGAGAGCTGGGACAGTAGGTGGAGAATTCCCTCCCTGAATTTTGAGAATCTACAATTTCAGCTTAATTTGTAAGTGATAGTGATCATAAAGGAAGCGACAACAGGGCCATCAGCCATTCTGTCAGTAACACTCGAGGCCACAGCACTTCAATATGACCAGAGCCAGCTGTCCAATGCACAGGATGACCACTGACCCTGTCCCTGGAGAAATGTAATTCTCTTCATGCTTCTTTCTGTCCACAGGAGTTAGAGCCAGAGCTGCCAGGGTAATCAGGAGGCTTCCTAATGACAAGGCTCGAGCGAGCAGAGATTGCACACTGTCAGAAATGTAATCCTCAACGCTCCTCATCTGTTTTGTCGTGTTTGCATTTTTTAAAACACCTCCTCAGGAAGAAATGAGACAGTCGGAGGCCCTCCCTGTTATCAGAGAGGCATTTATCTTCCTCATCCTGAACGCCAGGGAGAATGTGGTGAGCTCACAGGCCTGCTAGTTTTGAGATTTCTAGCCTGCACTGTGTGTAAACATGTCTGTTCTGGACACATAAACAAACAAGGATTAACTATGTGTACAGTCTCTACAAGCAAAGACAGCTTCTCTGCCCGCCACTTCCAGGTTTTGTTGATACTTTGTGGAGAAGGCAGAGGCCACGTGTGCTGCTCTGGAATGGAGCTCTTACGATGCTTAGGGCCTCCTGCTCCAACACTCTGGTGGCTTTCCACCACGTCCAATGACATCTGCATCTGTACCATGGCCTTCAAGGCCCCCCACAACCTGGCTGAACTCTGCCTACTTCTCCACACGCATCCTCCCATTCCTGGACCGCTGGCTCACTCAGCTCCAGCCACAATGCTCCCTGTGTTGTTCTTCTTATATAATATTTTGCAATCCTAGTTACCTATGCAATAGAATCACCTGGTGAGTTTTACACGCACACACACACACACACACACACACACACACACAATCTCTATCCCTCCACAGATATTTTAATTTAACCTATCCAGGGTGAAGACCAATACTAGAGGGTTTTTTTCAGTTTCCAGGGTGATTATGCTGCCTGGAATTCTCTTTCCTGGGAGGACTGCCTGCTCTCTCCCTAACTCCATGCAGGTCATGCTGTGTATCGGACTAGTCTCTCCACCTTGCCACTTCTTCCTCTCCTCCATCACTCTCCATTCTCTGGACCTGCTTTATTTTTCTTTGTACACTTATCACTATCTGACATTTTACCACATGCTTGCTAACTCACTGCTGTCTCCCTTCTTCCACCCTCTGTCCCATCCTACTTCAGTGTAAATTCCCAACATGCAGGAACCTGCCATGTTTTATTCACTGCACCATCCCAACAGTGCCTGGCACGTCGCAGGCACTCCAAAAGGATTTGTTGAACAAAGCAAGGCATGAATGCCTCTCTGCTCCAACAGGGGGCTCTGCTTTGTGTCCCTAACACTGAGATGCGTCCCCAAACCATTCTCACTACGCCACCCAACGGCAGGCCAAATTTGGACATTCAGCAATGGCCCTGTGTACTTCCCGAGTGTTCATTCTCTGCAGGTGCCCAGGAGAGGTGACCCTGGGTTCCTCAGTTCAGTGTTCTCATCTGGAAGGCACAAAGCAGAAGATGAAGATGCTACTGTGATAAATGACCATGCAGGCGGCGCAAGGCACACAGGTATGGCCTAAGGGTACTCAGGGTTGGCACCTCTGGAAAACAGGAGGCCTGAGAAATGGGGAAGCAGGAAGTGGACTGCTAAACAGACCCCACAGACATCACAGAGATGGAGACCCTGACCTGTGTCTTCTAATCACTGCAGTTTTATGCCTGTTTGTAACCTCCCTCCCCACAGTGCTCCCAACCCGCACATTGGGTCCAGGCTGTGTTTCATCTCCTCTTTCTAATGTCAGTCGAGCTGTGGTTCTGATGCATTCAGGAGAAGCCAGGATGGCCATTACAGTTAAGTTCCTTTGAGTGACCAGGACTACCCTTGTCATTAGAGAGTTCCCTGGAAAGGACAGTGCCTTCCATGAGCTCCCAGCCACAGCCCCATGTGGAAAACTTCTATACAAGTTGGAGTAATGGTGACAATCATAGAGACTCATTCAATTTATTGATTTGGGGAAACAGAGACTACAGTGGGTTTTGACTGAGATTTTCAAATAGTGATGATAAAACAGCTAACTGGAAAAGTTTGGACTAATCAATACCTTTGGGGGCAGGTACCCCAATCATATTAGGCTGTGAGAGCTTTCTCTAGAATGTGGACTTGGTCCTTCAACAAACATTTCCTAAGCACTTACTGTCTCCAGGAGCACGTGGGCACCCTCGGGCAGGGCACTTCACCCTTTTTTGCCAGGATGCTCAATCCCTGGCTGTAACTAATCCCCCGAGACTTCTTCTGAAAACACATATAAGGCTCAGCTATTTCAATTCACAAGGTTTCAAATGGGGGGGGGGGGGGCTGGACACAAATTGTATGATTTCGCTCATAGAAAATGTCCAGGAAAGGCAAATCCATAGAGACAGGAAGTAGATTAGTGGTGTCCTAATGCTGAGTTGGGGTGGGAGTGGGGTGGGAAGAGCGGTTAGGAAGAAGAGAAACAGAGGTGACGAGAATGTTCTGGAATTAGATGGTGGTGATGATTGACAACCCTGTAATACATTAAGAAGCACAGAATTGTACATTTTAACAGGGTGAATTTTATAGTATGTGAATTACATCTCAAGTTTTAAAAAGATGTTGTGGGAACATTACATTTTTCGAAAAGTAAAGCAATAGGATTTGACATCTAAATTAAAAAAAAAATCTACAGGTGGTTGATAAGTGAAGCCAAGGGTTAAGAACCACTGTGCTCACTTCCTGAATCATTTCAAAAGAGACTTTGGCAGCTTAAGGGTTAAGCCCTCCAAGATCAATAGGAAAAAATGTGTGTCTATAAATCCTGAACCCCAGAAACTGTGTTTCCAGGTGAAGGCTCTTGTCTCAGGCCCCTCCAGGTGTCCCCTCCGCTGGGCACCAGGACACAGCAAGAGGTGATTTCATAGGCAGCTTTGCACAAAGCTGGATGCTCTCATTCATTTACCCTGTGAAGTATGGTTGCCAACACCAAGGCTTCCAACCTGAAGATCTTGACTGAATCCCTACGTCTATTCCCCCCACTCTCCCACTTGAAGGTCTCCCCCTTGAGTGCAGAGTGTAGATGGTAATTAATTAGAACTGGGCTCCCGGGTGAATACAGATAAATGAGAAAGCAGCAGTTGGGGGGCTGGCCTTGCATGGAATGAGCCTAGAGAGAGCAATGAGCCCGCTCCCCAGAGTGGTGGGCAGAGTGCACCATCCCCCCAACACTACTGGGTGTGTGGAAATGGGCCATCCCTAGGGGAGCCTATGGCCCTGGAGGCCCCTAGCCTTCCTCCTCCACATTAAGTGCACAACAGGGAAGTTAATCATCCAAAGACCAGAGACTGGCTGCTAAAGAATATCAAGCAGAACATGTGGGTGTCTTGGGTGGGAATTCGGCTCACAGGTGCCCATGTAGGTTAATGAGATGAAGTGTGAAGCCTCCTGTTCCCTAGAAAGTTCTATGTGTTTAAATGACTGCAATCAGGCACCTCTGAAGGGGCCAAGGGCAATGAGGAGAGTAAAAAATACTGGATGTCTGTGTGGGACTCCTGGAGAGGTCCCAGGCCTCTGAGGAACCATGGTCCAGGGGGAATTTCACTGTGGGTGGGAAAACTACACCATCCAGTGCAATAACCACACTCAACCAAACCTCTTCTGTTTAAAAATAGATGAGAAATGCGTCTTTCCTCTAATCACTATAACTGACCTTTCTGGCAACTGCCCCATAGTCTAGACCAGCCGTGGGTCAGGTGTTAACTCCTTTTACCATTCAGAAAAAAACTTGTCCACAATATCAAACCTAAGTAGTCACTGACTCATTCCAAGGCCTTCTCTTTTTTCAGGTCCCAGGTGTAAGCATGAATATTACATCATGTTGGAAAGCAAACGTTTCCTAGGCTATGTCCACCAGCCCCCATGACGACCTCCTCACTCCACATAGCCACCCCTGACTGTTTTGTTCTGGAAGCTTCCATGTACCTTGTATCATTTCCCCAGCCATCAAGACCCTCTAGCAACCTCTTCTGGACTTCAAAACATCAATCAGCGAGCATCCTTATGGAGACACTCAGCACACCTGCCTCATTGAATTGGACGACTGAGCCATGATTTTCCCTGCGCCTGCAGCTAGATGGTAAGATGGGTGTCAGGGCTTTGGCCCCTGCTCTGCCACTACCCTCACTGGTGCCTCCTTGAATGAGCCACTGCACCCCTTTGAGACTCAGTGGTCCCATCTGGAAAATGAGAGAGCCTGCAAATGCAATCCATAATGTGAGTGTGGTGGATCATCTGAGAAGCTGTAATGAACTGAAGGACCAAAGCTGGTCCCACTCCACTCCAGGCAATTTCCTTCAGAAGCCAAAAATCTGACTAGGGTGCAGTGAATGCGGTTTCATTTGTAGGTGCATGTGAGAAATTTCCTTAATTTCAAATGCTAGCAAATTTTTGTAAAACATGAGTGGGTCAACGAAGAGATGTCTGTGGAATGAATTTGGCCCCTGTGCCCAACCTCTGGACAAGATGTTTAGAATCCCGTTCCATTTCTCACACCATGTGATTGCCTAGGGAGATGCCCTCCCTCCACTCTCCTTCCCCAGTTCCTGATACACAGACACCACTTCTGAGTAAAAAGAAAACCAGCTAAGCAAGGCTGAGCTCACCAGGGCCTCCCATGGTGTGGAAATAGCTCTGGGCTGAGTGACTGGCTGCTTGTCAGTCTCTTTGGCTGACCAGTAGGCAGAACCTGGTTTCCTCATGTGTAGAATAAAGGGGTTGCCCTAGGTCTCCAGGGTCCCCACCAGCTCAAGGGCTGATGACATCTTTAAAAGGGTCTGATTAAAGAGCCAATGGGAATCTACATGTGAGATCTGGGTCTAGCCTACAATGTTCCCTTTACTCAGATGGGAAGAGGGTGATAAGTAAGCAGGACTGTTAGACCAAAGTCCATGCACAGAACTGAAGAAATGTTTACTTTGTGGTCTCTCCCTTTAGCTTCTTTCCCCATGCCTCCCATCTCTGCCACTTAGGGGGCACCCCCACAACTCGGGGCCTAACCCTTACAATCCATGTGTCTATAGGTAAGCTGAAGATTTCCTTTAGGGAATTTGTAGCCTGTGTAGGCCTCTCAACCCCAAAAGGTTGGTTCTTAAATGATGAGATTTCAGGGTCCTTATGAAATAGTATTTGGGGAGGCCAAAGGCTGGTACCCTTCAGATCCTATGACCAGGGCAGTCACCTGCTCCATCTGTAGTAAAGCTGTCCCCAGAAAGCAGTGCTGTGAGGAGTGAAGCTAGAGGGCTTTCCTGTTTCAATAAAAATTGACGATTTACTGTAATTTGGTTGTGATTTAACAATGCTTTTAAAAGAGAAAGTAAATGGCTCATAAAGTCTGGTGACCTATTCATTCGTATGCTTCATCATGCCCTCCCTCTGAGCTGGTGCCCTTCACATATCTCAGGTCTTGCGGGAGGACCAGAGATGAGCACCCACAGTGCAAGGAGCCCAATTCCCATAGTCCCAGTGGCAACCACATGGCTCTTCATCTCTTCCTCTGTCCTCTATCCCGCTCGCCCTGACTCTTTGACTCTTGCCTTTCCTCTTCCCCACTTCCTTGGCCTTTTCTTTCCTCTTCTTCTTCCTGGACAATGCAAGCTGGATGGAAATGCAAATCTCATTCTCTCCTCAAACACCTCAGCCAGGGAGGCAGCATGTCACCCATATTTATGAGCTTTAAATGGCTTTTATCAAAGTGAGGTCGCACTAAATCACACCCGAACTGTCATAAATACAAATGACTCGACATAGGCTGCAACAAGCCTTCGGGGAAAATTATATGATGTGCTGTTGCAGTTATGGTATATCACACCGGGAGCTCATATATTTCCACTGGCAAGGTAATCCGATCCTTCCGAGGGCTCTAATGGGTGAAGAGAGGCGGAAAGTCAGAGTGAATCACTGGAGGGGTGGGATGGTCAGACGCTTGATCTGTGGATGCTGATGTTTTAAAGAATCAGTCTGTTCATAGGAAGGAGGTAATTGATGGAATCTTAAATATTGTATGGGGATTTCCTTCCTTAGAGTCAATCGGTTAATTATGAGATTAGTTGATGGGGGCACTGAACTAGCAGTCAAGAAACTTGTAACTCTGGCACTAAACGTTGGTACATGACTTTGGCCATGGATGGTTTTAAAATATATCCACAAATTCTTTGATATGCTTCCTTTCAAAAAGTGGAGCCCACTCCCAGTGTGGGCTGGCTTTAGTGGCTCATTTCTAATGAACAGATTGTGGCAGAAGTGAGGTGGGTGATTTCGAAGGCTAGGTCATGAAAGGTGCTGTGGCTTCCACCTTGGATCACTCACTCTACGAAGAGCCAGCTGCCATGTTGTGACAACACTCAAGCATCCCCATGGAGAGATCCACATGGTGAAGAACTGAGGCCTCCTGCCAAGAGCCCATACTAACTTGCCAGGAGTGCAAATGAACTACCTTGGATGAAGATCCAAGACCCATCAAGCCAAGACCCTATAGCCATGGCTGACATCTTTTTTTATGGAAAGCTCATGAGACCATGTGCCAGAACAATGAAGCTGGGGTGTTCTTAGAGTCCTAACCCACAGAAACTTTGAGAGGTAATACATGTTTATTATTTTAAGCTACTAGATTTTGGGGTGATTTTTATGTAGCAATAGACAGCTAATACAGGGCAATAAACAAAGTCTCTAGGTATTAGGTTCCTTATTGCTATGTAAAGGATGGACTAATCAGAGGTTCTAAACTCTGGCTCAAAGTTAGATTCATCTGCATACTGTTTAAAAGCATTCTGTGCTCAGGATCTACACCAGACCATTTGAATCTGAGTCCCTGGGCATAATAAGGCCCAAACATTGGCATTTTGTAAAGCTCTCCAAGTGATTCTAAATGTACTTCCAGGATTGAGTATCGCTGAACTGGATGCATTTTGTGCTCTAAAATACTATTTACAATTTTATAAAACCCTTGGCAGACTTGGGAACCAGGCATGTGAGAGTTGTGCTATTTCTTCATTCCCACCTCTCTCATTCCTCCAGATGCCTGGACATTGTCCAGGAAAGCCACAGACAACTCCTTTATTCCAGCTGGTGCAACCTGGCCCCAAACAAAGAAGTATATTTTAAGATGTAAATGTCATTACAATATGGAGTAGGAAATAGCCCAGATCTGAGGAGGGCTGGCATTAATCAATTCCATTAACCCACTGCATGAAGAGTTAAAACTGGGCCATGCTTAGTTTGGCAGGATTCTTTTGCAAAAGAGAATGCTATCAAGCATGGGCCTCTTGTAGAGGAGCACCATGTCACCGTTGGTCTAGCAAGGGTGGCTGAGGTCCTGGGCAGCACAAATGCACGGCAACTTGAGCCAAAAGACTTGCTGCTCAATGGCTGTGAACACTTGGGACAGGTCAGTTCATGTCTCTGAGTCAGGGTCTGTGTCTGTAAAAATGGAAATTATGTGTCTGCCCTATTGACCTTGTCATTTAGAGTAATGAGACAACAGAGGTGAAAAGGCTCAAAGATAGGAGGAGTGCATGTCAGAGGGCTGTGACCCTAAACCATGGAAACTCAGGGAGAGAACTCCACTACCAGCATAGGTTCCTTTCTCTGAGGAAAAACAAATACATACTAAATATATAAATTCAATAAAATAAAGAGCAATATGTATGAGGAAGACAATTTGCCCCCAAAGAGTCAGAGAGATCTTCTCATGGTCTCACTACTACTGCTATCAAACGTCACATGTTGTGCTCCTGGTTCTTTGGAATTGTGTGCTGACACCCCTTTCTCCCATCTTCCTCATCCGGATCATTAACGAGCAGAAGAGTTGGGGGGGGGGTAGGAACATGTTATCATAATTGTTCTTCTCCTACTCTTCATAAAGAGGTGTAAACACAACCCTACCTGTCATTCCTGGACATCTAGCGAAGGTCAAGTTTGTGCCCCTCCCTCATTTATTCCTCTATTCACTCACTTAGTGTTTACAGAGTGCTTACTACACACAGGTATCCATAGGAGGAATACTTATCACATCTACCTTTTATCTCAAATCCCCACTTACCTAGAAACGCCACTTTTGTCCTCTACCCCTTGTCACAGCCTTAGACAGTCTCTGCATCCCATAATACTGCACATTTGCTATAGCCCCCCTGATATCTCTAGGGCTGGCAACTTATTTTGCATAGCCTTGGATTCCTTAGGAAATGGAAGATCCATAAGGGCATGACCCCTCCCACGAATCTCTGTGTCACCTGTAAGGGTAGCTGAGAGCCAGGTAGACACTCAGAAGCCAGTGTGGGCTGATAAGCAATCCCACAGCAGCAACAACAGGCTTTGCCTGGCATCTTGAATCAGTCTCCTTCCTTCTGTATCTGCACATCAGCCTGCCCATCCCTGGGGGGTATGGGAAGGAGTAAGAAAGGATTAAACTTTCTGTTTAAGCTGATGCCTGCTACCTCCCCGGCGGCCCCCTCGCCCTGGATTCCCACATCAGGGAACACAATCGCTGCGCTTCATTCACATGCCTAGACTGTTTCAGACGCTGCCCGGTGAGAATTGCAGGCTCCCAGGAGCAGTCCTTCCCAGGTCTCTCGTCTGTCTACTCTGTAATACTTCATTCTTTGGAAAGAAGCAGGAGAAGGCTGGCTTTTTTTTTTAAGATATTAAGAAAATCATTCATTGCTGAGAAGTCACATCAAGGTCTCATCCTTCAAACCGACAGCTGAGTGTGTATCAGCCTGAGAGAGAGCCTGATTATTAGTTTTAAAGAGCTTATTTCATTCTCTTAAAAATGGGATCAGTTCATCTTCGTCACATCTGCTTGTGCGGCTCCTGCATGCCACACAACAGTCGGCTCCAGGCGTTGCGGCATTAGGTGAAGCAGGGGTATGGAGGGTCTGTCTGGGTATGTGTTCTCCAGAGGACCAGACAATGAGATGAGGAGCATGAGTCATCATGGGATTGCTCTGTTAATTTGCATTCAGGAAAGAGCTGGGAAGAGAGTTCCCATCCAGCCCATCCCACAACCCACTGGCCAGGGAAGAGGGAGGAACCACCATGAGGGCCCACTTATCTGAGCAGCAACAGTAAGGCCTTGGAATAAATCACTTTCCTGAGGAATACAGTGACGGGAATACAACTGCTATACGCATGTGTCTCCCTCACACCCCAAGGGCTACCTCACTTCAGCCAGGTGACCCAGCAAAACAGCAGCAGGGGTTCCAGATGTTCCCAATACCTATTTCAACAGCTGTTTCATGGGGCCCAGATTCCTTCCCATTCTGAGCTAAAGTATCAGATAAAAGAAAGAGTAGAATCTTTACTGTTTTGCTCTACATTGAAGCCTACCATTCCCATCAATGTGAAGACACAGCAGTGTCTGCAGGGAGGATAGCACGGCACTCAATATTATGACACAAAAGGAGTAGATAAGCCGGGAGAGGCTTGGGCATTGAAACACCTGACAGGTAATAAGGAATAGATAATGAGATGCTAACATGAATGCAGGTGGATGTTAAACATGGTTCACAAGGTATGTTTTATGGGTGACTGGGAAAGCCAAAGGGCAGCCCCAGGCATGGCTGCTTTTGACAGAGGGGACCTTGAAGAACCCTGAGACTGGGAGCATCTTCGTTACAGAAAGGAGGAGAGAGGGCCAACCAAGCACAAGCCAGCAGGACAGAACCAGCCAAAGCAGGGATGAGACTTGAGAATTATGCAAATGTGGTGCACATGACCATCACAGGGAAAGGTGGGCAATTCCACTGACAAGGGGCCCCGCCTAAGAAAGAAGTGTGTTTGCATATGTCTCCGTGTATACCAACGACTTCAGGGCAGATAATCAGAAATGACAGATAATCAAAGCATCCTTTAGCCTGCATCAATGTCTTGAAATGGATATGGATGGGTGTGGAAATGTAGAACTTACAACACTTTCCACAAAATAATGAAATGCCTCTAAAGACGTGAATCAGGGAAAGCCAGGCAGCTGTCCTACTGCTCCCATATATTAATGTGGCCCTCCCATTCCAGCCGCAGCCCCTGCCAGCATCACCCCTCAGGCCAGAGCAAAGCATCCCATGGTCCAGTGTGTGAAGGCCAGGCCCTCCCCACACCCTACCCTGAAGAGGCCAGGAAGACAGTTAAGTAAGATGATTACACATAAAAAAGGCAACACTCTTAGTTTCTGCAGGACTCCAGCACACAATAATCCCACATTCATTATCAAGTAAGAGACATGCTATACTGAACCAATGGTATGCGACATTAATACAATATTTAAAATAAAAAGGACTTGCTATGGTCACAATGCCGATAATCTACCAGCAGCTAATTGAGTTCCCAGGCAGGCAGGAAGGCCCCCCTCCTCCAGGGAGTCTGGTTGACCCTCTTCCGGTGAGAACTCCTGCTCTGTACTCAGATCACACTCTGCATTCCTTGTACAGTCAGCATTAGTTGATGGAAGAAGTGCATATCAAAGACTGCCTGGGTTGAAAAGGGACCTATATCCAGGGCACTTGCTGGTGACCTACCAGCAGGGCTGGTTTCCAAGACATCAAACAAGATTCTTAGCCTGCAGAGTAGAGCCTAGCATGCCCTCGGGCAGTCCTTTGTGTGAGCTGGAGAGTACAAACAACTCAGAAAATTAACATGGTAAGATTCTTAAAGAAGAGATGGAAATGAATGGTGAGAAAATCATGGCTACATACAGTTGCAGAAAAACAGGGATGTCAGTGACAGGGTCTGATAATTGCAATGGCTGAATAGGGATACAGCAAGAACTCAGGGTCCTCATCGGCTGGGTGTGAGTGGAGAAGCTGTTTGGGACAGATCCTAGCAAAAACCAAACCGGGCAGAGCTGAAAGAACCGAGGACAGTGGAGCCTGTCACGTATTGCCCTGCATCTTGCTTGGTATCTTCAGGTCTTCCTTTTTCTTATCTGCCAAACAGCCAATTACAAATCCCCAGACTAATATTAAGAAGCAACAAAAACTCTGACAAGGAAAGAGTAGGCAAGCCATGATTGTCAAGAGTCTTCAGAACACTGTTCTAAAACAGGTAACAGGGGAGACAAAGGATCCTAAGGAAAGAGTGGGGTGGGTGGGATGGAGTGGAGTAAAGTAGGGAGGAAATGCCCTGCACTCCACACCTGTGAGCTCCAGCAGGAGCAAGACCTGGTTGGGCCTCAGCACCTTCAACTCTTCCATCCTCTGGATTTGGCAGCCTGATATCCTTTCTCAGACAGCAGAAAGGCCGAAGCAGATATACTACATAGGAACAAGCTGAGGAGCAGCTATGACCTTCTAAAAATAAAAGACTAGTGGGGGGGCGGGGGAGGAGAAAAGAATGAAAACTTGACTACAGCGTGTTTATAAAAAGCTGATATATAATTCAGTATTCGTGGAAACTTTGCTCGTTTGTTTGGTGGCAGAAACCAAGTTGGAAACCTGTAAGGTGTGTAAATATCATTTACAATTTTGAAAATACTTGTGAAGATTAAGTGAAACAGTGCCAGTGGATGTGCTCTGAAAAGCACAGGGTATTGTTACAATGGGAGGAAGTGTTGTTGCAGGCCACATGCTTCACATAATTGTTTGTTGAGTGAGGGCCACACCGGCTCCCCTGGCTACCAGAACAGGCTATGGGGGGCCCTCACTGAAACCAGGCAGCTCCAGGGCCAGAGTGCCTCCCCATGCACCTACTGCAGAGTGCAACTATGCAATCTCAGAGACTCATATACAATACTCTGAGCTTTTGCCCTCAGGCTTTCTTTTCAAATGCAAATACCTCTGGGAAGGCTGACACTTTAACTGATTCATTCTCAGGTGTTGAGTACAGGTTGTCAAGCAGACGGAGCTGGTATGGAAACCACAGCTTTGCTCCAGCTTGACTGTGTGAACTTGGCAAATAACCCTCTTGACCTCAGCACCTTCATATGGAAAAGAGACCTTGGGCAGGTAGGTAAGATGGACCTGCTAACTCTAAAAGTCAGATGTAGGATTGCCAGATATTAAGAAGCAACAAAAACTGTGACAAGGAAAGAGTGGGCAAGCCATGGTTTTCAAGACAGTTACATCTGAATTTTGGATACACAACAAATACTTTTTTATTATAAGTCCATCCCACATAGACTTATACTAAAAAATGTCTTTGTGGGAGTCCTATGTTTTTATATGCTAAACCTAGCAACCTTAATCAGATGGACTTTTCTCTCCAGAGGGAAGACTCCAGGGAGAGGACAGGCAGTAAGTGAGAAAGGCAGGGAGCAAAGAGGAATGGAAGAGGGGCAGCTCCAGGCATTAGGCTGCCTCCTTCACAACTGAGGGCTGACCTAGTGTGATGGCATTCATAAAATGCACTTGACCTAAGGGCTTCAGCCAAATGCAAGATCTGTGGGGGGCCCTCCTCTGGAAGGGAAGGAGCTCTGGTGATTGCCTTCCTGAGCAATGAGGGACCACTTCTCTGCCTGTGACCTGATCCTCCACTGTTCCTCCCAACACAACTTTCTTTACCTCCCTCCCTCAATAATATTCTTCAATAGCTCCCTCCAGCTGCTCTGTGAAATCCAAGCTTCCTAGAAGATCACAGAAGGCCCATTTGATGGATCTCCTATAGACCTCCCCAGCCTGGTATCTTAGCCTCTCTTCACACCCTTCCCTTCTTCACATGCCTGGAAAATCACTTCTCTTTCCAAACACCAAAGCCTGTACCCTTCCCAGAGAACTGGCCTCTCCCTCTTCCCTTTGGAGTCAGCTCATCTCCCTTCCCAGTCTTCATGGTATCCCCAGTGAGCCTCCGCTGGGCAGGGCATCACACACTGTATTCTAGTTTATACATTCCCACTGCCCACTGTTGGTCACTGCCTATACAACTCCTTGAGGGCAAGTACTTCAGTCTTAATTTATCTCTGACTCTCTGGTCCCTGCCACAGTTCCTGGTATTTGATGAGTATAGTAATTATTTGATTGATTAATTAATACATGGGCTGGTCTCTGTTGACAGAGGACATTTGTTGAGGGATTTATTGGTCCTTTCCTCTCCACCTCTGTGCTTCTTCATAACTCTTGGGGCTCACAAATCATCTCTGGAAATAGCTACTTTCTACGCATCCCAATACACCCCGCCTATACTCTTTCAAGCACTGAGCAAGCCTCCTTGAGACTCTCAACTTTGAGGTGGCATTTACTATTTTATAAACTATACTGTAGTTCATATTTATTTAGCAATTTAGCACACTGCCCACTTCCATTTCTTAGAACAGTATAGGAAATCCAACCTCTGCCAGGAGCTCTTTAGTTGCCCTTTCTTCAGAAATCTGTTCTAGCCTAAACTCAGTTGTGGCTTAGGTTCCAATATTCCAGAAACAAACTACAGTGTGTACATGGGGAGAGATGCACCCCAAGTTCTGAGGTGTGGCCCCTGATTTTGTATTGCTAACCAGCTCCCAGGTTATGCCTAAGTACTGGCCTAGACCCTTGACTTCCATCCTGCCCGGCTTGTGCTCTCTTAGACAAACCTCCCAGTGTCATGGGCCCCTAATCTGAGCAGACACCTCTCATCCATCCGAAATGCATCCTTAGGAACACACAGTCAGGCCTTGAATCCGGCAGTGACAGGTTGCAAACAAGGCTGTGTTCTAAGGGATGATCACAGCCCACTGGAGCCCTGAGTCTGATGTGATGAAAAACCAACAATGGCATGCTTCAGAGGCCTGAGAACAGGGAGCGCTGGGACCTGGCCTGCAGAACAGTGTGCTTTTCGTGTAACCAGCCTAAACAGATTGGGGGAGGGCGGGCACACAGCTGTTTCTCATTCAGGGCCCAGGGGGCCCAGGGAGTGGAAATCCAAGTACAGTGCTGACTGCCAGGCCCCTGCAATCAGGACACGGAGGGCACATCCGCCTCTCCTCCGAGGGGCAGGGCAAGAGGAGATGCGTGGTGGAGGAGGACATGTGCCCAGCAAATGTCCTGATGCTTTAGGGACAGGTAACTACCAATATGTCACTCTGCCATAAATAATTTGCACCCTGGGATTCGGAGAAAACTCCGCCTTACGGGAGAAAGAGCTGGGAGGGGACCCCTCTGATGGGTGCTTCTCAGAGAGTGGTCGGAACACCAAGGGCATTAGGATCTCCCCAGCTGAGCGCTTAGTGAGTGCAGATTCTCAGGCCCCAGTAGGTCTACAGAGTCAGAACCTCTGAGGCAGCCTGGCCTGGGAATCTGCATGCCCCAAGGTCTCCTCAAGTTATGGTTGTTACGCTCACTGATGTTTGAGCAGAGCAAGAGTGGCTCGAGGTCCCTTTGTGCTGGTCCCCTTGTGTTACTTCTCAATAACCTTTATTCAAATCTATAAATGCTGCACTGATTGGGCTGGTGATCAAGGACCCCCTAGATCACAAAGAAGGGCTCCCTCCTCTACACTGTACTCCAAAGATTACACACTCTCCGAGTCAAGGGAAGCGCCTGGCTTCTCATTCTTGGCATTTTCTAGATAATCAATTTAGTAATCAACAAATATTTACTGAATACTAATTTGGTGCATATCACTCCACCAGGGGAACACAAAGAAACATGAGCCATGATTCCTGACAGCAAGATGGGAAGTGCATGAGAAAAAGGCCACTCAATCCTAAGGGACACCCTGGGGCAGAAAGCACAGTGAGTGAGTGAGTGAATGGGACAGCGGGTGTTCTTTTAAAATCTGTTAGAATCAGTGTTACAGTCAGCACCTAAAAATCATTAGTTGTAATTGAGAAAATCCATATGCCTTGTGTATTCCAAAACCAACAACAGCAATGACCTCCGTTTGTGGAATACTTGCACAGTGCCATGTGGAGTGCAAATGAGTCTCTTTAAAATTCCCTCACTTAATCCTCTCTGAAACCCAATGAGGTAGGTACAATTATTTTTCAATTATGAATGAGGATTCGGAGCCTGTGGTTGGTAACTATATGCCCAAGTTCACACAGCTAGACGAGTTGGGAGTCAGGAAGCAGTCTCGGTTGTGCCTGATTCCAGTAACCCAGGTTGGCATTATGTGTGACAATCGTGAATAACCTAGACAGAATGCAATACAATGTCAGACATGCACACGACCATTAAAAGGCATAATGGTACTTCAAAGGAAGAAAGAAATCAGAGAAGTCTGTAAGAGTTAGGACTCAACTTCACAGAAGAGATGAACCTTTGGAGAGGAGATTCTGAATCTTCCTGAGCTAACAGGTACCCCTTGACCATGTGTCTTTCTAGAAAAGCCCTGGGAATCCCTGGAGAAGAGGTTAGGTCTAAGATGATCCATGAAAACAAGTTCAATGGAGCTCGCTCTCCACCCCATGCTTTTCTGCGCAGGTGCAGGCTGGGGTAAGAACAGTTCATCACTGGCAATGTTCAGAAACCGGCCTCTGCTGGATTCACAAAACATGCAACTGGGCTTGTTTTTTTTACAGAAGGGCTGGGAATAAAAACAAAAAAGACAACTTGATACAAGGCCTTACCGATTAAGCACTCTGGGAAGTCACTAAGCAGAAAATTGAATTTAAGTTTCTCCAAAGGATACATATTCCCCATCCTCCCAATGCTTTGTGGAATGATCCACTCCCTCTATAAGGAAGTCGTGAAACCAAGGAAACACTTCAAACTGCAGAAAACACAATGTACTGTTGTGTGACTCCAGACTCTTGGAACCAATTCAAATTCTCAATGTATAGGGTTTCGTCCCCTCCCTTCCCCTCCACGGTACATGTAACCTTCAATCTTCTCGCAACAGTATGTTTTAAAGCGTGTGTGTGGTTTTCTTGTATACACTGTTTACGGAGGATGAGAATGAAATTGTATTCTGGCCAAGGAAGCAGAGTGTCATCCCCAGTAACTCTGCTGTCTTGCTGCCCCACCAAGCTACCAACTGATCAATCCCAGAAGTCTGCAGTGCACTCCGAAACACCCTTTTCAGACAAGGACGGAAATTCTCAGTGTGATTGCAAAAGCTCCAAACATCTCTAGACATCTCCCCTTTGAGATGCTTCTAAGGTTTTAAAAATGTGAGAGGTATAAAATTACCATCTGGAACAAGCCTTTGAGATCATCCAGGCCAGTCCCCAAATTTTATGCTTGGGTAAAATCGTATCTACGTAAGGTTACTGCCTCGTATAAGGATTCAGGTTTTAAACTGTAGCATTATTTCCCAATATGAATGTATTCTGTATAATATGGGTCCTTTCTGACCTCAATCAAAATAAGTGTCCCATGGTCAAATCACTTTGGGAAATGCCACGCATATTATATCACTCACCTACCCTCGTTTCTCTTCTGTAGAGTCACAATGTAGATTACAGGATTGCACTGAAGAGTCCACTTAACTGATAGATGTATTGAAAAAAGACTTTGTCTGAGTTAGTACCAGCTACCATATAAGATACAATACACTATTGTCCTAAACAACAGATACTTGTTTTCTCATAGTTCTGGAGGCTCAAAAGCCCAAGATCAAGGTTCTAGCAGGGGTTGGTTTCTAGTGAAATTCCCTTCCTGGCTTAACATGGCCACCCTCTCCCTGTGACCTCACATGAAAGGGAGAGGGAACCAGACCTTTGGTGTCTTGTAAAAAAAAATATATATATATATATGATTGATTTCAGAATTGGAGGGATAGAAAGATGAGAGAGATTCATTGATTGGCTTCTTCCCACTGGGGATTGAGCCCATAACCCAGGCATGTGCCTAGACACAGTATTGAACCATGACTTCCTGGTTCATATGTCAATACTCAACCACTGAGCCACAGCAGCTGGGCAAGGACATGAATCCTATAGGCTCAGGGCTTCACTCTCATGATCTCATTTGACTTCAATTACTTCTTTACTCTAACCAGAGTCCCATCAGGGGCTAGGACTTCAATATATGAGTTTTGTGGGACACAATTTAATTCATAGCAGGTCTGAAGATGCAAAGCACAAGTCAGTGGAAGCTTCCTCTCTTTCTTGCATTCCTCTCCACTCCTCCTTTCCTCCAACCCCTTTCTGTCCAATCCTTTATATTACACAGAATAGGAAAACAGTCAATTCTCAAGAAATAATTTTCAAAATGATGGAAAACAAATCAGAATGGATGGGAAACACCTCATTGTCTGGGCTGCCCCTGAGACCACCATATTCCAGGAGACTCCCAGTTCGACTGTATCTGAATTTTCACTCACTATATTGAGGATGACTGATACTTCAGGAACCATTTTCAGATTTGACAAGTCAGGACTTGTGGCAGCTCACAGACTGGGAGCCCCATTGTTTTCATTGCCGCATGACAAGGCCATGGGTAACCTGCTCCACCACATTTCAGCATAATGGAACTGCCTACCTATAGATCCCAGGGGCCCTGCTGGAAAAAGTCAGTTTCATAAGTGAGAAACTGCTGTGATGGTCTCCCTTTAAAAAAAATAACAAAACAAAACAAAAACAGTGACTTGGAGATAACAAAGTGATATTTCAAACAGATTTTGTACAATGGCAATATTTAGTGCATAGTCTCTTTAGAATACTTTGAGAGGTGACTGCTCTTACTTGGAAGTACAAGAAGGTCCAGTTTGTGTTTTGAAAACTCAGTCTGTTACCCTTTCATGCTTTGAACAGCAGCATGCTCATATTTCGTCATTTGGGGCCATGGATTAAAAAAAAAAATTCCCAGCATGACTAGGGTTGAATTTACACAGCTCTGTTGAATTTTCACTGTTCTTCCTTCTCTCCATTTCCTGATAAACTGCAGAAAAAGTGTGTTCACTCACAGAGGAGCCAATTGGAGGATTAGAAGGTTAACAAATATGGTGCACAGAGTGTCTAATGCTTACTCAAGGAGGTGCCATTCACATGGACCATATTGTGACTATATTTAGCTCCCCCACGGTCTCTATAAATTATGAAGTTACTCTTGGTGGTATGAACTTACCACGGAAGGAAAAGTCTTGCTGCAAATGCTGGTCATCTAAGGTTTCACTGGCCCAACATACCTACATCTGCCCAAGTCCCAGCACAGGCCCCTGCCAAGTGCCTTCAATGGAGACACACTAGATAGCTGATATGTATATTGCAACAAAGAAATTAGTGACTAGCTCTAGATGGTTTGGCTCAGTGGATAGAGTGTCAGCCGCGGACTGAAGGGTCCCCGTTTCAATTCAGTTCAAGGGCACATGACCGGGTTGCAGGCTCGGTCCCCAGTAGGAGGCGTGCTGGAGGCAGTCAATCAATGATTCTCTCTCATCATCTCATCTCTCTCTCTCTCTCTCTCTCTCTCTCTCTCTCTCTCTCCCTCTCTCCCTTCCTCTCTGAAATCCATAAAGATATATTAAATAAAAAAAGAAATGAGTGAATAATCAATCCTGGGGCTCTCTGACTGCTGGATGCTCACACACTATTCTATTCTGATGTCTGGTCTTTTCAGTCTGGCAGCAACATAATTCCTATTAGGGAATTTCAGAGCAAACAGAATGAATAAAGCAGTAAAAATTAAAAAAAATACAAGTGAATCTCTGTTGACCTTTCTATGGATGTTTCTAGTCCAGTGAAGGAGGGAATGTAGTTAAAATACAGCTGTCCCACCAGCATCACAAGGTCTTGTTTTGTTTTTCTCATTTCAGAAACTATATTTGAAGGGTCTTTAATTAGGAAGTCCCTGGTTTCTCACCATAGAATCCAGGCGAGCTTTCGACAAGTTTCTTCTTTTTAAAAAGAAAAAGACATTTGGCACCAAACAGAACATGCCATCACCATTGGTGAGCCCCATGTTTATGTCTCCACTCTGATTACATCACTAACTGTGGCTCATCAGTAAGTATCTCTGAGCCAATAAATTGCGGGAGAGAAGCTCTCCCCCCGCCCCCCCGCCCCCGCCCCCAAGCATTCTCAGTCTGCAGTGGCTAGAAAGAAGAAAGTTCAAGAAATTGCAGTTTCTCTCTGTGGCCCTTTTGTGGGCCCAAAGCAGCGATTAGGGAGCATTGGTGTCCCTAGATTATGTGCTAAACAAACCAACATCTGAACCACAGAAGGGCTGGGCCGGACTGGGCTGGTCTGCAGGGGCCTCCTTTGTCTGGGAGTTGGAATCATTCCTTGGTTTCTTTTCACTCCTCCTCCCCACCCCCAGCTCCTTCCCCTCTCCCAATTCATTCTTTAAGAATTTATCCTGCTGCTTCTTTAACTCAGCATGTGTCTGGGCAGATATCCAAGAAAGCTCCCTTCAGCCAGGACAACAACAAGAACAGGAGAAAAAAAAAATCCTCCACTTCAATGCAGTCCTCCCCGCCTGCCCCAGCTCTCCTGGCTTTTCAGAGCTCATGATTGATAATGTCCTCCTCTCTCTCACCCCAGGACTCCACATGCCATTCTATTGGACAACAGGGCCTCTGTGAGGTGACCTGGGAGCCCAGCCACTGGGCACTGAGACCCCCTTGGGGTCTTTTAAAGAGAAGGGAAAAAAGGCCCAAAAGGGGCCCTGGATGGGGGCAGGCCAGCCAGGTACAAAGCAACCCAGAGCTGAATGCACAGAGCCTTTGTATAGGGCCAGGGCTTGGCAGGGAGCTCAGGGAGAGAGTGAGGAGACAAGCAGGGGTGAGGACAGGTGAGAGGGTCTTTCCATACCTTCTTGCCACCCTTTCCTTTGCCCTAGTAAGGAAGCTGAAAGATTTCTACAATCTGAAGAGAAATCAGAGTTTGAAAGGCAACTACGCTGAGACTTCAAAGGACCAAGGACATTTTGAACCAGTGACAATCACTCTGTGCAGAACTTTCCTTTTGAACTCTATTGGCTTCGCCTTTGAAACCCCTTGAGAGAAGACATGATATCTTCAGTCACATTTTGTTACAAAAAGACTCAACTAACAATTGTTGAGCACCTACTAAATTCCAGAAACGTGCAACCTGTATGCTCGTTCGTAATTCCACTGAATCCTTAAAACAACATGGTAGCCGGTATTCCTTATTACCATATGGGGAAACTGAGGCACAGTGTGATTGTTCCCCTTGTCCTGGGATCATATAGCTAGTATGTAGCAGTGCCGTGAGCTGAGCTCAGGTCCTGTGAGACCAAGGGCCTTACTTTTTCTTGCCTTCCTCTGCGGCTTCAGTAAACATTGAAAGAATGATAGAATGAAGAACTCCTGGCAAAGATGGGGACATAACTCTTGCTATTCATATTAGCCTTATTTGTACCATCCAGAAATCTGCATCATCTAGGCAATTATTTTTCTCCTTGTTTTTCATGACTATCTTTGGATACATGGGTCAGGTGAGGGTTGCCCCAAAGTGGATGAGCCATATTTCCTCATTCTACCTTGGAAATGTTTTCTGGGATTTCTAATTTTACCTTGTAGCTTCTACATTTCAAGGGGGTCGGTTTGAAAGCCATCGGCTTGATAGGTATTTCTATCTTTTCTAAAATAGGACTTGAAAATATTATCTGCCATGTAAGAGACAGTTCTTGCTTATCAATACTTTCAGCAATATTCTGCAGATAAATCTGTGCCATTTGTTAAATGAAAATGGTCAAATGTTTCCCTTTTCCTTGTAGCTTCCAGCACACTGACAGCCCAAGTCAGTCCCCGATGTAGATAGGCAGAGCCCTGAGGATCCAGGGAGCTCCCACTCCTTTTAGATGATTTCTGCTTTGCTTCTCCTCTAACTGCTGAATTTTGTACTAAGCTTGTAAACCTGTGAAATGCCTTTGGAAACAGACAAAATATAACTCCTTGATAAATAAACAACCAGTATCTATCCCAGGCTGTTGCTATAATCTGAAACATCTTACCTTAATGTCCCCACCTGGGGATAGAGCAAGTTCCTGAACGGAAGAGAGAAGAAAACTAACTCTATCTGACTTGGTGAGCAATGCAGAGAGTGGACGCCCCTCTCCTGGGAGAGGAGCTGAGAAGCAGTCTCCCCAAGGAGTAGAGGAGAGGAACAGTATCCATGGAGGAGACTGCTGTCTCCATGGCAGCAGCAAGGTCAAGACTCTCTTTGCTCCTTCATCTCTAGCTCCTGTCACGAGGGGCCCTAGCCCTTACCTACTTTCTACGGTTATCCCCCCCTTTCTTTATCTGCTTTCCCGCCCTCTGCCTTCCCTTCTCATTGCTCCTCTTCCTTCTTCCCCCTGCTTCTTCTTCTCCCCTCCCCTTCTTTTTCCCAATTGCCTCAAAAATGTGTGTGGGGGGGGAGGGGGGTAGAAGAAGGAGGAGATAGCCAAAAGGTATAACTTGTCATTCAGAAGAATAGTCTGCGAGTGTTAAATATTTAGTGGGTTCTTTAGAATAAAAGTTAAGGGTATATTCATTGAAATTTTATGTTAGGCCCTCAGAAACAGAGAAGAGTAATAGAGAAATCCATCAACAAATACCTAATGAACATCTACTTTATGCAGGTACTGGGTTAGTGGGGCAACAGTGTTAAAATTAGAAATAACTGTTAGTGGAGACATTTACCTTAGTAAATGTCTAATGAGACACAGAGACGCACCACATTAAATAGCCATGTGAGGGAATCATACAGAATTCTATCTGTGATATTACCTGCAGCAAATGAGCAGGTGCTGGGGCAGAGAGTACTAGGAGACAAGGTATGCCCCAAGAAAACGGAGACAGGATGCACCAAGAGGTGGGCTCAAAGAAGAGAAGTTTGAGATGGGCACTAAAGGATGGGTAGGCTTTGGAGAGGAGCCAAGAGGCAAGAGTAGAAGGGAGCTGCAGTCTTAAGACCTATCTTCAGCCACCTTCCCCTGCCCATCATCTTCCAAGTCACCCTAACTTAACTTAAGATTTCGGCAGGGGTGTAGAAGTGGAACCTGGGTGGAATTTGGGGTCACAGTGAGTAATCTGTCCTGTCAGGACACTGGGGAGTCACCCTCTCAGCCATCTGGGATTATTGCCATGGCTGCTATTCAGCCAAGGTGCTTATTATACTCTGAGGATTCATAAGTATTGTTTTCTCTTAAATTCAACTAATCCCATACTTAACTGGTCTTAATGACATTGCTCACCACAAGGACTTACAACATCTAAGTAGCATGACGAAGGGAGGAGTCAAATAATTTCTTATTTGTGAATCAAGGGGATTGATGTCAAAGATTTTTTGGCTCTCACATCTATGCTATCTTCCCTGCTACATCTTTGGCACCGGGGCTAATAAAGATTATTCCTATTTTGCTCTTGCACAAAAAGTCCCTGGTCTCAAAGAAAAGAGTCTGTTTGGCAGCAAAGTTTGAACTTCCTTGACCTGAGACTGACCCTCTGGCAGTGCTGCCTGGCTGCTCATGTCGTAGGGTGCCTTCCTGTCAACAGGTGGTACTTACACTCCCAACTCCTGGCTCCTAATGGGTGTGAGTCCTCATCCCAGAGCACAAGTTTTCAGCACCAAATGACAGAACCAGGCAAAAAACAATAAGTGTCATCTATGTCCTGCTGAATAAAAACTGTTCCCCCTTTGTTTATTTTCTTTTTTTAATATAATATATATATATTGATTGATTTCAAAGAGGAAGGACGAGGGAGGGAGAGAGATAGAAACATCAATGATGAGAGAGAAGCATTGATCAGCTGCCTCCTGCATGCCCCCTATAGAGGATTGAGCCCACAACCAGGGCATGTGCCCTTGACTGGGAATCTAACCTGGGACCCTACAGTCCACAGGCCAATGCTCTATCCACTGAGCCAAACCAACAGGGCTGTTTATTTTCTTAAAATACATCTGCACTGCTAGAACAGGGAAGGATAAGTTATCACTGGTTCTTATTTTGTTATATATCCGCCCCCACATGGATAGAAATGTATATTTTTCATTAATGTCACTTGCAAGGAAACAAACCCAGAGATATCTATCTCTTTTTAGCCTATTAAATGCTAACAGCTTCCAAGTAACCAGTACCTACTCTAGGATTTAGAGTCTGCTTGATATTTTGTGTAGGTAGCAATCTACTCTAATGAATATCTCATAAGGAGCTAGAAAAAGGTAAATTCTCTTTTTATGTCTAGAGTCAAACTGGGAAGAACTGTACCATTGGACTCTGAGCCACATTGACACATGTATCTGCAGGGAGAGGGCATTGGGGACTTCTCAATCAGAGACCTAGGCTTTCAATAGTGGACCAGCTCTTGCCCTGCGTTATATCTAAAGACTACAATTTTCAGATGTAGCTACTGCATGGAGCAGGTAGAAGATACCTCTGATATCTTCAGTGGGTTGGATGGAGAGTAAGTCCAGTTACAGGGTAGGGTTAGGTAAGTGGGTTGCAAAGAGCTGCCTCAACACCTACATACGCTGTCCATGGAATTTTTAAAAGGAATTTTGGAATGAATAGCTAAAGAATTTAAAAAACCCTTTACCACAGTTTGATTGGAAGTTGTTTGCTAAGCAGTGGTTAAATACCAACTGTCAATGATTTTAGAAGGCAATCTTAAATATTTACGTACAAGACACTGCTAGATATTATGAAGATATGTGAGAAGATAGAGGAAGGATTACTACATGATTATTGCTGCCTGAAAACTATAATCTGCCCAACACTACCTGGACTGCCTGGAGATGAAGGAGTTGAAGGTAGGTAGTCTGAGCTTAAGTCCCTCTCTTCCCACACTTCCTAAGAAAAGGATGGGGTGCCAGGTCCAATTAGAGGGCCAGGGATGGAAAAAGCACACTTTCTCCCCAGATCAGCCATGCTCCAATATGGGTTATTCCATTCTGCAGAGCAGAGGTCACTGTTGTACTAATAAATGCAGTTAACCAACAACTAGTGGTTGAAGGCTTACACAGGAATCCAAGAATAAGGGAGAAACACATGGGAATTTGATCAGTAGAGAGGGATATGCCTTGGAGAGTGGCTCCAGAAAAACACAGTCCCTCCCGCCTTTCTTTTCTACATGGAGCCACACCAGGAGCTGTGCTGCCACAGATGTGGGGTATGGCTCCCCAAGGCAGGTATCCCCACTATGGGCAGCATCAAGTCCTCAGATACACCATGAGGGTCCATGCCCTTGCTGACCAGCTCCTATTCTGAGGAGATTCTTTTAAACACTCAACTGAAACCTGCTTCTTTGCCATTCCCACCCATGCTTCTCTGACCACTTCAGTGAGATAGTGAAGAGTCAATTTATTCGGATTCCTTAAACAATGCTGCAAGCTCTTATTAAACACTCAGCCATGTACCAGGAATGGGGTGTGAGTGAGGGAATAGTGCAGATCCAAAGCCTTTATGAAAGGTGCACAAACAGGAAAGTAACATGGGACAGATGTTCTGTCAGAAGAATCCTAACGGGCATGGAAGCAGCCACAGGTGAGGGAACAAGGAGTGACATGTGAGCTTGGGAAGTCTCTGGACAGGCCAGCTCTGACAGAGCATCCCAGGCAGCGGGAGCATTGCACAGAGACGCTGAGGGCATGGAAAGACAAAGAGTGCTTGAGGAGATTCAGGATAATGCAAAGGAAAGAGACGGGTCAGTTGATAAAGAGCTTGGATTCTGCTTTGCAGATTGGATTGCATTCTGTAGGTGATGTTGGGGCAGAGAGGCTTTTAAGCAAGGCCTTACTGGGAGGTAGGCAGAGAAGGCATTAATGCCCTGTTTTATATATGAAAACAATTGTAGCACAAAGATACTATGCCTGAGGCCACTCAGCCAGTGAGGTCTGGGACACAGGTCTCCCTACCCCCAAACTTAGGGCTTCCCACCAACACCTGCTGTTTCCAGAGTCAATATATCTTGGTGGGAAGCAGTATATCTCATTGGACATCCTGTGGGAAGCAGCATCCTTACCTGCCAATAAGAAATTGTGACCCTCTCACTTCAATGAAAGGAAATGTCACTTTGATGGCTCCCAAGTTAGCACGGACACATTTCTATCAAGTCGCCACAATGTCATTGGGACTATTTATCCTCTGCCTTTCTGCACTCAATTGTGAGCTCCTGGAAAACGAGGACTATGTCTTCAGTTAGTCCTTGAGACAAGTGTGACTGAACAATCACTGTGTACCAGGCACTGTGCTAGACATGGATATCCCTCAGTAAGTGAGCCAGACATGCCTCTACCCATGGGGATGTCTGCCGTCTTTTCATCCCTGTACTCCCAGGACTTGGACATAGATTGACACTCCAAAAAGGTCTGTGAACAATGAAGTGAGCAGATCTGCACTATTTCCCCCAACTGTTAGGGGAGTTTCCTGAAGTTTGTACACAGCTTGTAAAGGGGCAAGGGATCCTGAGTCCCACCTCCTGCCCTGCACCTCACCCCCCATTCAAAAACATGGGGCTCAGGATGGAGGCACACAGCAGGCTGGACTTCACAGTCCAGGCCAGGTAGGGGAGGAGCAGGTGAGCAGGTATCCGAGTGTGGAGACCAGACAAGCACCCCATCAGAAGCTGTAAGAGTCAGGAAATTAGGGGCAATGCCTTCACTGCCTCCTCAGGTCCTCACTTAGCACATTTATAATTCTCAACTCTGTGTGATCGGGAGGAAACTAAAGTCAGAAAACAGGAAAGCCACTAGGCTGCAGGTTCAGCATTGGGGTCCAGAACCCAAGCTCCAGCCATGTCACTGCCTGACTGCCACGTGGAGCTTGGCTGAGAGGCTCTGAGCCAGACTGTGATGGCCTAGTAAGGAATGTCCTGCTGCCAAGCAGTCCAGGAAGAGCAGCCAGAGACAGCTGCCCCCACCCATGACCCGCCAGCCTCCTTCAGCCCCTGGACTGGCAGGCCTGCTACAGCTTCCAGCTGCCTGCTCATTCTACCACTAATGGGGAGACGAGTGTACCGCTTTCTGAAAAAATGACCCTGCATGTCCTGGGCTTGCTGCCGCTTGGGGATCATGACAACCTGCCTTTTTCTCAAGGGTGCACATTGAGGTTTCATGTAGTCCTACTTCATTCTGGGAGACTCGTTCTCAATGGAAATTACAGTATCTACTTACTGCCTGCTGACGGTACTGTAACCCAAGGACAATGTTATCATCTAAGCTGAGGCAGACCAAGGTAGCTGCCCCGTGTGGCCTCAGTGTGGACAGGAAAACATGCTTCAGTGTGGTGCCATGCAAAACACTGAGTTTCCAGGGCAAGGTTCCGGATGTGACTCACCCCTGCTGCCCAACATGGCACCTTGAGCAGGCACGGACCTCTGGGGCCTCGTGTCCCACTGTAATACAGGGGTGCTCTCTCCCCACTCAGGAGGTTGTACAGATCAAGTGAGAGAGAGCTTCCACTTATGTTTGCACCTACACCTACTTCCAAAATTATTTGTGTGACTGTGTGCAAAGAAGGAGGCATTTATAGTAAGACTTACCATAAAAATAAAAGACCCAATGCCACAGAAGAGAAGGATGAGAAAGAATTATAGCCTCTCTCTCAGTAGATGAAGTAGCAGGTGTGGATGAAAAGGGGCCACATGCTAACCTGACTAGCTCAGGGAAGGCCTGCGTGGCGATTTTGCAAACTCAGAGACCTAGAGTAACCACAAAGGATGGTCTGAAATTAAAACTTTAATGAAAAGCAGTTATGGTGGGTAGTCACGACCTAGGCCGGCATCTTCCCTGACAAAGGACAATTTTTACCTTAACTGAGCCTATGGAATTTTTGCATCTAAGATAACATATCGGTGGAATGTCAAAGTGATTTTCCCTTTTCCGGACCCCTCAAAGCACAGGCACTGTTCTTCAGAGACCAAAAATCCCCTCATTGTTATTGAGTTAACTGTTGACTGTTAGCTATCCTGCACCCACCTAAGTAAAAGAAGTATATCTATCATTTTACTTTTTATCTAATCCCAGAGGTTTCCCAGCTTTGCTTTCTCCCTAATCTATCACCAATGGAGTTCATGAAGTCCACTTACATCTCCTCTTTTGATTGTAATGTATACAACAAGGTAAAAAAATCGCCATTCTCTGGAGCATTATACCAATACGTTGACATTCTGCTTCTTGGCAACTGTCAACAATTTGGCTCAAATAAACTCATACAATTTCTTTACAGGTTTGAATTTCTTTTTTTACATTAACGCAGGTAAGATCAGAAGTCCTAATGGGGAGGAAGTGAGCCCTGGCAGGTCTATGTGGGGCTTGGCATCACTGATCAAAGGAGACCAGGTGCTGCCATCCCCAACTGAAGGTGACATTTCGATTCCTCTTTAGAAAACCAACATGACCGTCTATCAAGAGAAGAAGTGAAATCTATTTCCCCTCTCACTGTCCTAATAAAACAATCCCAGAGAATAAAAAACTACACAAAACACTGTTCAACTGCTTTCAAAAGGCCAATAATAACAGACTATTAAAATAAATTTGTGTGTATTATACATATATATATACTCAATGAAATATTGTCTGGTCCTTAAAATCACTAAGAAAACATAGGGAAGTATTTGTGACAATGGTAAGTGAAAGCCAATGCAAATGGATATAAACAATGATTAGCACACTGTAGCTTGTTTGTATGAAGACTGGTGATAGAAGGGTGCACTCTACCAACTGAACCTTTTCCTGTTAGGCTGGTGAGATGTGAGATATATGGTGTGTGTGTGTGTGTGTGTGTGTGTGTGTGTGTGTGTGTGTTTCTTTTCTTTTCATAAAAAGAAGTCTCAAACTGCTTTTATAATCATTTTTGTGAAAATAACAAATATCAAAGAAATAATTCATGCCTCAAGTTATCTGTAGACCATCTTTAACTTTGGCAGATATGATTTCGATCTTCTTAAGAGTGGTTAATTGACTGGGTGGTGAAAGCAGGAATTAAGACACTAAGCAAAGCCAACTAAGGTCACCTGGGACCTTGAGAACCTCTGGTCACTACCCCAATGGCCATGGTCACTCGTTTTCAACTGAAGGAGACCATGTATCATAGTGGACAGCACACTCCACTGGGAGTCCTGGGCTCAGTGTCACTTGACCTTGGCCAAAGTCATGCCTTGCTTCCTTACCTGCAAAACAAGGAAGCTAAGACCAATGAACTCCCAAGTCCTTCTCTTTCAGGTTCAATGATTTTATGATCCTCTGAATCTCCACCAGAATAAATTCCTTTTTATCTGAAAAACACTTTGTAATAAAATATCTCTGGAATAAAAATAATTTACCTCAATTTAAAAAAGAATTTTGTTTCTTAAAAGGCAGTATAGACTAACAAAAGTTAGTGTGAAACGTGTAGGTAAGCAGACAAGGGCTCGATTCTGTCTTGCCACTTCCTAGACATTTACACACTTTTAGGAAATCACTTAATTTGGCTGTAAAAGAGGATTAAATGTCACAATTTATGAAATACAACACTGACGCAGAGTGACCAGAACACCTGGTTAAAATCACACTCAAGCCAGATGGCAAACATATCACAAAATGTATGTCGTATACAATAATCTGCCTATTCTTGGGAGATTCGAAGATACTCTGAAACATTGTGTATTTCTAAGAACCAAATTTTTCAAGATATTTCTAGTTTCTCAGTTCACATGATCTAGTTGCTCATTGTCCCCCAAAAGGACATACATGCCCCAATTTCTGTTTAGAGAGTATGACCAACCATAGAGCACCTGCTGGTTCCACTGAGACCCAGACCAAGAAGGCTCTGATTTTAAAAGATATTCCATCACCTCACTCTCCCCACTCACTCAAATGCCTTGCTCAGTATTTGGCCAGATTCCTGCCTGAGTTCTGCCTTCAGGAGGTCAAGTGGACAAAGACTAGATGTTCTATTTCTGAGGTCCCAAATGGAACTGTGTGACCCTATGAAAGTCACCCGTCTAGTTGGGACTGTGGTTGCCTGGTCAGGGGGCCGGTCTGGAGCATAATTCCGGCTGAGGTTTCAAACCACCGAGCTGGTGCCTCAGTGCAGCTCTGCTTTCTGTCATTTAGGGAACACACTCCGTAGGCCTGCGATTCCTGTGTGCTGTCTGGATTCCACCCAGGGGGCAGTATTATCAGCTGACCCCAAACAGAACAGACCCCAGAGATCGTCAATTTCCCTAAATCGGTGGCTGGATCAGTGTTTAATGTGTTCTTGTCAACTCAGAGCAAGACACAGCGTTTGCTGGGTCAGAAAGAGGCGAGAGGGCCCATGGGGGAGGAAGGGAGTGCAGAAAGTGGCACATTTGAAAGGATTTAAAAACAAACCCTAAGTGCTTCTGTTAAAACTGGGTCCTGGAGAATAAAAATGTAAAGGAGGAGACGATGTGGGGCAATGAGCTGAGGTGTCCTATTCCGCTGAACGGGGGCCTCTTGACAGGGAACAAAAGGAGGCAGCTGACGACTCATCCACGAGAGGCTGTACCTTCTCTTTCCAACGCCCTGGTGTCCACAGAGGGGCTTGTGTCCGGCCTTCAGGACTGGACATCAATGGGGAAATTTCCCTTCTAGTAAAGGCAGGCACAGAGGTATCAATGAGGTGC
>NW_005871064.1:4977287-4979728 GCF_000147115.1 Myotis lucifugus
TGCCCTCAGCCTGGCCCCTCCAGCCTTCCTGACTATTTGCATTGTAGCCTCTGCTTGCACCTGCCACTTTCCCCCCTCAGGGGTCTGCCCCCGCCCCCCCCCCTCCCGCCATTAGCTGATTCCCAGGCAGATGATGCCCCTGAAAGAAAGGCCAGTAAGACTGCAGTTCCCCTGCCTGCCTGCCCTGCCTGACCACTTTCACAGGAAGCTCCTAGGGAGTCCCTCGTCCCTCCTCTCCCCTCCCCCAGGCCTTCTTCTTTTATCTGTTTTCCTTTGGTTCCCAGGCTCCCTCTTTACTTTTTCTCTAATTTGTTTATTGATTTGGGGAATCAAATCACTTTTATTCAGTCAAAGAAACAGCCTGGTGTTACGAACAGAGCATTTGCTGGGAATCAGGAAAGCTGTATCAGACAAAGACTCGGAGGCTGGGCAGTGAGGATCCTCCGAAACCAGCTCTTTCAAGCTCCTCACTTCACAGATGTAGAAACAGAAGGGCCTCCCCCCAGCATCTGTGTATCCTCAGGCTGTCATTTTGCCTGTCTCAGTCTCAGTTTCCTCATCTGCCTGGCAACATGGCAACAGAAACAATATGTTTCAACTTCAAAGAAAATCTTGGAGATGGTTATTGTGTGGGTTGACCGATGCAGTGAATGTGTAACTCTGGCTCCATCCTTATCCTGAACACGGGGTATCAACCTGCTGACTCCTTAGAGTTTCTGGAACAATGAAATGAGAGCGAAGCACAACCCAGAAAGCACCATATGCACAGAAATACTAAAGACAGCACGGGTATTAGTAGTAACCAAAAGCAGTGTCAATCACAACAACACCACCCCAAAAATGGTAATTATGGGATATGAAGGATGTGTTTAACTAACTAACCCTTTTGTGCTAAACATTTCACAAGGTATACGTATGTAAAATCATCACATTGTACACCTGAAACTTGCACAGTGTTTTATGTCAATTATATCTTGATAAAATTTTAATGTCAAAAGGCTGCAGATTTCTGGAACCCATGCCGCAAGAAAATGATCAAAGTACATAGCAGCAATACACGGTCCTAACAGAATAAGTCTTATTGGATAATTCAAGTGTCTATTGGCCATTTCTCCCTTCCTTGCCCCTAGGAAGTAGATACAGACCCACCCTAACATCATCATCTTCAAATGCAACTCACAGTGTCAAGTTCCATTCAAAGACCCTGCTTATAGTTCCTATCTCTGAGCTCTGAAGCCCTGATGGGATTTACCACACAATTTAATGTCAGATTGTGTACTGTCTAATTTTGTTTCTTCATCAAGAGAGAGAGATGGGTCCTTAAAGGTGGGAACTATATTGATTATCAGCCCTTTGTGGTTGACAAGCACTAGGCCCATAGGAAGAACTTAGTAAATATCAGTTAGTTGCTTGCTTTCTGAACTGAGGAGAGATCAGGATTCCAAGTTTACACTGAGTTCCTGGCTCAGTATGTCTCAAGCCCAAGAACTCCACATCTTTGCACCCAGTCCGCCCTGCCCAACAGTGTGTTTAGGATACTAGAGACAGAGTGCATAGCCCAATTTGAGATTTCAATTGACACTAAGTGAAGCTAAGCAGGATTCAGGGGCCCTGAATTCCAAATCCTTCATGTTCACATCCACCTCCACACACCTGTGCTCATGTTACTTCTTCCACCAGGAAAATCTCCTCTTCAAATCAGATTGTTAAGTGCAATACAATCTTTAAAAACTCTTGTTAGGATGCTGACCTCCTGGAATATCAGGTACCACTGCCCAATTTGTACCCTGCACAACCTCAGAGGCCAAAGTCCACAGTATAGCAAGTCTGCATCTACCTCCTCCCTGAAGCCTTAAATACCTCAGCTCACATGGATCTGACTTTAAGAACTTACCAAGGGGGTCCTCTAATCAAACTTCCAAAGTGGAAAGGAATGTTATTTAGTCTCTGCCTATTGCTGAAAGCTCTTACTTCCTAGGACACTTAAAATCTTCCATCATTTAAGCTTACAGTCAATTTTTCTGCTTCGCCAATTCTAGATGTGTAAGAAGCCACAGTTGATTTTTACACTATTCACTGAAATGAATTAAACTTTAATGAATCAGAGGCATTGTGCTTGGCCCTTGGACTTGACCTTCTGTTAAATTTGCTCCTGACTCCTTTGAGCCAAAGCTCCTCCCATCTCCACACACCAACTTGCACTGCCACCTTGAGCCTGCAGAGAGAGGCAATCTAATCCCCTTCCTCCATTGCTCTGCCTCTCTTTCTCCCTACATCAGTCCAGAAGGACAAATGAAAGACTGATAGCTGAATAACAAACAAGAAGCCAGCCAGTGACTCAACATAACCTCTTCTTCCAGAACCCAGACACATCTGTAAGAGAATTCTAGGAGGCATCTGAGGTCTGCACCAAAGAGGGAGAGTGGAGTGGGATGGAGGAC
>NW_005871064.1:4980189-5028234 GCF_000147115.1 Myotis lucifugus
TCTCCTCATTCTGTGGTCGAATGCTATATTTTCCTTACCACCTGGAGAATTTACTGCAAAGTCATCACTTTTCTCCTTGACTACACTTTACTCTTTTGAATGTTCGCTATTTTGGATAAAAAACCTGCCTCCCCCAAGCAAAGGACAAAATTCTTGAAAGCAAGGAATAGGTCACAACCTCTATATTCTCAGAGGTGCTCAGGCAGCCTGTTAAATTTGCTGTCTTATTTCTATGGCCCAGAGCTCCTCATCCCACCCAGCACCCTCCATTTCCACAGCTATCTCATATCCGGTTTCATGAGTCTGGTTCTTGACATAGTATTAGAGAATGTTGCCTAAATCAAATAAGCTAGAGGCAGCTTCTAAAAGATCCTGTCCTTGGCTTCCAGGTGAGATTCTCTGATTACCTGTTCTCTTCCACCTTGCTCCTCTGCCCCTGCCCTCCCACTGGGTTGGTACCTCTTCTCTGCTTCTTCAGCCTTTGCCTCAACTATAGGCCACATCCTCAGGTCCCGGAGGGCAATGGCCCTTGTCCTTACTCACTGTTCTATTTCCAGCCTATAGACTTGCTAACTTTAGCACTTGATCAATAATGTGAACTCAATAATGGAACCAGACCAAAAGACTTATAAATCTGACCTGACAGACAGGCCCACTGGCACTATTGGAATACCCCAGCAGATTTGTGGGCTTAAGGTTACCTGTGAGCAGAAAACCCACTAGGATCCCCAAGTCCTTAAACAGATGTGATCTTGTAGGGTGTCAGCTTTCAGGGGACCCTGAGTTTATGACTCAAGTCTTGCATTCACAGATCCCAGCACAGTGTTTGGCACACTCTACAGAAGTACTATGTGTTTGCAGAATAAATTAATTACTGAATCCAGCTGGATCAATCCCCATATACTCTCTTTCCTAGGAAGGCAAAGAAAGCTGTGTAAGCTTCCCTTTTCAATGATTGGCAAAATCATAGAAATTCAGAGCCTGGTGGAGTTGGGAGGCTGATTCCAATTTCTCATTTACAGATGGGAACACTGAGGTCCAAGATCTCACAGAAGGCATCCTACTCTCAGTCTAGCACACGTTCAACTCTGTCACATTGTCACACTTTGCAGGAAATCTAAGAGCCTGTGAGGCCTATGGCTGAGCCACAGGCTCTTGGCTTCTTTCTTTCCATCTCTGTCCAGCACTTGTCTCTCAATAGTAAAGAAGAGTTTCCTCTAGGGAAGAGAGAAAAAAAATCCTTTCTCCTTCCCAGGCAGCAGCCAGAAGTCTTCATATCCTCTGACAATCTAGGAGACTAGCCATCATCATTCAGTATCTCGCAATGGTAATGCTTCAATTTCAAAGACAATCTGAAAAGCAGCCACATAATGGACTGGTTGAGTTTTGTGTTTTTTTTCTGTCTATAGAATATCAGTGGAAAAGCATTCTCAGAAACAATTTAGTGCCTTTTTCCCCTTTACAGCCTATCTCCTCTCTATTCTATGGATAACTGTTGCTCAAAATGAACACCTCATTGACCTCTTAGAGTCACCCATTATCAGTGCCACCGAAGTGACACTCCTGGTACCAGCCCTGGCCTGTGGGGCTTTCATATAAGGAAAACAACCTAGAAACAACTGAGAACCTTGGCCTGCTGAGGTGTAGCATTCCTTGCACTCTAAGGCTCTCCTCCAGTCATAAATGCTTAGAAATGCTGCCACACAACTTGTCAGTTCCAGCTCACTTGTTGGATTCATCCCAGTTCCCATCTAGAAACTTGATTTTCAAGGTGTTGGCCAGAGGTGATTCAAAATGCAACTGGGGAACAGACATCAATGTTGCCAGGGAAAAGGCAACCACTCTGAGTCAAGGAGAGGAGAAATTGTGCTAAGCCAGGGCACCAAGAGATCCTTTTGGGCACCACACAAGTGGCATCACACCATGCCAAGCTGATGTGCAAAAATATCCCCAACACAATGATAGGGAGAATAAAAAGTAGTGTTTGTTTAATAAAATAATTCACCCCACAATGGTTTGAGAGCCTATTTCCTTTAGTTCAGCTGGTTTCTAGAGAAATCAAGAAGCACTAAAAATCACTCACCATTCTGGCTAAATCATAGATGTCCAAAAGGATCTTGTGTATCAATAAAAAATGTTGGATTTGGAAGAAATGAATTTATTAAATCATTTTTAGGAATGAGACCACTATGGCCCTGGTACAGGGCATAACATCCACAGGTGTGTGTGAGTGTGTGCATACCATGGGGATGGAAGATTTGGAAAACAGAGGAAAAGAGCAATGTCTGCAGAGACTTACACATAAGTTTCCTCCAATGAACCCCACACAGCACTGCCCTATACTTCTCTGAGCCTCTTCCATCCTGACCTCTGTGAGCCCTGGAGATGTTGATGGACAGTGCTCAGGCTGCCCAGTCAGACACCCCTGGACCTCCTGGAGCTCATTTCTATTGGGAACCAGATCCAGCTATCATTCTCTGGTAAACTGGCCAGCTGTCCTACTCAGAAAAGTCACCACACTAGTACTAAGGAGCATGAAAAACCAATGCCTGTGTCAGCACTTGGACCAGCCGCCTCAAGAATGCCCATCCCTGTCAGGAACCCCCATCAACAGGCCATGACTAAAGGCCTCTCAAAGATGCTGAGCAATAGCAGTTTATACTCTGATCTGGGGGCATGAGTTGCTGTGTTGCTTTAGTCTTCCTCAGGGTAGGGAGAAGAAATATTGAGGCTAACACTCAGTGCCAATGTGAAGGTTTAATGGCAACTTTAAGTAAAATTGTTTTCTGCCCCCATTATTTTTTAGATCTAGTATCTTCAACAATTATGGTGAACACTGTACTAAAAAAAATACAAGTTCTAGGCCCAGCTGGTGTTGCTCAGTGGTTGAGCGTCGACCCATGAACCGGGAGGTCAGAGTTCAATTCCTGGTAAGGGCAAATGCCCAGGGTGGCAGATTCCTTCCCCAGTAGGGGGAAAGCAGGGGACAGCCAATAAATGACTCTCTCACATTGATGTGTCTCATCAATGTCGCTGATGTTTCCATCTCTCTCTCCCTCTCTTTTCCTCTCTGAAATCAATAAAAACATAATTTAAAAAAAAATACAAGTTCCAGGTAGTAACATGTACTCCATACCCAGGCAGGTACAGGTCACAGTCTCAGTCAAGTGACTGCAATGTAGGAAGCAAAATGATGGTCAGCCTTTTTCAGCCTTTTGCAACAAATGTGGGGCAGAGCCACAGGAGCCCACATAACATAGTGCCTGTGAGAGCACACACATGTATGTGTGCATGAATGTGTGTATGCTCCTTTAAACAGCTTAGCCTGGGTGAATGCTCAGATAGATGGGCGGATGGTCAAGATTACAGGTTAGAAATGTTCTTGCTAGACTGGTTTTGTCTTTTCATATATAAATGAAGTATGTTGGACC
This sequence comes from Myotis lucifugus, assembly GCF_000147115.1. NCBI lineage: Eukaryota > Metazoa > Chordata > Mammalia > Chiroptera > Vespertilionidae > Myotis > Myotis lucifugus. The sequence goes on from NW_005871064.1 coordinate 4,983,621, forward strand.
CTCCCCGCCACCCCCCTCCCCCACCGCCTCCCCAAAGAAAAAAGCAAACTTTAAGATCTGGTCTAAAATCTGACAGCAAGTTGCCTGCAAAAGACCCAAAAAGAATAAATAACAGGATGGTGGTCAAGAAATCTGTGTTCAAAACCAGGCTCTGAGAAGAACCATGAGCTTTCAGGCACTTCACCACTGGAGCCTCAACACTCTAGTCTATAAAATGAGAATGGGGGAGGGTCTTTCCTGGGCCCTGGATCCCTTTCAAAATCTTTGAAATGTACATGGCACTCCCCCAGAAAATGCACATTAATTCATATTTAAATACATTCTGCATGACATTTGAAGGGATTTATCACCTGTCTGAATTAGGTGCTGCCCCCTGCCCCCTCAGGCTTTAAACATCTCTGCTATGTTTCTGAGCACACACACACAAAATACTGTGCCTGTAGGTTTCCATTTCAACTTCTGTTTTTCTCACTCCTTCAACTCAAAATCTACATGCAAATTTACATCAAACTCTAAAGTTCTATAAAACTGCTTCCCAAACCCCAAATGGACATGACATGTTAGGAAGCAAAAAATATTATAATTAAGGTTTCCAATCACTAAATCCAATTGCATTCCCTCAGCTGTGGCAGTGATGGTCCGGAAAGCCTTGGGAAGTGACATCTATATAACTCAGATTGTGGGAGGTCTCCCTTCCGAAATGTTGCTTGAATCTGATCATGAATGAACACCAGGAAACCATGAAGACAATGGCACATTTCTTTCACCCCAATATTACAAGGTGACTCTTTTCTCCATCTTTCTAAAGAGGTCCTAGTACTTTTTTCTTTGGGGAGGCTCTTTCTCCATCTTTATAAAGAAGTCCTAGTACACTTCATATTCTCTTCCTTAAAAATTACATAATTTTAGAACTTAGAAGGCAACTTTGACAGTATCTGGTACAACATCTCCATTTCAGATGAATGCTTGGAGTGGAGGACATTCGACAGAGAGAACTGGGACTTAGGCTCAGATTTAGTTGTATCGAGTCTCTAATATTGATTTTTTCCCCCCTTGTCCTTTGCTGTGTATTTCAGAGGCCTCACACTGAAAAAAATAAAGCAGGTTGAATATGTGTTGGGAGGATAGGAAAGATGGGGAAATTTTGTGAATCAAAGAATAGGGTTCCCAGGATAAGAGCTTTCCTTTCCAACTAAAGTAGTGATGAAATCCAATAAATCCATGGGGACCTGTACAAATGGGGGAGAAAATAACCTTTGAGGAGACTAAAGGGCAATTTCATTTTGCAGGGCAGATGGGAGCCTGGAGGGCGAGGTCAGTTTCAGTGCTTCCTAATCTAATAGGGTGTAGGGACTCTGGCTTTCTGCATTAGATCTTCCTGGGAAGGGTGATTCTGAGTGTTTCTATTTCATAACTTGCTAATTATACACTCATCCACAGGCTCCAGAGATTCTCATGACCTTCCATGAATCATGCCTCCCAACCGTTGGGTTTGAGTTTTCTCTGCTCCACCCACCCCTTAGCAAGTCCCGCTGTCCATGCTTTTGAACACCTGGGTAATGAACTGTGGCCAATGAGAGAAAGCACTCTTATTTAAAGGAGCAATATTATCTTTAACATGAGACTTCATTAAGGACAAATTGCTTGACAGAGCCTCTTCCCTAAATCTAGCAAAATGCTACAGACCGTGGGTAACTCCATGACCCAAGTTTTTATGGGCTGGTTCCCCTTATAACCATTTCCTTCACAGTTCCAAAGAGTCTTTCAGGATGGCAGACTAATGTTCCTTTTAAAGCCTGAGATCAGGAATCAAACATACACATTACTCTTCCCTGAAACCTGTAAGTCCAGACTGGGAGGATGAGGAGTCACAGGTATCTATGGAATTAACTTTTCAGTTTGTCCAACAGCTGCCTTTGCATGATAATAAAGAGAAATCTTGTCTTTCTAGGGTTATCTAATTGCAGTTTTGAAAGTCATATTACTCAGATTCAACCAAATGTTTCTTACATACTTCTTACTGCCTCTGTATGAACCATCCTATACCTCAATAGGCAATCAATAGTCTAACTGGGGCAAGTGGAAACATTTATGCTGGAAAATACTTTTCAGGATTCTGCTGCCAACAATTAAAACACAGAAGCAACCAACACCATTGGATACTACATCCCACTGAAGACCTAATCCTATTTTGCATAGCATTTTAATCCTATGAGCCATTGGTTAGGATGGGCAAATAAAGGATTTGTATCAACTCTGTTACTCACAAAAAGCTGGTTGGTGGCATTTTTTTTTCTGTTTTGAAAATGTTTTTTCTTTGATCAGTTTCTGAAACATCCTTCCTGGACTTCCGAAAGCCAATGCTCAAGGGTCAGCAAAATTGTGTTAAGATTAGCTTGGGTCAAATGTAATTAGAAACGGAAATAAACTCTAGAAGGGAAATGGGGTTTCACAAGTGTACTTCCTGCTGATTCTCCAAAGGGCCCACTGTGTTCCAGGAGAGCAGATCTCCTCTGTGGCCCGTGCATGGGTTTCCTGCTTTCATGTTAACACACGCTCTTGCGTTCTTAGAATTACCTTGTTTCTCTTCACAGATCCCAACTAGCAGATCCCTTACCAGCTCACTTCAAGTATCCCCTCCACAGGCTTCCTGAGCTACCCTAGTTGACCCTGACCTTCCCTGATGTGAAACTATGGCTTCAAATGAAACTTAGCTGGCAAACAGTAACTTTCAGCTGAACTAGTGAAAACTTGAAAACACAAAGATGCCCTCCATGGCTAGTGGAGAGATGAATGTAGAAACAAATTATTATAAGGAAGTGTGAAGGAGGGTGCACCAGCCAGGGTCTTAACAGGAAAAAGATGGCACACCCAATTCACGATTGTTAAGGAGCGCTAATTTTCAACAGTGTGGATGTTGTAAGGAAAACACAAAGAGTGATTAACAAAGAAGTTCTGACTACCTCTTGAGAGGGAGCAGTTACTGGAAACACAAGAGCCACCAGAGGGTTGGTAGGTTTTCAATGTCTTCCACCTCCAATCTAGTCTCCATCCTGCCACTGGAAACACCTTTCTGATGGGCAGATCTGAGGATCCCACTGCCTTATTCCTAAACTCTGATGGCTTCTGTTTGCTCTGAGAGTGAAATCTGAAGTCCTTGGTTTGCTGGTCCAGGCTCTACAACATCAGGACCCATGGTTCAGAGCTTGTCACTTCCCCACTCCAAAGCTGTTATCATGGCCTTGTGAATCCTTTAGTCTACCATGTCCTAACTGGAATGCCATCTTTAACCAGCTAAGGCCTACGTGTCCTTCAAGTTCCAACCCAAACATCTCTTTCCCTCAGGCCTTGCCTAACACTCTTGAATAGAATAATAGAATCATTTATTTCCTTCAGCCTCCATGGTGTCTATCAATTGTAGCTCGTACGGGTGCCCAAAAGGTGAACGCTGAAGAGGCCCTGAGTTTAAGCAGAAGTAGAAGGACAGGGGGGAACTAGACATGTATTCTGTCTTAACATTGGACTTCTTTCATATTACCATGTGGTCACATCCCAAAGGACCCATATCTTCTTTTTATAATCTGAAGGTCAAGATAACTCAGAATATTCAGAAATAACATTTGTTACTGCCAAAACTGGTTACATCCACACTAAAAAAATATGGAAACCAATTTAATATTGTAAAGATAACGCAATGAAAACAAATAATAACAACAGTGATGGTTATTTGGATCCCCTTCTGAGTGGCTGCCCTGAGCTCATACCCTTTGATACAAGGGGTCCCTGAGGCCACAGAGAGTGCTGGTTCCAGCAGGAGCACTGAAGGACACCCTAAATTAGAAATATAAATCTTCTAGAAATGAGTGACCCCACTAGTTCCCCAGCATCAGGTTATAATTGAAAAATTAAACAAGGAGGCATAAAGGGCTTTCAGCAAATAAATTCACAATGATAAAACATTGACTGGCCCAGGGGATTTTATGTTATTACCATGTGGGGGCTTTTTTGGCTCTCAAAGTTAAAGTGAAACTGCCAAGTACTCTTGGCTTGTAATGTCTCAAAGAAAAAAAAGTCACCAAATATGAATGGAAATGTCTCTATGACGATGGTGCATGGGTAATTTAAGATAGGATGGAAAAGGTCCCGTAATTCTAAATTGAGTAAAACAAGTGTAAAATGCTTCTTGGTAGAATAGCAACTAACACCTTATCCAGAGAATACAACAAAAGAATAAATTCTTAAGATGGAAAAATGAAATCTATGAATCAATGGACATAAACTTTAGATCTATGATGTAAATATATAATCAAGAAAGAAACACTATGTAGAAGCTATAAAATGTAATTTTAATATTTACTGTTCTTTGCGCCCTGAGCCTCGATCAGTCTCAATTCACATTATATTGCCAAGATCATGCTATGCAAAATGGTTGTCACAGAAAAAAAATAAGATTCCTAATCTTGCCTTACAGAGCTCACAGTGTGGTTTGGGAGTAACAACTAACATATGTGAACAATCTGGTGCCCAGTTCTATACTGGCTGCCCAGGGCTCACTGCCAGCGATCATGGAGTCCTAAGGTGAATGCTATCTGTCTGGGCTGGTAGAGCTGCAGGTAAGAGTTAGACATGAAAAGATGGGAAGACATGGCTAAGGTGGTGAGAAGGAGGGAAAATGAGTCTTCCCAACACTGCATTAAAGCACCACTGCCAGAAAGAGAAGCTCCGTGTCTTGAGCACAGTCCCACAGCAGAGACACAAAACTCGGTGGGAAGATGTGGCTTGTGTTCAGCATTTTTAGGGTTTAGGTGTCACTAATAGTCACACCTAAACTCTAAGTAGTAGGAAAATCCAAGCAAAATTGGACATAAATATCTTCAGATGAATATATATATATATATATATATATAGAAAGATGGTGAGACAGACACATGAGGCGGGCAGGGGGAGAGGGAGACAGAGAGAACTTAGAATTAACTTTTCCCTGAGAGCAGGAGATGGAAGACAGACATAATCTGTTAGCAAGGACAAGCTCTTTTGATCATTTCTGCCAGAGTATGCTGGTGGCAGAGGAAAATATAAAAGCAGAGTTTGGAAGGTACACATAGCCCTCTGGCTCAGTGAAAAGAATGCCAGCGTGCAGACTGAAGGGTCCTGAGTTCATTCCAGTCGGGCATGTACCTCAGTTGCAGGTTCGATCTCCGGACCTAGTTGGGGCATATGATTGGAAGGCAAAGGCAAGCAATCAATGTGTCTCTCTCACATCAATGCTTCACTCTCTATGTCTCTTTCTCTCCCTTCCACTCTAAAAATCAATGAAAAAATATCCTCAGGTGAAGATTAACAAACAACAAAGAAAGGTACCCATAAGGAAAGACAATTTAAAAAGAAATGAAGTTCTCTAGCTTTTTTCATAAGTATATCAGTTCTATTTTTTCTTCTCATTTCCCTAATGTGGCATTTCCCTCATTTTAACATTCTGCATGTATGTATGTATAGACAGACATGATACTCTAATATCATGGAAATCTAAAGAAGTGTGGAAGAGGGGCAAAAAGGAAAGAAAGGTCTAAAGCATGACTTTGAGGTTAACTAGCACAGTTTCAGGCTAAGCATGGGGGACCCACCATCCTTTTGCCCTAGGATCTAATTCAGACACTTGCATTTTAGTGTCGAGGAATGAAGCTGGGTGAACTGGTTCCCCTGCCAGCCCCATAACTGCCTTATCTGGTTGACCCTGGTGAATGGAATAAGTGTTCAGTTAACTCATTTGTTGAATGAACAAGTTGGGCCAGCCAATCCTTTTTGGACTTCCAAACCCAAGATGCTTTAACCCTATAATTGTGGAGCTGAGCTCTTCATCTTGATGAGGCTGTGGGAAAATAAATAAGAAGATAGCTCATATCTGCAAGGAATAAGCGATGTAGCTCAGAAGGAAAAGTAAATGCCTAGAATGAAGAAAGAACAGTTCAACAGACCATGTGCATACATACTAAGTTGTAAGGCCAATAGAACATAATAAAAGTTAAAGAGATGTCCAGGGCCAGGGCATCTCTGGGAAAGTCCAAAATGGCTTTGGGAAGTGGGTGTAGGATTTGAGCAAGAAACTGGCAGGTTGTAAGAAGATGAAGGAAGAAGAGCTGTGCATGTACACATATACCCCTACACTCATACATGCGCACACATGGACCACAGCCATCCTCATGAGTGCGTGACAGCTGTTAGACACACAGAGCAAGTCAACCCCTCAGGCATGTGCCTGAGAGGCACTGAATAGGTTCCTCCAAGTTTCCAATGTCAACTCTTATATACTTCAAATACTTCTATTAATTTATTATTGCATTACTTAAAGTCTTGAAGGATTTTTACCTTCAAAGTCTCTAATGCATTAACATCCCTGGAGAGAAAAAACTACCTATATCAGTTGTCTTCAAACTTTAGTTGTGTGGGCAGAGTGTGGGGACTGCAAAGTCCAGTAGTTAAAGCACACACAGCGCTTCCTCCAGGGAGGCCAGGATTCCAGAGCAGTCTTATGCCAAAGACCCTCAAAGGGATTTTCAATCATTAGTGGTGCCTCACTACGTCTTCCCAGGAAAAGCGAGTCCTGCAGGCTGATAAGTGACAGGGCCTGGAAAAGCTCGGGTTTCTGCAAAGGCTACCTAAGAACATCCCATAATCAGACTGAAATGAGAGGGTAAGAATGATGCTCACTATGTCAGAGGTCACTAGCCATGTTCAGCTGTTGTTGTTTTTTACTTATAAAGAAAATGATTGGATTTAATGGTCCCCCAGGTTCCTTCTAATACTCAGGCTCTGCCTTTGTGTGTTTGGGGCAAATTGAATCATATTTATGGGTTTTTGCTTCCCTCACATTGGACAGAACTTCAGAGTCTCCCATAGACCATGAGAGCTACAAAAATACTTTGAGATCCATTAGTAAAAACATTATTTTTTTTAATGTATCCATTAAGGGGAGGTGGTGGCGGGGAGGATCTCAGATACAAAAACCAGTCCTTACAAAATAAGTTTGCTACAGGATTGCTTTTAAACGGCATTCTTACCCCATTTTACATGTACAGAATGTTCTGCCAGAATGTTCTTCCCCAGGTTGTCCACTGGCTCTACAATTTATTTCATATATCTCTTTAGGAAAATATGTGCTTCTTGAAATAAGGTACATCTAATTTGAAGCAGAGTATAATAGCTCATGATGAACATTGCAGAACATTTTGGTTGGTATTATCCCATGGCCTAAGCCAACTTATTTATTCTCCCTCTTCTTACCCACAATACACTGCCTAATGGACTCACATTATATATATATAATGCCCCACACTTTCAGACATGTGAGGTTTATCAATTCAATTCTGTACCACCTTGGTCTATTTTCTCAGTTTCAAGTGCCCCTATTTTTTCAAAGTGGTACATATTTGGGCAACTGGAGGTACAGATGGCTGAAGATAGTCTACTTATCTCAGATTCTATCCTTTTTCTTTCCTGAGTAACTGATTAGCCAGAGTGGCTCATGGAAAAGGAAACGTACAGAGAAAAATTCCAGTAACATGATGCCATTTTTCCACATACTTCCTTGTCATTTTCAAGCAAACCATGAGAAGACATTACTAATTAATGAAGAGAGGTATAATAGTCTAGATCTGTGACGACTTTTCTCCCTGAAGACAGTAATCCATACCTATGCTATGAGGAGGTTTCTTTTAATGAAAGTACCCTGTTTAGATGTGGATAAAACGGAGGAGTTATGGAGAAAAGTGAAGGAATGTAAAGAATAGAACAAAAAGAATGGAGGAGGAGAGAATAAGGCAGAAGAAAGAAGTAAGGGGAACATTAGTAAAAAGGTGTCCAACTTCTTGCTGTCAGTCATGAGTAAAGTGAGACCCAAAGTCTGGGGAGGGTAGAAATCAGAGTCGAGAGGAAGGAGGAAGAGGAAGAGGAAGAGTCCTGAAAGTGAGGAGAGTGGAGGAGAGGGAAAGAGAGCTGAGGCTGGACGCAGCATCTGTGGAGACATCTAAACAGTCCTCAGCTCCCAGGAGCACATTCCGCCCTAGAGCCCTGCAATCCTGTGTGCATGAGCACACCTTCTATTTTCAGCTCCGATGTAACTCAATCACTAGTGTTCCACTGGGGAGCTGGGGCTCAGGCCTCAAGAGGCATTTTACTACCTGCCCTGGAACAGCCATGGCAAGGGCCTGGGCTTCACAGAACAGAACTCTACTGCGTTTACATACAAATGAGCAGCCTTTTCAACATAAATGATGTGACTGCTAACATTTTTAGAAGACCAAAGGCATTACTCCTGGTCTTCTAATGATGTTCCTTACCCTCAACCCCTGCAAGCTAATACGGGCCCTTACCTTTCATGGTGTGTTCCCTCCTGGGAACCTCCCTGACCTTCTGGTCTTCAACTCCTCACAGAGCTCCGTGCTTTGGAAGAATACTCTGGTCTCTACTCAAGCACCCTCAGACCCAACAGGCCCACAGAAATGCCTACAGGTTCCCTCTGAAGCCAGGGAAATAGGGTGGCCTTTTACTGAAAAAAAGTTTGGCAATTAGAGGGTTGGCAAATTACCATCTGAATACTCTATAAGCAAGAAATGAAAACCCTGGCACCACACAGGAGAAGTGCTAAGACTGGGAATAGTTTAGAAAGTCAACAGAGCTTGACCTGAATATTAAGTAATGAGTCATTGTTCTGGGTTAGCCATCCGGTTTAGATTCTGTGGGTCAGAGCCACACCTAGTCCTTTCCTTCCCTCTCAAGGAGATTTGGGTATGATTGTGCACAACAATCACACAAGATGGCAGAGGGAATAGACAAATGAGCTCAGGATGAAGGTTGAGGAAGAAGAGGCAGTGGAAATCTGGGAAGCCTGGGACAATATTTTGGAGGAGGAGACTCTTTTCTGGAAGAATGAATAGGGTATTGATAAGCAGAAAAGAGGGAAGAGAGAATCCCAGTGGGGAGAGATAAAATAAGCAAAGATTTCCCTTACTCTTTGGTTGTGTATAGTCGGATGCTTTTGAAAAAGCAAAGTTCCCAATCCTGTGCCTTGACAAATATCAGTAGATTCTCCATAATTAATACCTGGAACAAAAGCCATCTGCACAAAGACTTTTGCCAAGAAGCAACCTTCTTATCTACAAACCAGAAGCTAAATGCCCCTCCCCTGAAGCAAGGCAAGGAGAGGTAAGCGGAAACTAACATAGAGAAAGTCTGAGTCCTTAGAAGATTGGTTATCTTTGCTGCAGTACAAAATACAAGGCTAGTGACACTGATGGGAAAAAATGATGGAAGAACCGGCCTTGGTCTAAATCTTTAAAAAAAAAATTCCTAGAGGACAAAATAGATCAATCACTCCTGCCTGGCTGAGCAGAGGTGAGGAGGCAGAGGAGGTGGGGTGAGCAGCTTACTTTAGACAGAGTTCACCTATGAGCTGTCTAGCTCCTTTAACCTAGGCTGGACCGAAGGGCCGAGAGAAGAACATTCTCTATAGGATATGAAATGGGTCATTTCTGCTTCACGTGGCTCCCCATAAATACGTTAATAATTGTATAGGCATGATTGCCTAGAAAGGTAACAGTTTAACAATCACACGGTGGGAAATGTTCCTTCTGGATTCTGTGTAAAGTGAAGAAAGGACCAAAGAACTATTAGAAAATATGTGTTAAATTACCGCCTTCCCACATCTCCTTTTGGATGGCAAGATCAATAAATAAGCCTAATATTTTGCTTAAAAGAAAAATATAGAATATATCCAAACTTCAGAATCATTTGAACATGGTCCCAATCCTGAGAAAAACAGGTGTGTGTGTGTGTGTGTGTGTGTGTGTGCACACACACACATACATACACCCCTCACTGGTAACAAAATCAAGACTTCTACTGCTGAGCATGGCTGTGCAGGCATATACCTGTCAAGAAGTCCTTTTCTTCTGCCTCCAAAACTGCTGTCAAAATTTGCCTCATGCTTTCTATCTAATCCCCCATCCCCATCCTTCACCTAAATACCACAATACCCTCATAATATATCTCTGGCTTCTTTCCATCTCTTCTCCATAGAACTTCTAAAAGGATCCCTTTACAAGCAAATCTTATCTTGTCATGTCCCTACTTAACCCTTTAATGGCTCCCACTGCTTTTATGCTAGTGACCCCAGGAACCTTTCACCTGGTCAACAGGGACCTGGGCAGGTCCCCTTCCACTTCTGGTCCCACCTCCTTCCACTGCCCTTCTCATTTCATCTGCAGTGCACGTCCCTCATGCACTGACTTTCTTCCACTTCCTCAACACTGACCTTCATGGCACTTTTGCTTCACAGTCCTTATCATGTTTGAAATTGTTTATTTACATTTTCTTAAATTTTTTATTAAATTTATTGGGGTGGCATTGGTTAATAAAATTATATAGGTTTCAAGTGTATAATTCTATGATACATCATCTGCATTCTATGATACAATACTGCATTGCGTGTTTACCACTCCTTCTGTCATAATATATTGGACAACCTTTATCCTTTAATACCCCTTTTTGTTTGTTTGATTGTCCTGTTTTGTTCATGTGTTGCTTTCAGTTTTATATCCCACATTGAGTGATATCATATGGCTCTTGCCTTCTTCTATCTGACTTATTTCACTTCGTATGATATTCTCAAGATCCATCCATGGTGTTGAAAATGGCAGTATTTCAGCTTTTCTTATGACTGAGTTACTATCTATCAAAGGACACTTCGGTTGTCTCTATATCTTGGCCACCTTCATAATGCTGAATGAACACAACAGTACATATATCTTTACAAATAAATTGTTTCCAATTTTGGGGGTAGATATCCAGAAGAGGGGTTGCTGGGTCATGTGGTAACTCTATTCTTCTTCTTCTTATTTTTTTTTTAGAAACCTCCATACTGTTTTCCATAGTGGCTGCACCAATTTACATTCCCACCAGCAGTGAATGAGGGTTCCTTTTTCTCCACAACCTCTCCAACACTTGTTATTACTTGTCCTGTTGATAACAGCCATTCTAACAGGTATGAATGAGGTGGTGTTGTAGTTTTTATTTGCATTTCCCTAACAACTAGTCAAGTTGAACATCTCCACATATCTGTTGGCCACTTGTATGTCTTCTTGGTAGAAGGGTCTGTTCAGGTCCTCTGTCGATTTTTTAATTGGATTGTTTGCTTTTCTGTTGCTGAGTTGAATGGGTTCTTTATATATTTTGGATATTAACCCCTTATAGGAGGTGTTATTTGCAAATAACTTATCCCATTCTAGTGGTTACTTTTTTGTTTTGTTGATGGTTTCTTTTGCTGTGCAGAAGCTTTTTAGTTTTATATAGTCCCATTTATTTATTTTTGTTTTTATTTCCTTAGATTTTGAGGTCAAATTCATAAAATCTACTCTAAGACCAAGATCCTTAAATTTACTACTTATGTTTTCTTCTATGTAATTTATTGTTTCAGGTCTTACATTTAGGTTTTTGATCCAGTTTGAGTTAATTTTTGTGTATGGTGACAAATAGCTGTGTAGTCATTCTTTTGCATATGGCTATCCAATTTTCCCAGCACCATTTGTTTAAGAGGCTTTCTTGTCTCCAATGTATGTTTTTGTCTCCTTTGTCGAAAACTATGTGCTCGTGTACTGACATATAAAGTGAAACCTTTTCTTCTATTCACATTTGCATTGTTTAATCAATGCCCATCATCTCTAGGGGATGTTGTGAAGATCAAATCATAAACTGGGCATGGAAATCCTTAAAGAACTGCAAGCAGGGTCCCCGGGTAAATCATAGCTTTTCCATGGCTACTTTTAAAGAACTCCCTGCCCTCAAAACAAAATGTAAATAAAACAGCTGTAGCATCACTTTCTCCAAACATCAACAGGAAATGACTCCCAAAGCATGTGTGTGTGTTTTTTGTGGGGATAAATGGTGATGGGCGGAGACTTGACTTGGGGTGGTGAACACATAATACAATATACAGATAATGTATTATAGAATTGAACAGCTAAAACCTATATAATTTCATTAACCAATGTCACCCCCATAAATTCAATAAAAATGTAAATAAAGAAAAAAAAAGGAGAGTAACAGGAACAACTTGATGAATTTAGCCTTGATATCCCCTCACATTAAAAAAGAACCTACTTCCCTCTGGCCAGGGGAGCTACTGACAACATCTCCTTGGTGCCGGGGCGCATGCCCTGGACCTGACACACCTGGTTCCTAGGTGCAGTGGCCAAAGGACAGTAAACATTAACTGTGGTGGGGAATGATTAGTCAGCAGTGGACAGCCTTCCGCAGCTTCTAAGATACTGACCTGAAAAGGAGCTGAAAGGAAAGGAGGTTTGGGTAACTTGCCCACTGAACATCTTGCATGTGCCTCTCCAGGTCTATCAGGGACACTGACCTCTGTGGACTGAAAGTTCAGGCTATGAAAGTTCAGGCTACGTCTCCCCTCTGGCTTCAGCCAAGGAGGGCACCATCAGAACAACACAGGGAGGGAAGTGAATGAGATCAGAAGTATTCTCCAAGCTTCCTCCCTGCTGGGTCACCTCAGGCTAGCATGCCCCTTAACGTACAGTATTCCTCCAACACGGCCTGCTTACGATTTTTAGCTTGCCCCCTCTCCCCAACAAGCCCCACACTGGGGGAAGCAATTCATCCCATTTCCCGCCCAGGGTAATCACAGTTCTCCTGGGATACGGCAGCCCTCTTGGTAGTCTCCCTATACCCAGCTGACATCTGGAGGTGGAGACATCATGGCTACATGATCAGAAGAGTGCAGCTGAGATGAATCTGAGCACGTGGGGAAGGTGATTCCATGAGAGCCTGCATTTCTGTGATTGAGGTGGCTGTGGGACCTGTCGTCAGGAAAGGCTTCCCTGGGAAACCAATGTCTGAGCTGACATCAGATCCAGGGAGGCTGAGGGGGGACATGGGTAGGAGGTCAGTGGGGGGGAGCAGAAGACTCCCAGGAAGAGGCAACAACTTGTGCAAAGGCCCTGTCACACTTTATTTGCCTCTCACCTAGTGACTCTCACAAAGGGTCTTAGCCCTTCATGTTGCACTTGGTTATTTAAGCTTTTACACACTTTGATGTTGATGATAATAATGACCATGTTAATAAAAATCCTCAGGTTTCAGTTTTACTTCTCCAAAACATACAAGTTCTTGGCAGCCTGGACTTGGTCCACAGTGCCTAGTACCGTGACAAATCTACAGCTGAAACTCAGCAAGCCTACTGTAATGGACTGAATGTTTGTGTCCCCCTACCACTCCCCCCAAAAATCATAGGTTCAAATCACTAACCCCCAAGTAATGGCATTAGGAAGTGTGACCTCTGAGAGGTGATTAGGTCCTGAGGGTGAAGTGCTCATGAATAGGATTAGTGCCCATATAAGAGATACCCCCAGAGAGCTCTCTTGCCTCTTCTGCCATATGGGGATATAAGAAAATGACAGTCTGCAATCTGGAAGAGGGCCCTCCCAGAACTGACCATGCTGGCACCCCAATCTCAGACTTCCAACTTCCAGAACTAGGAGAAATGCATTTCTGTTGTTTATAAGCCACCCATTTATGTTATTTTCAAGACACAGATGATTCTGATTGACCGACTGGCAGGGGAGGCCTGCAAGCGAAATGCAGGTGACTGACTTCCAGCTAAGCCTGAAGTTGACCTTGAACAAATTAAACTTATCTCCAGCTACTGTTCACTTAAGTCTCATGCCCCAAGATAGGAGGTAAGCAAGCGTCTCAGAGAAGAGCTGGGACACAAGGGCTGACCTCCATTCCCAGGGCAACATGTTAAATTCAGCCTTAGGGGTGGGGTTTCATGCTGTCCCTACAAAGATGAACCTCATCCAAGATGACTGGAGGTTTCCCAATAGCCCACAGGTACCTTTGCTGAAAGCCCCTCATGCCTGAAAAATGATGCATTTATTTGAAAGGGCAAGTGATATTTTAGATTCAGCTATTTTTTTCTATCTTTTTAACCCCAGGGTATGTAAGTTTGATTCCTGGCTATCTCCCTACACCTCACAGTGAGCAACAATCCACAGTGAGCAGAAAAGTCAAGTTCACTTTCGGAGAAGTGATAGATAAAGAGATAGAAAAAGAGACCTTCGGGATAGGGACCCCACTTCAGTTCCAATTCTGTGATTAATCTTAGTGTGGCCTCAGGGAGGTCCAGCCCCTCTCTGGAGAGCAGACTTCCTATCAAGTTATTACATGAATGACTTGTATTAAGAGATCTATGAGATCCTTGGATTTTATGATTTTGAGTACCATTCCTTTTTTTAATTTCAAAAATATGTCTTAAAAGCCATCATGTTCTCACCATTGTGGTATATTTTGGGAGGTTAACATAGCATCCATGTCCCCCTCCCCCAAGAGTTCTTATCTTGTGGTTAATGGACCTGTTAAGTATCTGGTCCATGAATCTCTTGAAATTGCACACAACATTTTGTGCCCATGTGTATTTTTCCCGGAAAACAAAGGGGCTCCACAGCTTCTAGTTCCTATATGGGTCCTCTATGCTTTTAGCAGACAAGCATCGCTGTGAATGCTCATATGACGGATCCCGGATGAGATGTGCCTGTCTCAGATGTGTTCCCCTTAGACACATCCATCCAAACATGATGTGCTATGGGCTCAGAGGAAGAAAAATCCCTGGGACCTCATAGTGAGGCCATTTCAGAAACAAGGTGGCTCCTGATTTGGGATGGGATTGGGCAGGAAGAGGCTAAAGAGAAGGAGAGCTTGGGAATCCCGTGCAGAAGTGCAATTGTGGGTAAAATATGCCCTGCTCTCAGTTAACAGAAGGAAAAATCCCTGGCTGTTGTACTAACTTAGCTCTCTCTCCAGTGCACTTGAGGGTCACACACTCTTTCTTTTTCCCACCTGTGTCTGTTTGCACTCGCCCCTAGAGTTCTGGGTTCAAAGGAAGAATGGGGCTTGGTTTCACAGCTGGGAGTTAGTCTCGGTCAGAGCTGCTCTTTTTGTCAAGAGAACAGGGAGATCCCGAGTCTGAATCTATTACTCAGCCTAGCTGGGAAGGCCCTCAGGAAGCCACATGGTGGGTGGGGCTTGGGGAGTGATCTGGAGTTTCTCCTCAGGGTGACAGGGAACAAGTCATGACAGCTCTGAGCTTACTGCAAAATGGATCTCATTCACTGATTTTAAGGTAAATTTGAAATATATAAAGACAGAGTAGAAGTTCCACCATATACAGTTATACATGTGTGTGGGAAAACATAAACATGGACATGTATACATTGAAGCCTAAAAATTATAACGTCTATAGTAAATACTATTATCCAAAAGTTTAAACATATGTGAGACAACTCATAGCAAATACGCTGACATATGGCATTGAAACCAATATGTCAACACTTGAAAGTAAGAAAACAAAAATAAAGTCAACCACATTTCTCTCTTTACATTTAGGCCACAAAGGAGACCACTGCTGAGCATCTCTGGTAAAACATTAACACACACCAGGATCTGCCTGTAACCTGTTTGTTAAGGTGCAGTGCCCAGCTAATTAATACATCACCAGCAGATCAGTTCAGGGAATAAGCTTGAGCAAGTGCATTCCTGAGACCTCATTTACCCCCCTTCCAAGTGGGGTAAGAAAAGCACAGGGGAGGAGACAGAGAGAGATGGAAGGAATTATTATTTGCCATATTGTTTAAAGGGTGGTGTGGTTGGACAAATCCTAAGATCATGTCGCTCAAGGAAAAGCTGAAGGAGTAAGAGGTGTTTGGACAGGGAAAGGTTACATTGAAAGAAGGCTATGGTAACAGCATCCTGCCATTGGTAAGACTGCTGGCTGACTGTCAGCAGAGACAATGCTATTTTGATGGTCATTCCCCCACCCTGGGCCTTAATATTCTTCATATGTAGTAGGAGAGGGTTGTATGAGATCCCAGGTTCTCAACACCTGCTGCAATGAGAATCACATGAAGAGCTTTTGAAAAATAGAGATCCCGTACTGCACCCCATGAAGGAAACAGGCATTGAGTTTTAACATCCTCCAGGCCATCCTCATGCACATTCAGTCCGGGGAGGGCAAGCAGGGGTCTAGGGTATCCCCAGTCCCCTGCAGTGTGACATCCCTGAGCCCTTCCAACTCTAAGACGTCATTTAAGTGCATCATGTGGAAGGTTCTTCCCGTTTCCTCTAGGAGGGATCACAATCCTGAGGGAAACCGAATACGTGAAATGTTGATGTTCATTGTTCCTCAGTGATTCAGGAAGCCACCTGAACAGGACGATCCAGGGAGAGAAAGAACTCTGTTAAGGAAGAGCTGCTCGGGTCTCCGTTCAGAACCCATTTGCTCTGACTTCAGCCGTTTTCACCTCCTGCTTAGGTGGTTGCCCACCCACGGCAGAGCAGAAGCACAAATGGGAAGCCCGGTTGGGTAGACACACTGCTTGTGTTTACCAACAGCAGCAAAAAGAAAGTGAGAAAGAAAACTGAAACATACAAAAACACAGCACAGGAACCATTGAAACACAGTCTGAGGACATTCCTGATAGGAGCAAACCTCTACTCATCTGAAAAGGCCCTGGTGATCTCTCCCTGTTACCGATAATTAGAAAGGTACGAGATGATGTTCAGAGGACTCTACTTAATGAGGCCAGGGCATGTGTATGTTTATATAGAGATTTGGTGATTTTCAAAGGAATGATTTCAGTCTTTCAAAATGTGGGCTCAGCATGAAATACTGTTGTCTTCTTTTCAGGCTTTTAAAATTAGACCTGCTGGCTACCTATGGCCTTTGCCACATCAAACTGCACTCCAGGTTTTCATCAGCTAACATCACCCTTGCCAATAAACAAATTCAGAAACCCCAGAATCTGCAGGTGGGCAGACTGAGACACAGATAGGGAAAACCATTTCCCCTGCCACTCTTAGTCAGTGAACCCTATCTAAAATTACTCAGCCACCCCCGTGCACTTCTAATAAAACCTATACTGAATACAAGGAACTCTGGCCAGGCTTTGAGGAAGAAGACTTGATATAAAGTGCACTGAGTAGCAATGCATGAAAATAGACCTCTCAAGGTCACTGACATCATGGGGAATCCAAGAGGAATCTAAGACTGACCAGCTAAGAGACCACACATGTCACATGTTCTTTTAGCGATAATCACAATTACTTGGGGCACTTTCATAAGTCATGGTATTCCAATAAGGGAGAAAGAACTGAGTGGGCAGCAGCAATGGGACTGTTAGAAGCTTCCTAATATGTCAATAAAAATGCCATAGCAAGTGACAAAGTTATTCACAACCACATCTCCTGATAAGACACCGCTCTTTGTGCTCTACATCTATTGCGCTAAAGAAACAGCAGTCTCTAGTGTCTTGCTTTTCTGCAGCAAGGCAATCCTATTTTCCTTGAAACCAGAGGGCAGGGCTTCTGCCAAATCTGGGAAAGTCATAATCATCCACTGGATCTGAGTCCTGTCTGTAAAATCAGTTGGAAGATCTTGTGTCCATCAATGTCTTCTTGTTTAACAACCCAAGGAAGAATTATGACACGTAAATCTCAGATCCTAAGAATCATTTTGTCTCCCATGCTACATCCTTGAAAAAAATGGAAGCAGGATCCCAAGTCACATCTTGCCTCAACATCTACTCAAGAATAAGGCCTGAGGTGCAGTGGGGAGGGAAGAGGACCAGCACATCTTCCGATGATTTATCTGACTTTAAAAAATGATGTGGAGCCCTAGACAGAGCGAGCACTGGGTAAGAATGACATCACAGAGACTGGGATCTGTTTCAGAACCTGTGACCTCCAGCAGCTTCTATAACAGAGATGTCCTGGAGAGTTTCTAAGGTTCCTTCATTAGCCATGCTGGCCAGCGTTCCCAATCGCATTGCCTCCACTCACCTCCCCAACTGTGTGCAGGTTCACATCTTCCGGAAGTCCCCTCTGTTCTTCCTGACTCCTGACACGTCGGCCTATATGTGAGGAGGCCACGGTGCTCATCCCAGATCTGCCTCTGGGATGGTGAATACCGAGAGCAAGTCTTCATTCATCTCTGGGACAATCTGCTAAAATTATTTCTTAGCACATGACAAATTCACCCCGAAAACTCACCACAGACCCTGTGTAAGAACATCTTTTTAAAAATGCTGTAACCACTACAGACAGTGAATTGTACAAAATGCAATACAAGGACTGCAATCCTAGATAATTTTAATGAAGCACTAAGAAAATTACAGTTGCGTCCTAAAAAAAGTGCGTGCCTTGCCCACTCCCCTCTTTGCTCTCGGCAAGCTGCAAGCCTGATATTTACCTGCCAACCAACTTCAACACAAAAGGCTCAGTCACAGGACTTACCCAAACCAAGGAAGTGGCCAATAACTCACAGATAATTCCCCCTGAGGCACATGCCTAACAATTAAAAAGTAACTTCTCTTTACAACATATCCTGCATTGCAAGTATGCCAGGAGCTAGAAACAACATTTTCTCTATAATCCTGTGGCCCACAAGCTAAACCCAGGGAGACAGAGACAGAGAGAAAAACATGTCATAAATCCTAAACATCTTCCTAATTGGACAATTAAACGAGCTCAGAACAGAGGTTCAAAGACCTGGGTCCCAGGAAGGGCTTCACCACCTATTTAGCCAGCTGCGTGGCCTTGGCTTCGTCTTGTACCCTATTGAGGCGGTTTATTGGATTATAGATTTTGAAACCTAGTAGGAACCCTTAAAAAGGTCTCCAACCCACTGCTTTTTAAAACGTTTTCATGCATAAGAACTACCTGGAGAGCTTGACAGAGCGCACCACTGGTCCCAAGCCTCAGTCTCAGCAGGTGTGGGGTGGGATCCAAGATTCTGCTTCTCTATATGGAGTTCCCACCGCTGCCTCCACTCCTGGTCCTGGGGCCACACTCTGAGAAGCACTGATCTGGCCCAGTGATTGTCAACAGTAGCCGGGAATTGGAATTACTTGAGGCGGAGTGCTGACAAAGTGCCAGTGCCCGGTGTGTACCAGACCTTGTAAGTCAGCATCTCTGCTCATGCAGCCGTGACATCTATATTCAGACCTTCCCATACGATCTCAACGTGTAGCGATCTCAATGTGAGGTGGAGAGTGAGCATGTCTATTGGGTCCAGGGCCTCATTTTACAGATAACACTAGAGTTCAGAGGGTCAAGTGAGGTCAAGTTCAACACGGTCAAGGTCAAAAGGGAGAATTTTGGACCTGAAGCAATTTTGAAGTCCCAGCCTTTAGTTCTGTGGTTGGAATATTCTACAGCTGCATTTCTTCTTCATCTCCTATCCCAGCACACCCAAATAACAGCAGTCAGGAAAGAGGCACAAGGCTAAGGGGACACTTTCTTCATCTGGACATCCTCAGTTCTGGCCAACAAGGAATCAAAAAGAACCGCTCCTTGGATGGCTCTGAGCATTCTTCAAGCTCGCCTCCTCAGTGTAGTTACTAAATATACCAGGCAGTCAGACACTCTGAATAACTCTTGGCTGATTTGGCTTCCCTAGGATAAACTTTTTTTTCTCCTTAGATTATGCTACCCCAGGAATAGAGCCCTAAGGGGAGAAATTCCTCTTCAAAGTCAGAGCAAGATAACACTGTGTGTGGCATTCAGGTTCCTCTCCTTTGGAAGAAGGGGGGGAAAAAATGTGGGAGGCGAACTTCTAACATGAGCCAACATCAAAAGTATATTCATACTTTGTAGGTGTAGCATGCTCAGAGGGGAGGGAAGGCAAGAGGGGGAAGTGGTCTGTTAAAAGGCAATTAACACACCCTGGTGCCAGGTCGGCAGGGAGAAGGAAGGAGGAACGTGGGCAACAGGTTCAGGTAGTCCAGTGGCAGTGGGCAAGGTGGAGGTCCATGTGCCAGCAGGCACTGGCAGCTGGCCCTGTGCTGGCTCCACCGGGAAAGGCTTAGAGAACAAGTGGACCACACTGCTCGCTCCCCAGGAGGTGGGCTCAGGTGCAGCTCTGACTCCATTTCTTAGCCAGACAGAGACACCTGTGCCTGCCCCCCTGCCTCCTGCTGCTCCTTCTCATCACTGGGAAGTTGGTGTGAACTACAAATTGCCTAGGACATATGCAGACATTGAAATCTTCTCGTGGGCATGAATACAAAACCCTTCCTCCTTATTTTTTAGGGCAAGCCAAGCCTCCTATTGCCCAACATGACCATGTATTTCAGTATTGGGGTTGCATGGGATGTTGGGGTCACACAGTCCTATCCTCTCCATTTACATGACATTGTAAAATCTACCATTTTATCACACACTCTATTTACATTAAATCTAATGCTCGCCAAGCTCCAACTGAGCAGTGCGTTTCCAGATTACAGAAGATGGGACACAGGCAGAGGAAGATGAAATGAGTTGCCCAAAATCGCACGGTTAAGAAAATCAGAGCTGGGATTCAAATGCAGGTTTCTGGCTCCACACCTGTGCCCTGTCCATAGTCAGGAGAGGAGGGAGAAGCAATGTGAATGGCTGCCTGCCTCCTCTGAGGCACCACATTAGGGCAGCTGACCAGCCTCCCTTAGTCTACATCACCCTGTGCTTTTCAAAACTTGAGCCACAACTTTATTTACAAGTTCTACCTGTCCAAGGAGATGTCTGTTCACTTCCTCTTGCCCCCAAGAGGGAAAAATCAACCTTTCAGTTTCAGCATTAGACAGGGAAAAGCCCAGGTGCTATCAAAACTGAGGAAATTACATGGGCAACCCAAGGGCAATTCTTCTCTCCATGGGAAATTCTCCACGTGCTGATGCTCAGGAAAGAGTGTGGTTTGGGGGCGGTGTGGAGACCCTGAATACACCCGCCCCCCTGAAAGATGAAATCTCCCTTGAGGCTGGTGAGGGGACCACAAAGTACAGCTATGCATGTTTCCTGGTGCAAGTATATATAGGTATGGTGTATGTGTGTGTGTTTGGTGTGTGGTGAGAGGCATTCATACAGTAACAGGCATTATTACAGTAAGAGGAATCTCCCGAATGAAGCCTGTCCTCCATTTCTCTCTCTGATCTCTAGAACAGGGTTTCCGACCACCCCACTTCTGACATGTGAGACTGGATCTTTCTTTGTTGTGGGGCTGACTGTGCATTGCAGGGTATTCAGCAGCATCCCTGACCTCTACTCATTAGATGCCAGGAACACTTCCCACCCAATGCCAGGAGCACTTCCCAACCAGTGGTGACAACCAAAAAATGTCCCCAGATATTACCCAATATCCCCTGGGGGGAGGGGCAAAATCACCCCCTGAATGAAAACCACTATTCCAGACTATCTCAACATGATCCATGCATTAATAGGAAAAGTTCACTCAGAGGGCGTGTCTGAGATCCTCTTTAAAGGACATGAAGATTCATAATCTGCATATTTTAATCAAAATTCATGTACTTTCTACTGGGAAACTAATGAAAGAGCAAGGCCACACAAAGCACCTCGGGAAAATCCAAAGCTCTCCAGTGGCATGATGGCCGATGGCCATGTCTCCTTCTTTCCAGTCCCCGAAAGGCCTCCTTCGATCTTGTTCTTTCCACCAATCCTTCCAGGCCTGCCTGGAGGGCAACCTGGTCCCCAGAGTCGCCCTAGCGCACCTTCATTCAGCTGTCCCTGAACTTCTGTCAGCTCCAGCTGGCAGAGGCCTCAGCAGCTCCACCCCCTTTCTACCCTCTGGGCTCGCAACAGTGCTTGGCACATACTAGGTGTTCATTCAGTATTCCTGAGTGAATACATGATGGAATACATAAATGTGCTTAAAGAAACAAATACTCTTACAGTTCATCTAGGTTTCTCATTTCTTCAGAGTGGTCTCTTTCAGGAATGCACATTTTATCTCACCAAACAAACTGTCTCTGAGGCAAGAAGTTCTGGCCAAGAGATTCCGGAGCCCAGGATAGTGGTTCTACACTCAAGCTGCACAGCTCTTCAAAACCCCAATGCCCAGACAGCACCCCTACACCCACTAAACAGAAACTTGGGAGTCAGATCAGGCATCCTAGTTATTTTTGTTGTTGTTGTGTTTGTTTGTTTTTTAATTTTTTTCTGTTAAGCCTCACCTGAGGATATTTTTCCATTGATTTTTAGAGAGGCTGGAAGGGAGGCAGAAAGACAGAGAAAGAGACACATTGATGTGAGACAGAAGCACTGATGTGAGAGAGCCAAATTGATCGGTTGCCTCCCACACACACCCTAACCAGGGCCAAGGATCCAGCCTGCAACCTCGGTACATGCCCTTGACCAAAATCAAACATGGAACCCTTCATTCTGCAGGTCGATGCTCTATCCACTGGCCTAAACTGGCTAGGGCGGGCATCCTAGTTCTTAAACACTCCCCAGGTGGTTCTGATAGGCAGCCAAGGCTGAGAGGCCATGCCCTATGGCTCTGTGAATGAATGAGGGGAATCTACTCAATGAGCACAATGGAATCTGACGTGTACTGGGAAATGAGGCTGCCCACGTTCAGTAACACAGCCACGTTCTCAGCTTTGGTGTACATTTATAGCACCTCAGTGTAACTACACTGGCTGTCATGGATCAGAAGTTCTGCTTGGCTCTGATTAATCAAAATGAGAAAATTAATGAAAGATTATCTAATAAATACCTTCTGCTCAGGAAACAAAATCTCTGTAAACACAAGTCCACGTGGGACTAATAGGCTGGAAGCAGTACCTCAGCCTTGCCTTTCATCTTTCAAAGCGCCCAGCAGAAGGAAAGAACAGAGTAACACTTGTTGACGAGCTAATGGATTTGGTTGACGAGTTTTCTGTTTTATTAATATTGTTGTATAGTGTGTTTTTTAAGCTGAGCCAAAAGTACCCACGTTCCCCTTTCTGGAGCAAAAGTAATCACCAGGAAGACTGGCAGTGGGATGTGTGGCTATTTCTTCCCCATAAAACACAGCCTGTTCTCCCTGCAGAGATCACAGAACTGTAATCTTGGCGGCAGCTCCCAGGATTCAAAGGAGAAGGGGGGGATATCTCAGATGGGGTGGGGATTTGGTTTGAAGAGTAGATCTGGGTAAATTACATCATCCCTGGGTTTGCCCAGTGAATTGGATCCCACCGTTGTCACACAATGACTTCTGACTCTCCTGGGGCTGGCAAAGCAGCTCGGGCAGACCTTATCAGGAGGAATCAGTGTGGAAAAGTACTTTCTGAAATAAACCTAACATAAACCAGGCGTGTCGGGGTTGGTTTTGCTAAATATCAGGAATGTGGGAGGAGTGGGTTTACTATGCATACAAGATGGAACAGACCCAGTTTGCTCAAAGAACAGGATCCACCTTATTTCCTCCTTCCTGGTTAATAGATAAGAAGAGAGAATCATCAGAAAATAAAATCTGTTTGTTTTTTAAGCAGACAAGCGGAGAAAAACAGAAGACTGCGGCCCATTAGGAACATCATTGCTGGTGTGAGAGTGAAATGAACACAGCCGGAGATAAACTCAGCCGCGTGGCCCCCGCTTGCTGTCTGGACCAGCACTCAGATCCTGTCCTATTTTTCCTACATTCTCCAATAAACTGAATAAAGTCCGATTCCAGCGAGTATGCCTGTACTTGCTGAAACACACAGGAAGAAAACATTATTTAGATAACTGAATTATATGCAGATTTAAATTCTAGAACCTTAAAAACATTGACTGGAAAGTACACGAACACCATTTCTGTCCTTCCCTTTGCAGAGGGAGACATGGAGGAAACGGTAGTTTAGCGATTTCTCTACGGTACAGAGCTCTTTCTGGTAAAGCAGAAACAAACTCCTCCTTACCTTCTGCATAATCCTGTGTCGGCTTAGCCACTGTCACTAGACAACATTTACCACTGGCTATATTTAGACCCGAGGGATAGAAGACTTTCTTATTTTTAAATTTGACAATTATTTTTAAAACATGGGGGAAATGTTTTTATATGAGTTGAAAGTGATTCATATGTTTAAATGATCACTTTTATGACTGATCATTTTACTGATTACATTAATGCTGAGGGCTTGCCTTTTCCATAAACAGTGTTGCTCCCTTCTTAGGAGCGTATCCAGAAGAACAAATGACAACATAAGGGAGTGAGAATATTGCAAAAATAAGGCCATGAAGCTCCAAGGAATGCCCTCAGAGCAAGGGCAGCTTCTGGGCACTTATTCCCCCTCTCCCTGCCAATGGCTTCAGCCATCTAACATTACACCATGAGACCTTCAATAGGATCTTCACCAAGAGCAGAGAAAGATATCACTTCACGCCTGCCAGAATGGCTATCACCAATAAATCAACAAACAAGTGCTGGTGAGGATGTGGAGAAAAGGGAACCCTCGTGTACTGTTAGTGGTAATGCAGATGGTGCAGCCATTGTGGAAAACAGTATGGAATTTCCTCCAAAAATTAAAAATGGAACTGCCTATAACCCAGTGATTCCATTTCTGGGTATATATCTGAAGAAACCCCAAATACTGATTTGTAAGAATATATGCACCTCTAAATTGACTGCGGTGCTATTTATAATAGCCAAGCTATGGAAACAACCCAAGTGCCCATCACAAGATGAGTGGATAAAAAAGCTGTGAGATAGATAGATAGATAGATAGATTACGAAGTATGAATGGACCTAGAGAGTATTATGCTAAGTAAAATAAGTCAGTCAGAAAAAGACAAATACCATATGATTTCACTTATATGTGGAATCTAAATAACAATATAAACAAACAAAACAGAAACAGACTCATAGATACAAAGAACAGACTGATGGTTTCCAGAGAGGAAGAGGGTTGAGAGAGGGGGTGAAAAAGGTGAATGAATTGAGAAGTACAGATTGGTAGCTACAAAACAGTCACAGGAATGTAAAGTATGGCATAGAAAATACAGTCAATAATATTATAATTACTATGTATGGTGCCAGGTGGGTACTGGAAATATCGGGGGGAGCACTTTGTGAAGTATATGATTATCTAACCACTATGTTGTACATTGACACTAATACAAAATAATATTGAAAGTAAACTGGAATTGAAAATATAAAATATATTTTAAAAATTTAAAGAAGACCCCAGCTGCCGTGGCTCAGTGGTTGAGCATCTAGCTATGAAGCAGGAGATTATGGTTCGACTCCCCATCAAGGCACATGCCTAGGTTGTGGGCTCGATCCCCAGTGTGGGGCGTGCAGAAGGCAGCCAATCAATAATTTTCTCTCATTGATATTTCTATCTCTCTCTCTCTCTCCCTCTCCCTTCCTCTCTAAAATCAATAAAAAATATATTTTTTTAAAAAAATTAAAGAAGAGAAAACAGAAATGGCCTGAGGAAGTTGTGCATACACTAAAGTTTCCATAGTCCACAAGTCGGCTGCCATCCAGCGACATCCTAACTTGCAAGTGCATCAGAAATGATACACTGTCCCCTGGAGTCACTGGACCAGTCCCCAACGCCACACCTTTCCCACTACCTCTGCCTCCTGCTGCTGGGGAAAGAGGTTCTAGAGGAGGTAGCCTTTCCTCACATCTGCTCAAAAGAACTGATGTCATTTCTCTCCACTGTCAAGATGGGCTTCCCAGGAGCTGCCGGAAACTAGGATTCTACATTCCTAAGGGTGAGCTGCTTTCAATGGCTGATGGGTTTTTTCCACCCAACACAACATCATCTGGGAAATTATCCTCCAGGGCTGCATTTTATCTTTGATCTTTAAAGCATAGCTCTGTTCCCATCTTGGAAAAAAAAATGAAAACAACCCAAAACACTAATGTATACAAGTCCAAATGAGTACAACAGACAAGTCAGAAGGCCCTTATTCACATTACAAGGAGCCTTTTGTTTCTTCTTTTATTTCTTTTCTTAAGCAAAAGATTTTCCCATACTTCTTAAAAATAGCACCTATTTTTTAAATATATATTTTTATTGATTTCAGAGAGGAAAGGAGAGGGAGAGAGAAATAAAGACATCAATGATGAGGGGGAATCATTGACCAACTGCCTCCTGCACACCCCACACTGGGGATCGAGCCTGAAACCCAGGCATATGCCCTGACCGGGAATCAAACTGTGACCTCCTGGTTCATAGGTCAACTCTCAATCACTGAGCCACTCTGGCCAGGCAGCGAACACCTATTTTTTTACTGACTTCCAAAACACTTACTTCTACATCTCTTTTCATCATTAATCAGTTGTCTCCTAAGTGAGAGGTGCCTGTCCCCAGGCTGTCTGCCACCACAGTGCACTCGGCTGTGTATCAGGTCAGAGTGTCTGAGGCTTGTGTCAGTTCCATCTTTGACTCAGAGGCATTGTTCTGGGAGGGAAGGCAGTACCTGTTTTCAGAGACTCGGAAAAGTACTTCACGCTGACAGGTGCAATATAAATGAAATATCCTTCCAATTACAGTGACTGCACTCTATTGAATTAAGCTATATCACCATAACTAAGGAAACTAGCCTGCCTACACAGCAGCACCCTTTCTCGTCCTGGCGCTCTTCATGCTCATCTCCTCATAAATAAAATCATTCCTAAAGAGAGAAATCTAAATTACCCACCAAAGCATTACTGCCCCTTGTACATTACTACCCACCATCAGGATTAAATTGACGGGGTTTCAAAGTCTGTAAACTGATTCCCAGGCAACGGCTCAAAATGCTTTCCCTGCTTGGTACCCAAAGCATCTTTCACCTGCTCTCCTAACCGACAGTGAACTTGAGAGAAGGATCAGAAAGTGAAAGCTATTGACAGCATGACAGGAGCATCCCGGCATGACGGCTGATGGAGACGATCACATTCTGCCCGACAAACTCAATTACTTCAGTAAATCAAGTGAAAGTCAATACAGCCCCTCCCTCCTCGGGTCCCATGTGGTTCTCCAACCCTGCACACCATTGAACTTGGTATTTATGTGTGTGGGGGGGGGGGGGGAGCAAAGCCAAAATAAACCTTCAGGGAATACCTGACTGATGCCAAAAACCTTCTCTTTCTCCTGTGGATAGCTTCTCTTTGCCAAACAGAGTTGATTAGAATGAAACACTTTCTCTCCTCTCCATAGGTCCTACGTGGGGTCTCCACCTTTACCATGAAGGCTCATCTGTCCACATATAAGATCATCAGGTTCCATATAGCATACCTGCCCCTGTGTTTTGGCCAATGACTTCTGCTTATGACCATGTAACAGTGCACAAGGATGCCAGAAAGGGTGGTGTAGAAAAATAAGCAGCTCTAAAAAAACAATCAAAAAGCCTTAAAACTGGCTGCAATTTCTGTGAATGCTAGAATGTGGGTCTAATTCTCGGTTGATGTCAGTATCAACCCAAAAAGTCTAAGATGCTGTGTTCTTTATGTGAGTCAATGAGGATCTATTACAGGGAAAATCCAGGATGTCAACTCTGTAGATTTCAAACACTTTGAAAAGGATATCAACCAAGAACTATTTAAATATTGCATTTCCAAGGAATAGAGGAGACAAGAAATTGGCTTTGAGATAGGAAATGAAGGGTGGGACACATGGACATATCTCTACATGTCTCATCAGTGGACTCAAAAAAATCAATGGTGGGGCTGATAGAAAGTATCTGGAGCAGTGGTTCTCAACCTTCCTAATGCCTCGACCCTTTAATATAGTTCCTCATGTTGTGGTGACCCCCAATTTCATTGTTACAAATTGAATATAATTAAAACATAGTGATTAGTCACAAAAATATGTAATTATATATGTGTTTTCCGATGGTCTTAGGCGACCCCTGTGAAAGGGTCGTTCGACCCCCAAAGGGGTCGAGACCCACAGGTTGAGAACCGCTGATCTAGAGGAAGAAGTTCCCCATGAAAAATCTATAGAAGGTCATATATAAAAACAGGGAAATAGGAAACTCTTGGAAGACTGAAGAAAAGGAAAGAGCTGAAAAAGTGCTTAGTTTGCAAAAATACATGTAATACTTTGATTTAGGTTGGGGGTTATTACAGTACACTTATAGTATAATGTGGCTGTCCGTTCAATTAAGAGTGGGCCACACTGACAAAATCCAAAGTGGCAAAAACTCTGGCATCTCACTAAAGACATAAGAGAAAAAGTCAGTGCTGACCTGTCATTTTCTGAAACCATACTTAGCCCTAACCTGACATGTCATGTGCTCTTGGGGATGTTATATCTCAGCAAGAATACAACAGAGGGGAAGAATTGTACCTAAAATCAACAAGGACTTGAGGAATTGGTCTTTAAATGATAGATTGATACCATTGGTCTCTATAGGGAAGGCGAAGGCTGAGTGAAGATACCAAAAGTTGGAGAGACTGGGAAGTCAGTAAACCCAGCCTTGTTCACCCTCAAAATTTTCATCCAGAAGGAATCTCCTTGGTGCTCAGAAGAGAAAACATAGGGCAAATTAAAGGCAATTTGCTTTGCACAGCAGTAAATAATATGCAATTAAGAGATAATCTAGGTGACACCCAACTCCGACTGATCCCCAAAACAAGTGCCAATAAAGTCACAGATTCATAATGGGTGGTTGAGGTCATGGAGGAAATACCTGTAATGTAACTTCTGAGGCTGGTTTCAGAGGGAACAGCCATGTCCTGGCAACTTCACATCTCACACCTACAGCCCTGTGGGCTTCTCTCAGAGAGAAAACCTCTGCAGTCTGACCAGGATTCTAAACCATATGTCATTGTTTATGTTCTCTCGTGACTGTGTAAGCACAGCACTGGGTTTATGTAAGTTAACATCCAGCCGTCATCAATAAAAAATATTGAAAGTGCTCCCAAAATAAGCTTCCTTTAAAAATGAGTTAAACAAATATGGGATGATTGATGTTGACTATACAAAGTACATAGATTATAAAGTTCTGTTATCATCAACTGAAGGTATAAGCCTCAGGGATTTCCTCATTTCCCTTAACAAATGCATTCAGCTTCACACAGATGCCTCAGGATCCCTCTGTTTTATCAGCAGTCATCAGGAACTCCCAGGTATAAATATGCATACATCTTGGTAGCATAATATCCAATAGAATGAATAGTAAACTAGGAGCAGAGAGATGGAATTCTAGTCCTTAATTGGTCACCCACTGACTATGTAATCTTGAACAAGGTGCTAAATTTCTCCTAAGATGTTTATTTCAGTCAACAGATATTAAGCTCCTATTATGTGCAAAGCACAGCCCTGGGTGTTTGGTAAACCATGCAGAACAAGGGAAACAGCCCTACTGGATTTAAATCCCAGCCTGGAGTGACAATGATGTGAACAAATAAATACTATTCACAATTCAGGTGAAGGAAATAAAACAGGTCACTGTGATGGAGAATGGGGCCATGGGGACCTTAACTAGGAGCATGTGCGAAGGCCCCTCTAAAGAAGTGACATGTGAGCCAGACCCAGGTGACAACAAAGAGCAGGTCAGAGAGATAAGACCAAGTACAAGGCCCCTGAGAAGGGTCTGGTCTACGCCTGTCTAAGGAACAGAAAGAAAAAAAAAATGGCCAGAAGAAGCCATACAAATCATCCATTGGCCAACCTCTCCAAAGAATGTTGTCAGGATGAATGAAATAAGATGATACATCCTTAAAAATGTTTAAATACTCTACAAAATACAATGGGTTACTAGAGCCAGCATATTATGAAGAAAAACTCCTATCCTCTATTTTGTATCTTTCAGAAAGTTTAGAATTATAATATCTTTCATCCATGTATCTAGTCCAACCCTTTCATCTTCCAGAACAGAAAGCAATGGCACAAACTTACCCAAGACCATGATATTGGCTTTCCAGGACCTAGCCTACCCCTACCGGGCCAGGGACCCCACCCTCACCCCCACATTAGACTGCTTAGAACTAGGCTTCCCACTTTTTTTCTGGAAATCTACAGTAAATCTGCAGTATCGGCAAATGAACCAATTGCCCCAATTTTAATGTAAACAACTGGGGGCATTAGCACCATGGAGATAAGAATTTAAAGTCTCAACACTCAAGTCTGATCCTAGACTCACCACTTATAGGTATTATGGCCAAGGATAAATTCTTTAAACTCCCCAAGATCTTAGGTTCTGCATTTAAAATTGACAGACAAATAAAATGTCTTTCCTCCCTATATCACAGGATTCTGAAACGATCAAATAGTATTATAATCTACATGAAAGTCTCAGAAAACTACAGAATAGTATTATCCATTACCCTTGTCTTTTCTTTGTAAGTGACCTCTCCTTAGGTCATTGATGAGCTGCCATCATTCTGTGGTGTTGCAGGATCACTATTACCCTAAATAGGTCTTGGGAATATCTTTCTATTTGTGAGTTTTAAAAAAATCGCATCTGAGGAGCTCCATGAACACTAATGATTTATGAACTTGGTCTCATAAATTTACTTCTCACTGGTTTCCTTTTCATCTGAATTCCCACAGTGGTTGAAACAACCACAGATTACACTGAAAATACCTCTTCCTGGATGAGGACCCGGGATTCTGCTACAGATGAGCCATGGGACCTTGAGCAAGTATCCAATCTTTCAGCTGCCATTAATATAGTGAGTCTTCACCCCAAAATGTGCATAACATGTATTATCTTTCTCCAACAATGTGCAAGATATCTCATATTTGTTGAGTTTCCAAGAGTTTATGGAGCAATTTCAAATCCATTATTTTATTTGACCCTTTTCATAACCCTGGGAGGAGTGAGAACCAGGACGAGGAAAGCACTTATAGAGGAGAAACAGTGGCTTTTTGTAGTTATTTGACTCGTGGAAAATCCCAGATGTCTAAGTATTCTGACTCCAATGCCAGCTGCTCTTTGAAGTTCACTGGCCTCTTTCAGGTAAGGATCCAGTGAAGATCAAATGAGGTCATGGATATGGAAACTATTAGGGCTTCCCAGATATGAGACATAATTATCATAAGGACAAGGTGACATGCCACCTTCCTTTGTCTGTCCTCATTACCTGAGCCTCAATGGTGCCTGGCCCTCTAGAATATAAACTGGCAGAAGAGGAAGACCAGCCCAGGGTATTTCTGCCTCTCCCAGGACATCTGGAAAAGTACACAGTATGCCTCTCAATCCTTGCTGATTGATTGAGTTTAGCCCAAAAGATTATCCAGTTTTCTCCACTGGAACCATCCCAGTGTTTTAAGAAAGCTTCCCCACCCCTGGAGTCCCAGCAGGGGCAAAGCAACACACCCATCTAGGCAATATCCATGCAGCTAGGAAACTATTTGAGTTAGCATTCTTGATAGGGTTTGCTCTCTGTTTCCTCTTAACTCTTCCTCCCTTCCTTTAAGAGGTAAATAAATATGTTTTATTTGTCTTTATTGTTGAAAGTATTATATATGTCCCCTTCCCCATCCCCCATTGCCCCCTTCTCACTCCCCCCGCCCCCACCCTCTGCAGGCCTTCCCCTCACTACCCACACTATATTCTGTCCATGGGCTATGCACATATGCATATAAATTCATTGGTTAATCTCTTCTGCCCCCCCCCCCGCCCCAGAATTCATCAGTCTGTTCCATGCTTTAATGTCTCTAGGTCTTTTTTATTCTTCAGTTTATTTTGTTCATTAGATTCCACATATAAGTGAGGCCAAGAGCAAATATTTTTACTAGTAAAAGAACGAACGTTATGTGGCTCTTTTGTTCAGTCTGATCTACATATTGAAACCAAAGACTATTACCCACCCACCCACCTCCAATAGTCATATTGGCCAAGAAGCAAAAATGCATTTCTTTGGGGGGAAAAGTTTATTTTACATGTTGTAAATACCAGGAAATTCTTATCAGGACGTGAAAGTTCAGGTCTTGTTTTCCTTTTATCCCCTTTCTTTCCCTTGAATGGAGAACAAACAAAAAACAAATCTCTCTCTCTTTATAATGGCATCCCTTCTTTCTGCCACAAACCATGCTGGGGATGAAAGTTCCAGTGAAGACTAGATCAGTCAATTCTCAAACTCAAGAACAAGTGGACCTGCTCTACAGTATGAAAAAGAGACCTTTGGGAAAAAACAAACATTGAAGATTCCTTATCCTAAAAAGTGACAAGGGCAATTTAAAACCTTAGGTACCCAAAGGATGAAAGGAATACCGAAAGGAGTTCCAAAATGAGAAAGGCACAGTTCCACGGGGCAAGCACAGGATGTGGAGTCAGGGGTCTGGGGCTCCTCATCATCCACCTGTATGTCCTCTTCCTCTGTAAGGTATTAAGGAGGTCACTGAGGAAAGGCAGGGGATGGGTGCCTATTTTCTGGAACCTTCTGAGGACTACTGTCATAGAGAACACTCGAATCTCCTGCAGCAGGTGCCTCCCTGGGAGAGCTGGTGGAGCCCGGCTGGCAGTTTCTAATTTCTGAATGAAATGACTGCACATTTGGGAGCAGGTCCTGCTGGAAGCAGACACACTGTGAGGACCCCACTCCCCAGCAGGGAGGGAGTGCTTCTCCATCATCCCAAAGCAATGGTAGGAAAGTGTGGTGTGTGTGTGTGTGTGTGTGTGTGTGTGTGTCAGAGAGAGAGGGAAAGGGAGAGAGGGAAAGGGAGAGAGAGAGAGAGATGGTAGAAGTTGGTAGAATCTTTGGGGGCTGTAATTTAAATTTTACTCTCTTAGACTATTTTTTAAAATATATTTTTATTGACTTCAGAGAGGAAGGGAGAGGGAGAGAGATATAAACGTCAATGATGAGAGAATCATTGATTGGCTGCCTCCTGCACGCCCCCTACTGGGGATCGCCCACAACCTGGGCATGTGCCCTTGACCAGAATCGAACCTGGGATCTTTCAGTCCAGTCCACAGGCCAACGTTCTATCTACTGAGCAAAACCAGCTAGCACTACTCTTTTGGATTATTCAGTCAAGGTGAGAGAAGAAAGAACAACCTCAGAGAAGAATATAAGGTGGTAGGAGGGAAATGCAGTAACTTCAGAGCCTGCAGCAGAGCAGGGGGCAAGAAGCCGTAAGTCCAGGGTAATTATGTGGTGCCTTTGCATGTTTTCAGATTTTTCCCTCAAAGCTTCCTCTTCACAAAGTTTTCCATGCCCAATAGCAGTGGGCAGCCTGGGTGAGCGATGAGCAATCTTTCTCTCTCCCTCCATCCTATCCTCTCTACCTCTCTTTCCCCCTTCTCCCTGTCCTTCCCTGCCAACTATATGATCCCAAAGTAAACACTGAAAAAGAAACTCCAAGAAAAAGAAACAGCAAGACTCACCCAGTCACAAAAAAGGAACTAACACAAGCAGAGGCAGTTTATGTATTTTGACATCCTTGGTGCAGGAGGTGTGTCCTGCACCTCTGGAACCTGTACTCCTGGTTTGGGGTATTTTCTATGGTCTGTCTGAGGCAAGTCTTCCTCAGCCCCAACCATTCTGTGGGGATGTCATTTACTAGTATGTCTCCCAGCCTCCCAGGATTCCCACCAAGTGTGAGGCTCTGATGACAGTGACATGCTGCATATTTGGGGGACAGAAGCATTCCACAGCCCCTGACTCTGATGGGCTGTGACTTTCTCTTGGTGGCATTCTGGAACCCGCCTCCTCCAACCTGCCTAGTGACTCTGAAGTCACAAAAGCAACATTGTCCAGCCCTGTCTTAAGGAAGATTAAACTGCGTTTAACAACCCAAGCAAGGTAATGATCTCACTACAAAATTAACACAGGGCTGTGGCTGGGAGGCTGCTCAGGCCACTGCTCAGTGGCCACCCAACACCTCAGACCTCAACCAGCCATTCATTCATCCTTTTCCTTCCACTCTGTTGCCCAGCTCCGAGACTCTGACCCAGTGACCCCCGCCCCCTGCCCCCGGACACACATACATACACATACACACACACAAGCTGAACAGGATTAAATGCTCTGGGGCTAAGCAAATAGACCTCATCAGGCAGCTCAGGCCCTTCAGGGGCTCCAGGGGGGAGAGCCCTGGTTGTCCCAGGCTTTGGGCAAGAATTACAAATTCCACAATTCTGCCCCCCAAGGAGTCCTCACTGATTCCCCAGCCCTCCTGTGAGGCACCCAGATCACAGCGAGAGAAGGGGTGGGGGGGACACAAAACCTTCAGTAAAACTTTGGCTAATAAAAGAATGTGAGTCACTTAATGGAAAAGTATAGTATCTCACCACTGGCTTGGACCCCAGAAAATATAAAATATAGGCTTTTTGTTTGTTTGCATTCTTAGTAAAATTCGTGAGATGAGAAAAAGAAACTCACATGATCAAAAGAAAGAATACCTTGGCTACTGTGCCTGAGAGTTCTTCCTAGATGTGCTGACCAAGGGACCCTAAATTCTCACTGGAAAATTCTGATGAACTTTTCAACAATGAGCCCAAGCTAACAAAATGCCCAGAATAAAACCTGGGGGGGGGGTGAGAGATTAGGGTCCCTCCCAGCTGTAACGGTGTGCTGAGTGGGTGTCCAGGGCATCCGCCAAGGAGAGAGGGGTGGGAACGAGGAACACTGCTCTGTTCAACAGAGGCCCTTACACTTTGGACTTTCAGACAAAAGGAGTCAGCAAGTGGACTTCATACAAGGCCAGCTCAGTCTCTGTGCTTCCAAACTCAAGCCAAGCTAAACAAGTCCAGACTTGGCACTGACTCCTTGCGGGGAGGAATGGGGGGGGGGCTGGCAGATAAAGACTCTTTAGGGCCTGCCAGCACCCCCCCCTCCCCGCCTCAGCCCATCCACACACAAGGCACTTGATTTCCATGCCCCAGGGAATCTGTCAGTGCAATTCCAGAAATGTGCTCAGAGACTGTAAATATAACACTGAGGTTCAGGAACAGGGAGGCTGCTCCCCAACTTCTGCCTTTCCATGGAAAGTACTAACCGGTGCCATTCTGACCCAATAGACAAAGTGCTTGAAAAATCAGGTTTTTATCCTTGGGGCCCAAATCGGCCTACCTCAGCTTGTCACAAGTCCCTGCTTTCTAGTGTCCAGGAATCTCCCGTGTCCTCAGTTTAGCTGCTCAGAAGCCTGGGGGAATTGGGGGAGCGGGGAGGGGAGGGGTGGCGATGGCTGCTCTGAGGAAAATAGGTACAGCAGTGTCCACCCGAATCGACACAGGCTGGGCCAGGAAGCAGAGTCGGGTCCACAAGGAACAGGGCGTAACCGTGAGGATGCCCAGAACAGCCACAACCTAACAGTGCACTTGATGGAATGACCGTGTCAGGTGCTGCACTTGAGTGTCAGAGAGTAAGAGCTGAGTATGGAACCCAGCTCTGCCACTTATAAACTGGGAGATGCTGGGCGGGTTATTTCACATGTGGTCCTTGGCTTCTCCTTCTGTATCTGGGAGGAGAAGGCAGTGCGCCAGGCTGAGAAAGCACCACATCACACATGAGGCTGGTGCTGGCCCTGCGGGATCATAATTAGTCATGACACTTTCAGTGCCCTTGTTTGACCTCTAGAGCATGTCTTCCCTCCTTGTCTAATTTTTATCCTCAGGGCCTCCTGGGAGATAGCCTAAGAAAGGAGTTTTCTCCCCTCTTTACCAGTGTAGAAACTGAGACACAAATGAACTGGAAGCAGAAAGCCCGGGACTAGCCCTCCAGTCCTCCAGATCCTACATAAGTATCCCCTCTTCCCCCTAGATGGCTATCTGTGGACACATGGCACAGGTTAGGGACATGCTGAGTGCTAGGGACAGCATTAGGCAGGGTGTTTATATTTCTCTACTTTCTTTTCCTGGCGAACAGATTAAAATGCAGGGCTTCCTTGGGTGTAAAGGATAAGTCCAAATGGCACAGCTCAAGTAATAAATGCGGGGAGTTAGAGGGAAAGAGGAAAGCTCCTTAGCACGCAACCTTCCAATTGCCCTGGAGCCCAGGAGCTTAAATATTTGCCGTGAAATGTCCTGTCCCTCTGGCTTCGGGAGTTTCTAACTTGCTAGATAGAGTCTTATCCTGACAGTTCCACCTCACAGTGCAGCTGAAGAAAATGAGAGTAGATTCCGTCTGGTTTGGAAATCATATTTTCTATGGCTTTTGAGGAAAAGTCAGTCGAGGCTGGGTCTGCAGGACCAGCCACATGGAAAGCATAGCCAGACTATGGAATGAAGAGCCAGGGCAGACACCCTGCTGTCAGCAGGAGCAGCTCATTATGAGTGCTGGGGGCTGGGGGCCACCTGAGCCAGGGAAGAGATGGGGGAAGAAAATGCTGTGGTGAAAGTGCCCTAAAAAGTACTTCTTCACTTAATGTCCATCCTGGACTGCCCATCCACACTCCATCCTCAGAATGAAAGTGACTGTTCATAATACCCACCCCCCACTTACCTGCCAGGACAGCTCCACAGAGATAATCATTCCTCACAAGTTCATAAGAGAGAAAAGAGAGAAGCAAGTAAACAACAATTAAATTAAACTGGCCTTGCCCTGGCTGGTTTGGCTCAGTGGGTAGAGCGTCAACCTGCAGACTGAAGGGTCCCGGGTTCTATTCCGGTCAGGGGGACATGCCCGGGTTGCTGGCTTGATCCCCAGTGGGGGACGTGCAGGGAGCAGCCGATCAATGATTCTCTCTCATCATTGATGTTTCTATCTCTCTCTCCTTCTCCCTTCCTCTCTGATATCAATAAAAACATCTAAAAAATTAAAATGGTCGTGTTCATTAAATGTTGGAGAGTAATTATGAGAAAGAAGCAGGGCGGGGTCATTCTGGAGGCAATGGCCATTTAGGTAGAGATTAAAGTTCAGGTAGAGATCAAAGTGCAAAGAAAGTGGTCTGAGCAGAGATCTGCCCAACCTACCTGGCTGTGTGACTGACACCTACCACTGGCTTACCTGGGCCAGAGATTCATCATGTAGAACACGCAGGCAATCGGTAAGATGGCCTTTAGTGTCCCTTCCGAATCTGGTAGTCTGTAATTGCATCATTCCAAATCTAAGCTCTATGACTCGCTATTTTTCAGTCTAAGATAGTAAAAGAAATGATTAAACATGGTACTTTGCAAGCTTGGGAATTCCTAAACTGACCTACATTTGAAAACTATGCTCTATCTTAATTACTTAGGTTGAGTGAAGAAATTAAGAGGTAAAATAAAACTACTAGAAAGAAAGAGGTCAGAAACAAAAGTGGGCAAAAGTTATATTTAATTCGTTTGTTGGAAACAAGGCTATGGAGATGATGGCCCGAAAAAAAGTGTAACCAAAACTTAAGTAGTGAATTCTTGCAAGCACACAGTGAAAAACAGAGAGAACTCTGGATGTCACAACCTTATGTCATTTCCTCTGGAAACCTTTCTGACTTCGCTGGCTATGTTCCTATAGTACTGTCTGCATCCTGCTAAATGCATTTGTTACATAAACATGTCCATGTTAATTTAGTTGTCTGTCTCTCCCAGAAGATGCTGAGTTCTCTGAGGACAGGGAGAGCATCTTATTCAAACATGTGTAGGATCTCACACAGAGCCTGTATATAGTAATTGGTCAAACATTTTTTGAATGAATAAACATTGAAATTTCTTCCCCAATAGCAATTAAAAGAAAAAAGACCCAGGCCACTGGCTAAAGGTTTTAATTTCTGGAGAGACTTTCACTAGCAAGGCAAGGTGCCCTGATTAAATGTAGAAGCATTCTCATTTTCAAAAAAATAAAAATTCTAAATTCACCTCCAGGGACCGTGGCATTATCCTTTCTACAAAGCATGATATCAACTTTGAAGTAATCTGACTTAGAATAAAACCCAAGTAAAAATATAGAACATCATGAATCTATTGTTAACTATCTGGAGACATGCAATTCATTCAAATTAAGAGATTACTGTCATTTGTCTGGGTGCCTAAGTATCAAGAGTGTGAGCTCTGGGATCAGAGGACCCAAGTTTAAATTCTGGCTTGGACCCGTTCAGACTATATAATATTTTAAAGCTGAAGATGACAAGTATCTCCCAGAGTATCTATAGAGGAGTTAGATTAGGTGACCCTCAAAATTACCTCTCATTACAAATTTGCATAATCCCAGGTATTCCCACACTAACCACAAACCAGCTACTGCCAAGTCACGTTCTGCGTGACAACTTTTGCTAAGATCCTGCACATGTCATAGCTAGTGGTTCATCTACACGAGTGGCTCATCTACACCAGTGGTTCATCTATACCAGTGGTTCTCTAATGCTCAGGTTGGCACAGGGTAAATATCAGAAATGTGTCATCAAAATTTCTTTGGAAATCTTTTATAAGATGCATCATCTAGGAAACACACACATACATATTCTCTCTCTCTCTCTCTCTCTCTCTCTCTCTCTCACACACACACACACACACACACACACACACACACACACACACACACACTCTGGAAGATAAGTCCAAGGATATCAGTCAGGAATGTATATTTCAATAAAGTTCCCTGATAGAATGATTTCACATGCCCTTACCCCTCACTCTGATTGACACAACCCTGACTCATGCCTACATGTAAAGACTATCATCCATTTAAGAGGAACATGTTCAAAGTCACAGCCGCAGCCCATAGCAAACCAAGCACATTTCTAGCACAAATTAGTGCATAAATCTTCGGCCTCTCTTCCTCCTTCTCACATTACCCTTCAATAACTATGATATATCACTGGCTCAAACTTTTGTTTTCAATCTGAGGCAATGGCCATGTTGTCCCCAGACACCTATAAGTGGCTGCAGCAGCAGAACAGAAATATGTTAGCACGTCATCTAGGAGCTATGCCTTCCACCTTACCCGGCTATGCCAAGAAAGAAATGAATACACACACACACTCAGAAAGGGGGGCAGGGGGAGGAGAGACTAACACTTACTTGGAATCTGATGTATAAACCTAGCTTAAGACCACATTCATTCTCTTCAGCCAGCCTGCAGGGCCCTAGTGGTTGGACTGGGTATTCGTTTACTTGTTTATTTTGGTTTTGGTTTCCATCAGTTGGGAATAAACACTTAAAAGTGAGGCTACAAACATCCCAACTACCACTTCTCTACATTCTGGGAGTAAGAAGAAAGGAAATTTCTGTTGGTGTAGCAAAGATGTGTTAAAACAAAACTTCAGAGTGCTGCCTGCTGGGAAGAAGTGGGCAGGTCACCAGCAGGCCCTGCTGCCCTCCAGCCAGCACTGCAGAATCTGCTTGGGCTTCCTCCTGGGCCCTTCCTGTGTGTCTGTCTGTGAGCCAGCCTTTCCATGAGCCTTTAGGGGCATATCTGCAGCTAACTGGTGAGAGTTGAAGCCATCCAGGTCCCCCTCTATAGACATCTTTTCTCTGAAATGTAGCAGTGAGAGGGAGATGGCTCACAGCACAGGTAACACTTGTGGTGGGAGAGCTAGGGTCACCCTCAGTGAGCGGCTTCCTCTACAGCCTGTTTCTACATTTACTTTTTCTAAATCACCATAGACCATCCATGGATAATGATGAACCCTAGTCAACAGGAGTAGGTGGGGAGGGAAGACCAGGGAGAGAAACAATGCACTCTGTGCTGCTATGAAGGAAGTGTCTCTGGTCTTCAACAGTGATCAAGAAAAGGAACTTAAAGAACAAAGGAACCTCTCCCAGATAATCCCACCCCAAAGGGCAAAGTGCACACATTCAAAAGCCCAATGGTGTTCTGAAAATAGCAACAGAACTAAAGAGTCTTTCAGGTAGAAGACACTAAGGAGGAATCATAGCATCAAGGTCTAAGGGCTTTTGGGTGTCTATTTTATGCCAGGTATATTCTAGGCATTTTTGTATGCATCATGGTACTTAATTCTAAATATGTCCCCATGAATCCCATTAAACAGATGAAAAAAATTAGGTAAAGAAAATTCGTTTTTTTTTAGTCAGTTTGAGTGCTAAGCCTGGAAGCTTCAGTACAACACACAGCAACTTGGGAGGATGACCAAGAACAGAAACATCGCACTGTGGAATTTTCCTTTAGCCCCGGGGTTACACCCTTATGAAAACACCCTCAGAACATGAAGAAGCTTCATAACCAAGAATGTCCTTTTCCCGACAAGCACCTGCGTTCCTGGGGATGTGGCCCCCCCATCCCCGCTGGGTCCGGGCCACACTCCAGAGGAGAAGCAGGCCTTCTCCAGCCAAGGCAGGAGGCCCAACCCTCGCTCCCCAGGCAGATGTGAATCCTGGAGGTGTTTTCTTTTCCTCTTCTTATTTAAAGAAAAAACAAAATGCTCCCCACTCCCAACATGTGAAATGCCGCTCGTGTTGCCACCAGACAATAATTTTACAGTCACACGATGACCCCTGCGCAGAAAAAAAAAATAGGAAAAGCCTGTACCCCACCCAGTCCAAGCCCGCGAGAGGCAACCTCTGGAAAAGCCCGGGTCACAGAGGATCAAGCTCACTTGCTGAGGAACAACAGGAGGTGGGGGGCCAGCAGGGGAGAGGACAGGGAAGGAGGAAGCAGAAAGTTTAAAGGTCAAAACAAATGTCAACCTAACACCAGCGCTGTATGAACAGCACACAGCCTCCCTGCTAGACAAACAAATGCTGCCGGGGAGGCCAGGTATCAGGAGGTTTTATTAACTCTCTCCCTGGAATCGTGCACTTAGGAAGTCTGTTCCATCCTATAAGCTGCAAAGCACAATATTTATCCCTTGGGGGGGAATCACAGAGCTGATATTGAATCCACAGCTCTTCCATTCCCTCCCAGCCGGGCTGGCCTCAGTTCTTGCTGCGCCTCAGGGCCTGTCAGCAGGAAATACCCAGGCAGATTCTGATAAGAGTGGAAAGGGTCACAGGCTGATGATAACACGCCCTCCACTGACTCTTTCCCAGGCCTGACTGATCCCACTGAGCACAAGGGAGGCCTCAGATGAATGGGCTCCCTCCCTCCCCAGCACTGTGGGGATCCCCATTCTGTCCCTGTGTCCAGTTCTGTGGGGAGCCCACCTCTGTCTGGGGGCTCCACATGAAAAATATCCCTTGTGAAGTCCAAGGCCATTAACGAGAAGCCACTATATGGCTGGTGTTGGCTTGGCTCACTTGCAAGGGACTGCCTATTTCTTCTGTGCTTCCCATGCTAGCTGTTCACCTGGATCACCTGGGGCACTTAAAAGTGTGTGTGTGTGTGTGTGTGTGTGTGTGTGCGTGTGTCCTAATTCTGTTCACCTGGAGTGGATCCTGAGCATCTGTGTTTTGAAAGGGTCCCAGGTAACTACTTCAGTCAGGGACCTCAGTTGCAGTCTATAGGAAATCAGTGGCCCTGGTACAGGCCTCATTCCAAGTTGAAACCAGTGGTCTTGGACAGGCAGTCCAGTGTGTAGCAAGCCACTGTCATCGTCACCAGGAGACACACTAACTCAGAATCCCCACTCAAAGTGCCATGTAGTTCTCTACATTGCATTCAAGTGACAACCCCGGGGTCTGGAGGCACGCCTCCGTCCTCGCTCCTCTGTCCTTAAGCCTCCCCCATGTGAAGGAAATGCCTTCTCCAATCTACCTTTCCCCGTAATCACTTTAGGATTGGGGGAATGAAAGAAAACAGTCCTGACAGTGACAAGGGGAAGGAAAAGAGGACTTGGTAAGGAAGACAATTTGGACTTCTGTCATCCCACATCCCGCAAGGAGGAAGGCCCCTGCACAGGAACACACCCTTGGCCTGCCGCATGCAAGGAGGCGACTCCTTCCTGCATTCTTCTTGGACAGCCTCTTTTATTCCTCTTCTATTTTTAATATTTTTATTTTTCAATTGTGGTAAGTTTCACAAAATACAAAATTTAGCATGGTATCCATTTGCAACTGTACAGTTCAGTGGCAACATTCACACTGTCGCTCAGGCACCACCACCATCCTTCCTTGGAACTCTCCGCTTTTCTGTCTTTTCTATTTTCCAAATGTCCTATATACCCACTGAGCATTGGTTCTCCATCTGCCCCACTTCCTGGCAACCACCATCCTATTTTACATCTCTGTGGAGTTGACTCCTCTAGGCATCTCTTATGAGTAGAGTCATGCAGTATCTGTCCTGCTGTGACTAGCTTACTTCTCTGAGTATGATGTCCTCAAGGTTCATCCATGTTGTCGCATGTATCAAAATTTCCTTCCTTTTTCAGGCTAAATAATATTCCATATTACCCTCCCATTTTACAGATGTGAAAAATTGAGGCCTCGGGAAGT
This sequence comes from Myotis lucifugus, assembly GCF_000147115.1. NCBI lineage: Eukaryota > Metazoa > Chordata > Mammalia > Chiroptera > Vespertilionidae > Myotis > Myotis lucifugus. Next base: position 5,025,615 of record NW_005871064.1, read on the forward strand.
TAAGAGCTTTCTATAACAAGAACTGGAGCCAGGTTCCCTGACTCCCTGTGCTCTGCCTGTCCATCTCATCCTTTTCTATTTTCCAAATGTTCTCTATTCCAATCCGAACTGAAGGTGAAAAGGGGCTCCTTTATAACTACCCCCAGGCACAGAGCTTATCCTGTTGAAGCCAATCCACACACACCCCAGAATGGGAAGCACCTTTCAGACAGTAAGGACTTTGGAGGTTTGAGACTGCTGCCCCTGAGACCCACACATTGGCAGGGAAACCAGGAGAGGAGGCCCGTGGATACAGTCCTACTAAAAAAAAATGCCACAGGTTACCATTATAATAATTTATTTTGTCTTATTTGAGAGGGCAACATTCTGCTCCTTTCTTTTCTTGTCTATATTGGAACTTGAGTTCTGTGGTGAGTAGTCAGAAGAGAGAGAGAGAGAGAAAGAGAGAGAGATGCCTCAAGGGTGGTTTTATCTGTTTGCTTATGTTTGTTTGTTTGTTTTAGTCTGGATATATACTGCTATCTCTCTTGCCAAGATATGGGGAAAGCCACAGCACAGTGTAACCAGAGTGGAGCCCAGCCATTCCTCGCAGCTACTACTTCTTCATAAAGAGGAGCGTGTCTGCAAGGGATGAGGTTACTATCAGAGGAGGCATGACTAATAATGATTAATTTGATCTGCACTAACATAAACTAGATCCGCCATTCACTAAATAATTATTCTGTAGCCTGGATACCATTTGCATAGAGTTCAGGGAAGTTGCTGGCCATTTATCACATTAAAATAAAACAAAAAAACCTGCATAAACAAGAGAGAATAAGATAAGAAACCATCCCACAAATAAAGCCAAATGCTTTCACATCTACCCATAAAATACCTGCGTAAAGCAAGAAACAACAACAACAAAAACCCGATTTCGCTATCTTGGGCCAAAGGAAAAACTAAATTGACTGGACAGATACCCTTCTCCGGGAACAGAAGAGGAGCCAAGTCAGATTCCTTTTGCGGACAGTGAAAAGGATCAACCATCTAACTGGCAGAAATACAGCTGATCTTGACTTCCATCTCGTAGGTAAGCTAGCAGCACCCATTGAAAATATGGGAAAACTGCCCGGCTGGCATGGCTCAGTGTTTGAGCATCGACCTATGAACCAGGAGGTCATGGTTCAATTCCTGGTCAGGGCACATGCCTCAGGTGCAGACTCAATCCCTAGTTGGGGGCCTGCAGGAGGCAGCCAATCAATGATTCTCTCTCATCATTGATGTTTCTCTTTCTCCCTCTCCCTTCCTCTCTGAAATCAATAAAAATATGTTTTTAAACAAAAGAAAATATGGGATAACTTCGATTTAAGCAGAGAGGTCAAGAGCAAGCATCACAAATGTCTGGGGAAGAGCCTTCAGGCAGAGGAATCAGCAGAGGCCAAGCCCCGGAGGTCCACCGGTGCTAAGAGTATTCTAAGGTGCTGCGGAGTGAGATGAGGCAGGATGGTTAACAGGGCCGGCTCACTGAGGATTCTGTAGGCCGCTGCAGAGAGTTGATTTTGGCATGGAAGGAAACAGGGAGCCATTGGAGGGTTTGAAGGAGAGGAGCATCTGAAACACGTCCTAAATTTCAGACTGGTATGCTGCCCTCCCTCCTCTGCCTGTTTAAGATAACTTTTAGGCACAGCTAAGTTTATCAACTAAGATTTCTGTAAACAAGGCTCTCCGCAAGTCTAAATTTTTCTCCCTTCCCTTTGTCCCATCTACATAACACTTATCATATAGATGTTATTGTTTGCATCCTACTAAACTGATATCTTTTTGATGACAGCCTCCATATCTTCATCATCTCTATTCTGTGTATCACTTGACACTATGCCTTATCCCAAATAAATACTCAATGATTATTTATAGGATGAATGAGTGACTCATACCACAGAATGATGGGGCTTGAGAGCTAAAAGCAAGTCAATAATTGAGTTCAGTTCAGGACTTGAAATTCTGACACCCAGATTCACTCTTTAGAAATATCTGTTCCTTCTTCTGCCAATGTCAATTGTTCATGGTGACAGAACTTTTAAATCTACTCTGAAGTCCTTGGCTCGGCCACCCCAGAGACCGGCTTGCACAGCTTTCCTTCTCTGGGCAAAACTCCCACAATCCCAGGCTCAATGGGAAACTCTTGACCCTTCCTGTTTCTTAAATAATTGCTTTATTTTTCTATTTCACAGCATACCCTGGTAACCATTGAGATAATACTACAGAGTCAACCAGCGAAGAGCAAATGGTCAATGCATATCTGTTAGGGCTCACCATGTACTTGAAGCCACACTGAGCACCTCACTCCCACCTCTATCTCCAAAGTTGGCACATAGAAAATAATGGACAAGTATCTGTAGCTTTATATAGACTTTAAGATCTGAACAAAACTCAAAGCTCCCGGTGCTAAGTGCTAAATGAATTGTACTGTCTGGATAGCATTACCTTGGGAACTCAGGGACTGGGGAGATACCAAGATTGTCTGCAATCAAGAAAGGGTTCCTGAGGAGGTGGGCTCTAAAATGGAAGGATTGGCTTAGAGGGGTGATAGACTGACAGAGTAGCCAGAAGTGAGAAAAGAAGTTAGCAATCCCTGAAT
>NW_005871064.1:5028334-5038879 GCF_000147115.1 Myotis lucifugus
GGGGGGCGGGGAATGTGTTTAGAAGTTTAGTAGAACTGTGGGTTGGCCAAGGTGAGAGGGAAAGCCGGTAAGACCAGTCTGGCCAGCTAGTCCAGTTCATTACCTAATGGACCTAATACAGCTAGCTCTTTGCCTTTGATAGCCTGGGTCAGTCAGGATACAGCAATGAGGCCAGGCTGGGCACAAACATCTACCATTAGTCACAAGGCACAGTAATGGAAAGAGCACTGGACCAGGAGTTAGAAGGCCTGGGTCCCAGCCCTAGCTCGGCCACTGAAAAAAACTTGTAAATAAACATAAGGCAATCAATTTGTCCTTGTGTTGGGAGGGTCGGGTACAATAATGATTATCAAAGCTCTATTCGAAGGTGATGTGTATATGAAATAAATCTCTAACAAAAACATGGTAGGTGGTCTTAAAAATTATATTGGTCTAACTTAACACAGACCCAGGGAGAGCACTGTGAGCCACTGTTGCCCCCACTCTGAAGGTACATTCTCTGGTTGCGGGAATCTACTCAGTTCTTCAGAATTAGCGGGGTGCTGGCAAGGACATGGGGAACAGACTGACTTAGACTGATTCATACCTCTGTTATTTGCTATCTGTGTGACCTTGAACAAGTTTTGTAAACTTGCTAAGCCTCAGTTTTTGTTTTGTTTTATTTATCAGTAAAATTAAAACAGCACTGCCTACTTTGTGGTGAGGAATCAAGACAATTTTGGGTAAAGTTTCTAAGCCAGTTCCCTGCACATGGTAGATAATCACAAATGTAGCCTTTTTTATCATAAGCTTCATTTAAAAGACCTCATGTACCATAGATACTATATCAAATTCATCAGCCATTGGCAAAGGACTGAAATGGTTTTGATATCATAAATATATTTTAAATCCTATTTGAGACTCCTCTCTTTTCTTTGTGTTATGTCCTTTATTTTTCAAACTGGAGAGCACAGTAGAAATCAACATGCAATGCTATTTGAAACACTGTGTATTGGAAAATATTCTATAGTCTTCTCCCTATCTCCCCACCCACCGACGAAAACAAAAAAATGTCCAGGTCTGCTGATTGGGAAATGACTAAAAAATATATTGTGATCCCATAGCACACTTGTAATTTGGATAAAATTTTATGCTTCTATCATGCTTGGGTTGGCAGGGTCTGGAGAGGAGGGACAAGAAAGGGAGAAAGGTGAGTAAAGCAGAATGGCTCAGAATAAGCATTTAAGCATTTAAAGTTAATGAAATCCACTGGGTTTCAGTCAAAGCCCCACCCCTTTCTTAGGTGGTGGAAATGAGGTCAGTTGACTGAGATTTAGGATTTGGCTCTGCTGGTCATTGCTGCGCTGAGAGCTTGGGTTACCAGGGCAGAGCAGGGCTGCGGGGCAGGCCCTGGGAGACCATTGGGAGGTCAGGCTGAGCTTCCTAGAGCCGTGGCACACCTGTGGCTCTGCAGTGGGTGCCCCCACACAGACCAGCTTCCTGCCCTCCTGTCCAGGGAGAGCTGTGTGAGGCCTTGGGAGGGAGAGGCCCCCCTCCCTCTATGGCAACAAGGAAGTTGTGAGAAGGTTAAGCTGAAAATATTCTACACGATCACCTTTAAAACAAAGACCATTTCAGAAACAGTATTTACCAAGCGAGGAGAGGGATTTTTTAACCATCAGGCCAGGACCACATTACACTGGCTCTGTCAGCCGCAGTCACAGGCACCACCGGCACGATAATCCTGAAGGTGCTCAGCCAAGAAGGAGCTGAGGTCCTCAACCAGCATCCAGGCCAGGGTTCCCACTGGGCTGCACATAAACGCACCCAGGAGCTTAAAAAAATACAAGTGCCTGGGTCCCATTTCTAGATTTCCTAGTTAATTGGTACGGGATAATGCACAGACATCAGGCTTTTCTTTTTAAGTTCCCAGTGATTCCAACATGAACCCCGAGTTGAGTAGTACGATCTCCATAGTAACCGCATTATGTATAGATGAGGAATGAGGGTCAAAGATTTCCAATAGGTGATTTGTTCTCAAATCAAATTGCCTTCCCCTTACTGCCCTCTAGTTTGGTCATATTTCAGGAAAATCTTCCTATTTTAGAATTAATGATAAAGACCCCCTCCACCCCATCACACTGTGTGGGGAAATGAAACTCTGTAAGGCTGAGGTACCAGAAGGGAACTGAGAGGTGAAACTGACTTTAAAAAGGAACGAAACTGACGAGAGAGAGCTCAAAGGCCAAAAGCGGAGAAATGAAGCAAATGAAAACAAACCACCTCACTGAGAAAAGCCAGTTAAACCCGGAAAGTTCTTTCAGTTTGGATAATTTAAGGTTTCAGTGAGGGATTATGTTTTACATGTTGAAAGCATCCCCCACGCGGTAAAGCTTAGCAAACCTGGCATTTCTTAGGGGCGACTGCAGAGCCTCACAGTCGCTGATTGAAAACACACCTCCTGAAATAAAACAGAGGGGCAGTGATCCCTGCCCATGGACCTCCACAGACAGGATTGAGAAGCCGCCACCTTCCCTGGCCGCCATGACAGCATCCCTGTGCCTAATCCCAACACGAGTTCATCATATAAAGACCCAAAGACCTAATCCACCAACTGCATACCAAGTGGAAGAAAGATGATGTTCTCCAGTTTGGAAAGGCCTAAGTTCAGATTTTCTGAGGAAGAAAAGTGTTACTTCGAGAGAAACTGGTTATGGAGAGAGTTTGAGTTTAGAACATAAACCAACATCACATAAATACAGCATCTATGGGGGTTCCTGCAGGTATCCAAGGAACCCACATGGCACCTTTTCATCAGTAGACAATGGAACACATGGCCCTAAACTCAAGTCTGTATTTTCTTATATGGAAAGCATTGGTGGGAACCCAGGCCCATAGTTTCCTATGAAACCATCATAATGGCCAAACAAGAAAGAGAAAGAGTTGGTCAGAAAGGCCAGATCGTCAAGGATATGCAATGGTTCATTGATGCAAGTTATTAAATAAACAGCAAAATCTTTATAAAGAGCTATTTTAGTCCTGTGACTTTTGACTTTTGGAGTCTTAAGATTTAAGTCCTAAGAGCTCTTCTCAGCTACAGTTTGCTTTTTTGCTGCAAGGAAAGTGCTGAAAATCAGACAAGGGAATGACCCAAGGACTGATTTATTTGATCATCTCCTTAACTTGGCTAAAGCTTAGGAGTACGTCCTACTGGTCCCTGCACTTTGTGGTGTCCTGATATAATTCAATACCTCAGTCTCCTAGTCCCCAGGCTACTCCCTCCTGGCTCAGATACCAAATTCCAACAGGACTCTCTGTGGGTGACAGATGAGAGAGATGGGATCTGAAACTTCCCAGCCCTCTCTCTTGGTAATGCGGAGTCACATTGTGGTTCCTCTACTCCTTCCATCTCCTCAACCTTAGGACCCTCAGAGAAACGTGTAACAACTCCATCTCCAGACAGAAATGGAGCGACCAGACACATATTTCCCTAACGAACACCAATGATATGGTGGGGGTGCCCTGGGACTTTGAATCTCCTCATTATCCTTTTGGCACATTTCAAATTACGAGAGGGTTAGCAGCCACAGGAATGGTCCCTGACCGGCAGAGCACTTGATGGTTTATAAGTTGCTTCCCTATACTTTAGAACAGAGTGGTTCGGAGCCTGGACTCTGGACTGGCATGGCCTCAGACAAGCTGTGGAACCTCTCTCTGTCTCTCTGTCATCCTCTGGTACAGACTGCCTTCAGAATTGTTGAGAAGATGGAGTGAGATGTTGCAAATAGAGTACAAAGTAGGTGTGGAATAGATGTTAGCTATTATTATTAGCGTAATGTTTTTTCAACCTCATAATAACCATCCCATTAAGCATAGTGGAGACTGTTAGGAGACACAGAGCATGTGGGTTCATGCATACCTGTGTGGATGCATGCATGAATCCGTGCACCCAGAGCTAGTTGGTGTGTCTAGAGAGCTGGCATTAGCTGTGAGGCAGGCTCCATATAATGCCTGCTGATATGTCCCAGCAAGAGTGTGACTGTATCGGGGGCCACAGATAGTTGGAAAACCACTAACGGAGACTAAGAGTAATTCCCATCACACTTCACTGATGGGAATGATCAGAGATTGAGTGCCTAATCCCAGAATCACTCACCCTGTTAGTAAGTTGCAAAACTGAGATGTCAACCCAACCTGCCTGGCCCTAAAGACAAACTCAGGGCAGAGCGGAGGGGCAAAGGAGTTAAGGCATTGGAGAACTGAAGACATGAACTCAAATCCTCTTCCTCACTGCCCTCTATCTACTGAACCAAATCAAAGGGGCTCATGAGAATAACTAATTCTATGGCTCAGGAGTCAGATGTGTGAACCCACTTTCCTCCCAAAAAGAATAAAAAATGTCCTATCTTCCTTTCAGCAAATGGATTTAGAGTGCTTCGTCAATCGGCAGGGCACCAAAACGTCCCGTTTGTGAATCAGTACAGTCATTCTGAAAATTCAAGAAATCTTCACAACTGTCCCCTGGTGCTCCCCCAAGCATGCCCCCGCACCAGAGACAGAGTGCCAATCATTCTCCCAGCACAGGGGGACAAGTTCCAATTCATAGAGCAACCCATGAGTGAAAGTGCTCCTCCTGGGAAGCACTGAAAGTGGCAAATTTCCAGGACAGAGGCTTCTATGGAAAAGGATATTGCATCATTAAGAGGTTAATGAGCTTCACAAGGCAGATGCCCCAAATGCCGGGGAGGGACAGCAGTAGAGGGAGCGAATGGTGGAAGAGACACGTACAGGGAATTGCTCCCATTCTTCAATGTCAGGAGTGGTCAGGAGATGCCCTCCGCATGGTAATAACTGCAGCAGAAGGACACGGTCTCCCAGTGTGCAGTAGAGCCTGGCTGACAACTGGGCAGCGACCTGCCCTTCACATCCAGCCCCGGGCTCTCTGGGCGAAGAATGCACTTGTCAGCATGGAGATCCTTAAAGATTCTGCCGAAACCAGCTGGCTCAGTGTTTCTCAAAAGGGGTGCCACAGACTATTTGTTCCAACCAATGGTGCTCCGCAAATACATTTTGGGGAAACTGCACACTGTAGCTCACTCCTGGCTATTCATGAAGCTCATTAGCACATGGAAGGCACTAGGAAATGCTTTATAAAGTGACATGTTTAAATTTTTATGAAGCACTTAGAAAGCTTAACCACTGGATTTTCCTCCTGTCCTATTTTTTAACTTAACACCTAGCAACATCTCATTTTGGAAAACGTTTTCAGAAAACCTGTTCTAGTCAAAATCCTTCATTTTACAAAATATAAAGGTATACTGAGATCTTGTAACCTCAGTCACAAATCAGGTAGTACTTCTTATTTTTCAGTGAATTAAAGGCTTATGACAATAGTAGATAGTTTCAAGAAAGTCAGCAAAGATGCCAAGGGACACACTACTGTTGATTACACTCTCCAATCAATAGTAGTGTGTCCCAAACCCCAACCTGTAGGTTGGTGTTTTGGTCATAGTAAATTCCAGAATCATACCTGAGGGTAAATAGAAATTACCAGGATCATAGTAAATTCCAGAATCAAGGCCAGCAACAGTTGCATGAAGCTAACATGCATAGTCCAACAGGGGACAGAAAGCCAAGGAGAACCACAGTGACAAAGTTCACAATAATGTGGGTGACTGGATCTACACAGATTTATGAGTTGTCTAGATCAATTCTAGATGGAGTCCCGTTCCCTGGGATTAGTGTGGGTTACTATGTCATATGTGGTTTACTAGGAATATGTGGTGCTCATTTTAAGAAGTCAAGATCAGAGACATATAGGGACTTCTCTATCAGAATGGCCAGACTCCTTAACCTGCTCTATTCAATATCTCCATCAACTACGTAAATGAACTCATAAAAGACTGCTTTTTAATTCAACTCCACTGATTACATAAAATGGAAAGGAATAATCAAAATAATGGGCAAAAGGTAACAAATTTGAAACTATCTCCATAGGCTGGGATGCTGATCCAAAACCAACTTAGCATGAATGAAGCTGGTCAGGTTTAAGTTATAAGCACATGGTAAGGTAACTAAAGTACCCTACACAAATCCCACTGTGCTCTACATTGATTAGACTATACCTGGAGGAATGGATCCCACTTTATTCATATTTGAGTTGAATTTAAATAAAACATTCATAGAAGTAGTATCTCTCACTCAAGAAGCATTACAAAGGATGACCTTCAGAGGGACTGGAAACTGAAGAAATAAAGGTCGTGAACAAAGAGACGACTAAGACAGGGCTGCCTTCATACACAGGAAAAGTCCTGTGGGGTGGGGTGGAAAGACCTAGTGTATATGGTTTAAAGAAACTGCACAGAGGCAATCTATAGGGAATGCAAGAAGAAAACATTTCAGTGCAATGAAAGAAATAACTTTTAAAAGTTTGAGCTGCCCAGGGATGGGAGGCAGATAGCAGACGTCCAGCATCCTTTCAATAGCTACCTGTAACCAGATTTGTCTGCCATAATTAAGGGGATGACCTCAAATTTTCTCCAGGAGTTCTGCCATGCTTCTTCACCCTGTCTCTCTAAGACTCCTGACTGCCTTCCCATTCATGACTATGACTTGGCTCTCTTCCCTTCCTTCCTCACCCTGCTCTCCCTGGTCCACCACCCACCACCATCACCCACTATTTTGTACCAGACACTTGACCCTGACTTCCACCCAGGACATGTGTCTTGCTGCACCACCTGCCTTGCCTCCAATACCAGCTCATGCTCACCTAAAATCTTTGTCTGGGTCATTCATGCTCACATTGGTCATGGGATAGGGAAGCCAATGCCCATCTTTCAGGGACATGAGGAAGGGATTTCCTAGGTGTGGAAGACTGAAACAAAGGCCTGGGAGGGCTCTTTAATAGTGTGTTCCTATTATTTGGGGGGTAGCACTAGGTTTAATACTACTACCATATCCCACTGATTCTAAGATTTACAATTTTTTTTCATTTCTAACACCTCTGAGATTGTCTCACAGTCTGTGGCATCTTAGATTTGATGATACATGATATTTCACTTTTCATATGTATATCTTTCATCTCTTAACAAACTGCAAGCTCCTTTAGGAAAGGACCCACACATTATATATTGGTTTTTCTTTACTTGCCTAGCAAAGGTCAGCCTAGATCCTCCGTACTTTCTTGGTAAAAGAATAAATTGTTTCCCTGGAATCTAATGAGAGGCTTGGATTCCCAGGGTTTGCATTCCCCAATTATTCCTTCTCTCCTGAAAAGGGGTGGGGTAAACAGAGAGCAGCCAGTGATTTGGGTATGTTGGATATAGAGAAGGCTTAATCCTCGGTCATTCCCTTCTGACATCACAGAATTTTAGAATTGGAAGCACACACTGGTTCCAACGTGATTTCTTTCTCTGAATCCAGCAGTGACACTTGTTTCTCTGTGCCTTACTTTCTCTTTTGTAAAGTGAGTCCAATTACACTCACCTCTCAGAGAGGGCTAATGACAAGAATAGAACTAAATGGTGATAACCTTATAAATGCTGCAGAGGGGTCATGAGTATTATCAAGTGCCGGGCCTGGGGGAGTGTTGCTTCCAGTGATGGAGAGGGGGAAGAAGGCTTGGAGATCCTAAGTTTTCTGCTCGGTGTATACCTAGCTCGGTGTATACCTAGTGCATCACCACGACAACTCCCCTGAAGTGCACCCCCTTTCTCTCCGTAATAACTATTCTGCCTCAGTGGTCAAGGTGAAAACAAGGGACTGTGGATGGTGTGAAGGGAGCTAGCAAGGGTTCCGTGGCAGCCAAGGGAGACACTTGTTCACCACCTTGCTTCATCAGCCTGTGTCGTCTTGTGTGTCCTCCCACATGCCCAGGCAGTGAGTACAAATATGTCTTGTTACATGATCCATCCTGCATTGCCCAGTCAGTAACAGACACCATATATGTTGCCAAAAGCAGCTTATCAGAAGCTGATCTGTACGTCTGGATCCGAGGTCCAGGAATGCCAATCCAATTAGGTAGGGGCTAAATAAACTGAACACTTTCCTTTACCTGCATTATGCCTTCGAGGTGCATGCATAAACACGCATACGATGCCCACACATAGACTATTTTTTCTTCTGAGAAGCATCTTGTATAGTCTCAGGTTGAGCTTGTGCTATCAATCAACGTTTTGCAAAACCATGTGCTCTTGAGCTACTTGAGGCTTGACCAAGATCAAGAACCATCCTGATGTTTGTTTACTCAACAAAAGCAATGAGGCCAAAGCTTATGAAACCATAATGTTCTGATATCCCCTTGCTTGCCCTCCTCCCCTTCCTCCTCTAAAAAAGTAAACACGTGATCGTGTTTGCTCCCCTCTTTCCTAGACCTACATTTCCAAACTTCATTCTTCCTGATCAACGAGGAAACAAAGAGATCGCTTTTGATCATCCTAACTCAGAGGAAGATACCCATGTCCCCCTCTCCAAAGTTAGCAGAATGGCCCTCCCTTCCTTCTTTCCTTGCTCTCTCTTGGTGAAGGGGAGGGAGGGAGGGAGGGAGGTGACACTTAATGGAATCTGTGCTTCACAAAGTTTTCTCTTTCTCCTGTGTCTGAACCCCATCCAGCCTCGGAGGCCCGAAGAATCAGTGCAACATCTTTTCAAAGTCCCACCGACCCAGAGATCTAAGCCTCTGCCAGGGAGGCTGTTTCTACACTGGATCAGTCTTGGGAGTGGTCCAGAAAGAGCTGCTCTAGTAGGCATCAGCTTGTGCTATAATGGATTTGTGAAACACCATAAATTCGACCACACTTGGAGATCTATGATGCTCATTAACATATTAAAGGCTTTGAGACATCTTCCTGCAAAGACATCTGTTTAACTTTGCTTAACCAGGTGTTTCCCAATCCTTTTTGCTCATGGAATCCTTTTTGGCCCTACCACCTCTTAATGATCTGAATAAGTGTGTTCCACAGACCATCTATTATAAAATGTTGATCTAACCTAGTCCGATATCTTCATGTTTCTCATGGGAAAAGTAAGAGACAGGGAGGGGCATTAATTTACTTAATCTTGCCCATGAACAGCGGTATGAAACAGTATGTAAAAAGCAGAGCACACAGGACTGGGAGCCCCAGCTGCCTGGGTTGAATTTTCTCCAGGCTCTTCTCTAGCCCTGTGGCTTGAGCCAGCACCTCTCCTTTGTAGAGTAATTTTCTTTCTTTTTTTAAGAGTGATTTTCATTCTCAGCAAAAGGAGGATAATTATTTTTTTCTCTTCCAATGATTTCTAAGGCTCTTTTTGGTTCCCTTTTTCTGGAATACTGAGAGATTCTAGTATTTGCTGTAACACCTCCTGGAGCAGGTCCCAGAAGTGTGAGCCTACAGTTGTTCTAAATTTAAACTTTAAAAAGCTCATGAGATTTGTCAACCCATACAAAGTAGAAACCAACAGCAATCCACCCTCCCAAGTCATGAAGGTACCCCTGAAAAGAGGCTTGGGGGAGAAGCAGACCCCTGGAGTCCAGGGCATGCCCTGCATGTAGAGGCAGTCAGAGTCAATAGGGCTGAAGCAGAGTCATGGGGAACTGGGAAGCCCCACCGACCTGCTATCTCAGGAAGCACTAGGAGCAGAGCTTTGCACAGCAGTTAAAGCTGGGCTGACTTGTACTGACCATTGTACCAAGATCCATCTCTGCCCACCAGGCACTAGATAAAAACATGAGGAGACTTCAGTACAACTTAGATGCCTTATGCATCCAAGGCATGCTGGACCTGTCCTTCACCCCGCCCCCAAAACAATGCTCAGACACACAGGAACAACCTTTAGGATCCTCCTTGATCCCTTGAGCATGTAGCTTTTCTGACATCTTCATAGAGACACCAGACCACAATCCCCTTGTTGGCACATATCCCCCCTGCTTATTCTTCACTGGACCTCCTGTACATGTCACTAACTGGTGCTCTTTAAAATCTGCAGGATAAGAGATTATTTCTGAGCTGATTGTTAAGATTCAGAATATATATGAATCTATAAATGTATCAAACATGTATTAAGTGGTTTGAATGTTGTGAGCACTGAGCCAGGCATTATGGGGGGACCTAGAGATAATTCCAACACGGACCTTGCTCCCAACGACATGACATTAGATAACTCCTGTGAAGACCTAACTATGCCCAAGTTTATCATCCCACCCTTCCTACCATGCCCTCTCCCCTCCAAAAATAACTGTGCATTTTCCTGTATTCTCCATTTTGGGACATGGCCTAGAGGCAACCACTTCGTAACCTAAAAGAGCAATATCAATGTTCATTATTAGAGATGGCATATATTGTTTATGATGTGTCAGGTTAGCAATGCCATGATGTTGTACCATTACTTGTCCTATATTACAGAAATGTGGATATCATTGCAGACCCACACCTTTCTCCCCACCCCCGATATCTAACCAATCCTGAGGTCAGGTGCACATGGCAAATGTCTTCCCTCCCACATGGTCTTCGCTCCTGTGACCCACCAAACCTTAGGCGCTATTCTTGCTTGAACTATTAGAGCGACCTTCTAAATGGTCTCTGGCTGACT
>NW_005871064.1:5039141-5041793 GCF_000147115.1 Myotis lucifugus
CTTCAAAAGTCTATCCCTGAATTCAAACATCCTGCATCCCCTCTCCGAGGCCTTCCCTGACCTCTCCCCACCGCAGGCCGCCTCCTGAGCCCTTCCTAGATGCTCACTTAGCCCTAGCACTCCGCAGAACATGGCCCAGTTTACTGGGGGGCCCTTGAGTCTGGGAAGCTGGAGCAGATGAGCCTGGATGCCGCCCCTGCAGCCTGCATGTCGCCTGGAAGTTAAGAGGCCTCCTTTTCCACAGCCCGCTGCTCCCGTACCTTGTGGCTTTATTTATCACCGAATAATGCTTTACAAAAATATTAGGGTAACATGACACCCTCTTTCCTTCTTTCTCATAGCTTTAAAGTACATTAATATTTCAAGAAATACAATGGACTTTCTTCCTATCAAAAAGAATGCTCTTTTTTTTTTCTGATGAAGACACTGAGGTTTTGAGAGGTCAAGTGACTTGCCCAAGGCCACACAACTAGTGAGGGACAGAGCTGGGCTGAAACCCTGGTCACAAGGCTCCCAGCTCAGCCGCTTTATCGCCTGCCCCTGCCTTGGCTCAGAGCCTATTAAAAAACAAACCAAAAAAGTATGTGCATATATACATTTGTGTACTTATACACATACGTAAGTATATAAGATGGATATATATATACATATACATGATATGAATATATCACAAGTTTAAAGGAAGGAGAGCTTCAGGAGAGGAGATCCCCCCAAGGGGGCCGGGCCTCAGCACAACAGACAGCTGGTGTTTGGGTGGTAGTAAATCACCCTGAAATGAGCCTCTTCCGTGGACTCAATGAGGCCCCCACAACAAAGGGAGGCCCAGCTTGCAGCCGGACAGCCTGCCCGCCAGCCCAGACGCGCATAACAGCTTCATTCAGGAGCCCCGCGTCCACACAAAAGCCCCGAAATCAATCCGACATCCCGCCACCCTGGACAATGCCCCGAATCTTCTCAGAATCCAAAGCGCAAACAAGGGGACAGCATTCAGGGGAGATCAAACCGCCAGCCTGCCCCTGAAAGCCAGCACGAAAAAAAAACATTTCTTTTTTAAGAGGAGGCTTGGACCAGGCGGGCGGCCGCGCTGCGCCTGGATGCCCAGCGGTTGGTGGCTCTGCTGGGCTTGCACCGCCTGGCCACACTCGGGCAGAGGCTGCTTTAGCCCAGCAATGAGCAGTGGTCCCTCCCGGGCTTCTTGTGAGGGCCCAGTGCCCGACATCTGACAGCCAGGGACACCGTGTTGCGTGGCCTCGGGCTTCGTGCAGCAGTGGCCCGTGTGAACCTCCACCACCAGCATTTCCCACTGGCTCCTGCATACAGTGGGGCGCACACACATGCAAATGCCCCGCCAGAGGCACTGGTTTAGGGTGTTGACAGCGGCAGCCCTCTCACCAGGCCAGGGAGCCCCTGTTCCCAAGCAGGGCCCCTCAGGGTGCTTATCTGCCCCATTCTGCCACCTAATCCGGTTATCAGCTGCAGAAGTACTTCCTGGTGAGCCTGGGAGGCTCCTGCAGGGTAAGGGGCAGCTCTATTCCCCCTGGCTAGGGTGACGCTTAAGGCTCCTTGGTCTCTCCCAGTCCCATCCTGGTACTACACAGCCTTCCCTGGGGGACAGGAATCCACCTGCTAACGGCCCCAGCAACAGCAGAGTGGAAAGATGCAGGGGGAGCAGGGTGTACCTGGCACATCTGCGGGAATGCGTACACTGGAGTGTCCAAGCCATGGGCCATCTTCTGTGCTGTGGCCAGAAGCTCCACAAACTCCAGCTAACGCTGCCTTAAACTGGGTGTTCTAGGCGGCCATCATGAATACATTTTGATTGAAAACAAAGGGCTTCGGCTGGGGGGCCATTCGTTGAGGTCCCTACGCTGTTCCTCGTCATCTGCCTGGACTTTTCCATGTAAGCACAGGAGGGGTCGGGGTCAGCAGGATGAGGTGGTTGTGTGGGCAGCTGCCATGGAGAGAGCTGGCTCACGCTGAATAGACACAGGAGACGGAGCCAGAAGGCTCAGAGTAGAGAGCAAGCCAGGTTAACTGGGGGCTAGTCTTCCCTCAACCTCTTATTTTAGCCAGACACCTCTATTTTTTCTCTCCCTAAATTACTGGCCAAACTTCCTCCTGGAATTGATACACAAACAGACAGCCATTTACCGTGTTACTGCCCGCCTCCCACTGCCCCTCTGAGCCCAGCCTCCCTGAGCCAGACTCCTGGGCCGTGGGCAAGAGTGGGTGCGAGACAGGCTGACTGGGGAGCAGGGCTGGACCCTGGAGAGTCAGAAAGAGCACTTTCTGCTTTGGAGTCACTTGGTTCTCAACTGCTTCCACTGGCCAACAAAGCAAATTGAATCCAATTGCCCCCATGGAGGGGTCAGTTGCTGTGTTGTGCTGTTGTTGGTTTTTGTGTGGGTTTTTTTTACCCTTCCCCTTTCCATTTTCTGCTTTTGTAGCTCACCTCCTCCAATCTACTTTCCCCACAGGAGCCGAAATTAAACAAGCTCCCCATATGCCATGCTCACTTGTTGTCTGTTCCCCTCACTGCCATCTGGCCTATTTGCTCAGCCAAAGAGAGAAAGAGAGAGAGAGAGAAAGAGCAAAAGAGGGGGGGGGGTAAGGGAAAGCAGGGAAGGGGAGGGGAGAGAAGGGAGGAAAATA
>NW_005871064.1:5041893-5099043 GCF_000147115.1 Myotis lucifugus
AAATAAGGGTAGGGGGATACAGGCAAATAGAGAGAGAGAGAGAGAGAGAGAGAGAGAGAGAGAGAGAGAGAGAGAGAGAAAAGGAAGGGGGGAGAGAGGGAGAGCCAGACACAATGAGGAGGCAGGGGTGATGATGCAGCCTCTCCCATCTGCTCGTTGGCCAGAGTCCCGGATGGAGCAGTAATGGAGAGCAACAGAACCAGTGATAATTAACCCAAACACAGACCTGTTTATTTAACCTGCTCAGAAAGATCAACTCCGAGGCGGCACTCTAGCAGAGGGCCCTGGGATGCACTTGGGAAGACACCCTGGAGGCTGCTAAGGACACAGGCAGGCTGGCCCTCCCCATGGACATCCTGGTTGTGAGTGTGCCTGGTGAGCAGGAAAGAGGAGGAGAAAGGAGTTGCTGGAAAAGGTCACTAACACCACTCAAATCTTCTGTTAAGGGATTCTTTTGTCGTCTTGCCCTTTCCCCTGCCCATTATCCCATTTCATGGCCATAGCTGCTTCTGGATGGCCAAATGCTGCAAATCAAAGCTAGCCAATGAGATGCACGTGTCTCCTACCTCTTCCTGTCCCAGAGCCCTCAGGAAGCGTCAGGGGTAGGTGAGGAGTTGGCAGGCGCCGCTCCCCATTTTGGCATAAGGACCCGGGGTCAGGAGACAAATAGCAAGCAAACTAGAGGACACAGAGACTGGAGGTAAATCACCTGAAGACCTCAGACTAAGATGGTAACCAAGAACAAAGCCAAGGGCACTGATTAAGACATAGGGTGAAGGAGACAGCAGCCTGGGGTCGAGGCCTAGCGCAGCAGCTTCTGCTGCATTCCTGAGTCTACAGGCCTTCTCTGTTTATCTATTTAATGGGGGCACACTGCTAACCTCCCAAGATGTTCCAATCTTTAAAAATAAAAATGGAAAATGTCATTGTCATAGGCCCATACCTTCTTCCCCAAATTAGGAAGGAGACTGTAAGCCTTGTGCAAGATCACCAGGGACTCAGCGGTTTGAAGTGGGCGACGTGCAGGGGGTTCCTGTGCGCTGCACCCCCCTCCCTCTCTGTCCCTGCAGGCCCCAGAAATAAAGGGCAAGAACATGTTCAGGGCTGAATAGCAGCAGACAAAAGCTGTGAGTCTGGGAACCGGAACCCGGGGAGGCTCTTGGCTGAGCACTGAGGGTGAGTGGAAGAGTGCAGGAGCTGGGTTGAAAATAGGAAGCATCAGGGGTGGGTGAGGAGTTGGCAGGCGCCGGATTCCAAGTGGCTTCACGCTCCTCGGTGGCAGAAATGCAGAGATAATTTGAACATGGCTATTTTCAAGCTCCACAGCTGAGCTCCCTTGCTCTCCCACCCCACACCTCCCACCCAGCCCTGCAATTTGGCAAAATCTTTCTGCTGGCTGCTCTTATACCCAATATGTTGGGTTGCCTTAGCAACTAAAGGCAATTATCTCCTTGGAGCAGTTAAAACAATGACCGTCATAAATAATAACAATAAGAAGAACGATGGTGAAAAATAGATCTGAGGCTTCCAGGGTCATAGGTTGGCACGGAACTGAAAAGGAAAAGAGGTCCTCCTGGGGCCGACAGTGAAAACGGGTCTCTTGTGGACCTAGTCCTGTTTTATTTACCTGGAGGAGGAGATAGGAAATGCACAGCCTTTCCTTAATGCCCCACCCCCAGGCAATCTTCCGGACAGTTCCTGTGGCCCTTCATCCTGCAGATCCTCCTATCAGCCAGACCCAGCAGGAGCACACTGAACACTAATTGTTTAATACCCTTCCCCTCTCTGGACCATGAACTCCTTACAGACAGGCACAGGGTCTGTCCTCTTGGCGTCTTTAGCACTTAGCTCAAGGCCTGCCACAGAGCAGGTATTCAAATATTCACTGATCAAATGAAAATATTACATTATACCGAATGAACACCCAATTTATGTCATAATTATTTTTCCCTTTTATTTTTAAGTATATTTTTTATTGTTGGTAGTATTACAGATCTCTCCCATTCCAGCCCCCCCCATTTTATCTCTTCCTCCCAGCCCCTACCCACCCACCCCCAGGTCTTCACTACCCTATTGCCCATGTCCATGGGTTATGTATTTTTTCCTCTTTAAAAACCTCAGATAACGTTGAAGTCACTCCAATCTTCAGCATTCAATGATCTTAGAGTCTCCTAGCTACAGTCCAAGATACAGTAGAGCTCCATGTTTACAAGAACACAGAGAAATTGAGACATAATTCAAATTTAGTCAACAGGTTTGCTTTCCCTAGAAAGCCGTCCCATAAAGTTTTGTGAATGTAGGATGTCACTGGAGATAAAACACTAAATTGAAAACAAACATTTGAAGAGATTAACCAAAGAACTTATATATGCATATATGCCTAAGTCATGGACAGTCAATAGTGTGGTGAAGGCCTGGGGAGTGGGTGGGAACAGGGTGGAGGGAATCAATGGAAGGGGGGGGGGGGAATGGGAGAGATCTGTAATACTATCAACAATAAAGATACATTTTAAAAAATCAGAATTAAACTAATAGTGGATCACATGAATTGTGCTCACCTTACCCCAAAAATATATGTCTTCTGGCCCTGGCTGGGTAGCTAAGTTGGTTAGAACAGCATTCCCATAGGCCAAGGTTGTGGGTTTGATCCCTAATCAGGGCACATACAAGAAACAATAAATGAATGCATATATAAGTGCAATAATAAATCAATGTTTCTCTCTTTTCTCTCTTTCCTTCCCTGCCTCCCTTTTTTTCTCTCTTTCTAAAATGAGAAGAAAACAACAACAACACAAAAATACACATACGCCTTCCATCCTACACACCACAGATTTCATCCCATGCAGGATGGTCCACTAGTTAATGAAACATTAAAGTGCAGGATTTGTGACTCAAAACAAAAGACAACCTACCCTTCCCCAGCATCCATAGGAGATGTAGTAAAAAACACAGGGTCAGAAAGCTGGATTAAATCACTCACCTCTACCCTTCCCTTTCTGTTCCACTTTCTTCATGAAGTATTAGAAACTCAACCCCGAGCACTCTCACAGTACATCCACGTCACATCATATGTGCCATCCTATATAATAAAAGGCTAATATGCAAATCAACGGAACAGCGAACAACTGGTCGTTATGACATGCACTGACCACCAGAGGGCAGACGCTCAACACAGGAGCTGCCCCCTGGTGGTCAGTGCGCTCCCATAGGGGGAGGGCCGCTCAGCCAGAAACCGGGCTTACAGCTGGTAAGCACAGCAGCAGTGTTGGGAGCCTCTCCCGCCTCCGCAACAGTGCTAAGGATATCCGGCTGTGGGGAGCAGGCCTAAGCCATCAGTCGGACATCCCCCGAGGGCTCCTGGACTGCGAGAGGGTGCAGGCTGGGCTGAGGGACCCCCTCCGTCCCCGAGTGCACA
This sequence comes from Myotis lucifugus, assembly GCF_000147115.1. NCBI lineage: Eukaryota > Metazoa > Chordata > Mammalia > Chiroptera > Vespertilionidae > Myotis > Myotis lucifugus. The sequence goes on from NW_005871064.1 coordinate 5,045,309, forward strand.
AATTTCATGCACCGGGCCTCTAGTTTCTAATAATTCTTGAGATAAATTGGACAGGAATCATTATTCCCATTCCCAAACATGAGAAAATAAAGTCCTTGATCACAATTGTCAAAGAGTGGCAGTCCTCAGCTCTCCTGACTCCAGCTTTCATGCTATTTCCTTTCCTGGTGTAATGGCCACAGAGTATAATGTGTAATGTGGTCACTCATGTAACAGTCAAATGGACAACCTTTCTAAGCAGAGCATTCAGCATATGCCTATTCTCTCTTCGAAATGCCAAAAGGAGTTGATGTAATTCTACCGCTGCATCCTTGGAGCCCTATGGAACGCAGTTTCCGCTCTAGAATAATAACCAAAACTTCAGCACCTCCAGACTCAAGACCAGCAAAACCTGTAAGGTCTCTTGGGAGGGTTCCTTGCTAGCAAGTGGGGAGCAGAGGTCCAGGGAATTTTGACAACTCTCAGGAAACAGGAGTACCTCATCCCCTGACCCTCCAGAGCAACTTTAGGCAGACTTCCTATTTTTCTTCCCAAAGTATCTCTTCCTTAGACTCTCCATTCTTCTGATGGTCACGGAAGGACACAGAGCCACAGAGCCACACCCCCACCCCCCAGGTTACAACTCCATGAGAGTCAAGTTTTTTGCCCAGTAACCAGAATCTCTCCTATCTGGGATTCAGACACCTGTCAAGATATAGTGGGCTGGACTAACATAGCCCATTATACTGGTTTTGCAAATTCAATGAAAACACTGCCAACCTCTTCTGTACCTTTACCGATTCCATTAAAGTAGCATAACCAAAGTATCCATTATACTGCAAATGTGAAGGACCTGAATCCAAAATCAAGTATCACTGACAAAGAAAAGCAGATTTTCCAGAACCTCTGATGAATGAAAATATTTATGCGGACTCTTTTACAAACATACAAATGTCTTATTATTAAAATATAGCTTGAAGGTGTTATCATTTCAACAGTTCTACAAATTATGGCAAATTGGATTAAACAAAAAGCAATTCTTTTCATTTCCCAGTATAAAGGACTGTGCTAATGGAAGTATTCATAGATCAAGGAGTTGCAAAGAGTCAGTGAAGAGGATATCAACAAAGGACACATATGACTCTTGGAATGAATCTCACTCTCTAAACAATGACAATTGGACCATTAAGCACCCCTGGAGACCCCAGTGACCCAGCCTCTGAAGAGAAACATGGCTGATACAAGGCACCCCAGCCCCCAACTTCAACAGGTTACAAAGCAAGTCTTACAAGACTTCAGGTGCCAGCTTCTACCTTCGAACCCAGTGAATTTTATGTTCTAGCATGTGGCCTCTCACAAGGTAACCTGGCCATCCATGCATACAACATAAAATGAGCACAGTATACTCCAAACCAAATCAGTAGGTGTGTGTGTGTGTATGTGTGTAGCCTGTGAGTCTACATTTGGAGAAAACACACTGCCAGTGTCCCCTCCCCTGGAACGGTAACCATGTACTGACCACCTGGGTTCAAGGGGGCTATACACACCTCAGTCACCAGTCCATTCGCACGTCACCCTGCTGTGCTGGGCAGTAAACCAAGAAGGCTTATAGTGTAGTGAAAGCTATTTCTGCTGGGTCACAAAAGTGGGCTTGACCCAGACAAACAACATGATATTCTCACAAACCAGGCCTGCTGGCCTGTACCCACCAAGAAACTTCCCAGACCTGCAGCTGAATCTGCCTCTCCTTCCTACCTGATCCATTAGATCTGGGCTCCTGGAGCTCCACATCCATTCATAAATTCATTAATCATTCATTCATTTACAAAGATTTACTAAGTGCCCACTGTGTGCCAAGCTCCATGCTCAACACTGGAGATATTAATTAAGGAGACAAGCAACTGAAGAGGCAGGGAAACCAAGTATGCAGGAGGGAAGGCGGGAGTGGAGAGAACAGAGTGGCCAAGGTTGCCTGGCAGCAAGCAGGATTAATCTCGTTAAATGATGGAATCAAAGAATTTAGATATATAAAGGAAATTTAATAGATTTAATAAAGGTCCAGACCTCTAACCTCAGGTAGTTAATACAACTTCAGTTGTAGGAAAGAAACAACTGAGCCCAGGAAATTACATAGCTTGCCTGAGGCTGAACTGCTAGTAAGTGGAAAAAGAATTAGGATTCAGGTCTCCTGCCTCCCGATGCAGGTACTCCTGTCTCCTACATCCTTGCTGTGTAACAGTGCACCATTCAGATGGGACTGCTCTTCTCTTACAAAGTGGTCCATCATTCCATATTTCAGAAATCGTACTTCAGAAATAGGTTAAATCATAAGTAGTCTCCCAATGAAAATGTATATCCACCAAACCCCAGACTGTGAGCCTAAAACAAGCATTATTATTCCAGCCCTCTGGTTCAAGGCTTGGAAAAGACTTTGATGCTATTTAAAATATGGGGGTAGGAGGGACGCTTTCAAAGATTTTCAAGTATAACCCTCTGCTGCTGGGAAACCATCCACCTGAATCCATTGTAAACTACAGTCATGCTTAATAGCCTAAAATGGATGCTTGAAATCAGTCACCAACGTGCATTTCTGGTTCCTCCAAGGCCCCTTCGGTGCTCTGGTTGGCACTGATGATTTCACCAGAAGGCCACTTGGCCCCGCCCGGTTCCCTTCAGCCTGACCAGTCCACTTCTAAGTAGTTGCTGAAATTTATTTCTGTTCTAGTTGAACATCTGTGTGTCTGAGAGTTGTCACTATTGGGTCATGCTTTTGAATTTCAACATTGTCTCTTCCAATTAATTAACCTCTCCATATTCCACAATTGGGAGGATAGTTTCCAAGAGGAACTACAGAATGCTCGGGAGGGACATGACTGAATTCAGCTCTCCCCAGGCCAGATCACCTAGATGTGCAAATTCAACCTGTAACCTCTTGACTTGAGTACTTACAATAGGCTTCCACAGGAGAATCTCTGAGCACATTTCAACAGCATTTAGCAACATATACTAAATCCTTTGCACCTCTACCAAATCCTCTTTCTCTGGGTGCTCTTCTCCAATAAATAGTGAGAATTTAGCCTGGCTCTCCAACTCCACAATGTTAAGTTATTGAGCGTCTCTTCTTACTTATTGGACAGCAAAATGCCTTAGAGGCAGAAGTGGAATATAGTACATTTCTTTATTGTCTAGAAATTAATCATGTACAGTCAATTAGTATGTATTGAGTACTTGCTCTGTACAAGGTGCTATCCTAAGTTCTGTGGGAAATGCCAATAAATTACATCCATTATCCCCCAAAGAGATATCCTAATCAAAATGGGAGAAAGCAGCATAAAAAAGTAAACAAATAAATAAAATGTAAAAAGTCAAAAGGAGAAATGTAACAATGGGGGCTTGCCACTACATTACTGATCTGGTGATAGGCGCTCTAGAAATTTGGGGAAAGGAAGGTGCATGCTGGGCGATCAGGAAGGGAGGGGAGTTTTCATGGAGAGGTGACTATTGGCTAGATGGGGGAGGAGGAGGAAGGCATTTAAGGTCAGAGTAATGTGAACAAAAATATGGACATGGGAAAATGGAAGCTTGGTAAGGGAATGAACAGACCACTCAGAAAGTGGTGACAGATAAGTCTTTAAATAGCAGTTGGGTGACACTGGAAGCATCTTTGACTTTTTATATCTTGTAAGAGCAATGGCATTTCCAAGAGCATAAGCTCTTCTGCATACACTCCTCAGGTATACAGGAGAGCTCAAATAGCAGACAGTCCATAGCATATACATGCAGTTTTCGGGAAGGCCCAGGGAAGATGCTAAAACTTGCACAGAGACGGTATTTAATTATTAGTTTATGAGTGACAGATCCAGGCGCACAAAAGGGTAAGGGAACTCGCTCGAGCAATAAGCATCACATCTCACCCTCATCTCACGTTTATAGTTTACAAATTCTTATACCATCTGTGTCTGATTTTGTTCTGTTATCTCCTTCTGGAAATGACGTCAGCCTAGCGTGCTAGAAAACTGCCCGAAACAGGCCTCCAGAGGCCCTCAGATTTTAGTACCTGCTCTAATCCCCGCTTGCTGCCATCTGAGATTGGTGGCCCCGTCATCACTCACTACTTCCCCCACCTCTATGGAGACCCTGATTTGTGGTGGGGGTGAGGGAACCGCATGACCCAGCTGATCCTGTGGTGGGGTGCCCTCAGGGCCTCTCAGCCACACATCTGTGGATTCACAAATCATTCATAGGCCGATCAATTTCCTCATCCACACATGAAGTTGCCAGCGAGGTCAGAAGGACTGAAGTGGAGATGCGTCATTTCCCAATGGACATGGGGCGGGAGCTCTCCCAGCCACTCCTTCCCAAAAGTCCATTAATCTTTAAAATTTCTCCAGGATACCTTGCAATTCAAAGGCCGCAGTCCAGTGGATAGGGCACTAAAAGAGGGTTTTGTTTTCCACAAAAAGGGAAATTGAGGTTTTTGTGGCGAAAGAGAGGGATGTAGAATCAGCCATGTAATGGTTTATTCAGGGTCTGACCCCTCCCCAAACCCACAGAGGTATTGGAACAGAGACTCATCTCTGATGAGTCACGCAGACATGCATGGGCCTGGTGGACTTAGGACAGGAAACACCAGCCCGCCCTGTGTGCACAGGCGTTTGGGGACAGAGACGGGATTGCAAGACGGAGAGATACAGTTCCCTGACTTTAATGTGGAGAGACAGACCGGAAGACAGGCCTGCCAAGGTCGAAGAGAACTGACAGGTCTTTGCTCAGAGGGCCAGAGAGTGGCTATCGCATTTGGGGCTTGTTATTTGAGTCTGTCATAGCTGACTTTTCCACTAACATCCCCAACTTCCAAATTAATTATTTACTTACCAGAGATTCAGCTTGGCTGTGTCGGATGGAAATAGTAGGGGGTGCTGGGTGGCTTATATGGGCTGGCGTCGTCATGGTGTGAGAGAGCGCCATTCAGACCACATGCCTATCTCTACTAAAGAGGAAGCTACTTGCCAGTCTTAATAGTTGCTATTACCTCTACATCTTTTTTCTTTATCAAGATCTGGAGGTAGAAATGGAAGGATGTGCTGGTCCCAAGACCTCCCTGGGAGTTGCTATTCCGATTAATTTTTTCTTGGCCTCAAATTGGAATCCTGGGGAGAACTGTATTCTCTGGTTCTGGTTCATCAGGGTTGGACCTCCTACGTTTAAAGGGTGCTGAGCTGCTGGTAGGGTAGGGGCAGGAGGGGGCTCGGCCATCACTGGGAGCTCTGTTTGCAGCTAGAGGGACAGGTGTTGAGTTACATGCTGGGGGAATGTGAGCACCAGGAAGGGACCTGGTGGGTACCAGCCAAAGTAACGAGGTCAATACCTCCTTCTGTCTGGGCTCTTCCTGAAGAACAAAAAAACAAACCATCTCTTGGCTTCAGGTTCCTGAAAAGACCTGAACTGTTCTTGTTTACTGTTCTAAGAGGCTGCACAGCACTTCTTTTTAAAGTCATCTATTTCACTGACTTAAAGACCTCAGAAAGCCAGCAATGTATGCAGGGAGGGCTCAATAGGGCACGTGTACAGAGCACTTATCCTTAGCTGTAAGGGTCTAAATGAATGCAGCCTGCAACACGGTTGCTCCTGTCAAAGGTGCAAGGGTGAGAAATAGCACTCAATGCATTTTGACAAACATCTTTACTTATTTATCTGCCGGGATGCAGCTTTGGGTTTCCTCTGTCACTGGGTGCCTGCGCAGCACACCACGTTCCACAGAGAAGCTCATGACTGCCCGCAAGGGGACAGCAGGGGCTTTAGGGCGGGCCCATCTGTGGTCAAATTGCAGCACATTAATGAAAACATAATTGCATGGCCCTGCTCATCCTGGCGGAACAGTAAGATAAATTCTAATATCATACTCAGATATAAACTGAGACCAATCCAATCCTCTTAATGAGGATACCTGATCATCTAGTCGAGTGATAATGAAGGCTTATAGGTCGGTTTCGAATCTAAATCCTTCAAGCACACAGGCACATCGTTCATCAAATAGGACGGGACAGCATCAACACAAAACCTGAGAAACCGCACTTTAAAACACACACTCCGGCCACTGGTATTCTATAATAAGGAAAATATGTCAAAATGGGGTCAGGCATGGCATAAGGAGTCCAGCCAGATATCATGGAAGCTCTGCCTCTCATCAGGGCAAGTAATCAGAACAACAAGGATGATTCTGATGGAGAGTCTATCCTCAGCAGACATGAACATTTTATATCATATTGGCTACGCGATGACCAGGTAAGTAGTTTTATCCCCATTTGATGGATGAGAAAAATGAGGTTGGGGGACCAAGTGTCTATTAAGAGGCAAAGGCAGGAACTGGAGCAAGATTGACTGCAGTCTGCCACTCAACCTTTTCTGCAGTTCACAGAGAATATAAGGATTTGTGTGTGCCTGGTGTATGTGTGTGGGGGGAGGGAGGGAGAGAGGGAGAGAGAGGGAGAGAGAGGGAGAGAGAGAGAGAGAGAGAGAGAGAGAGAGAGAGAGAGAGAATTATTCCCTATCTTATACAACCAGTCTAATTCCATTCAACCAAGAGTCTTGGTCTAATCAAGTAAAATATAAAAACAATATGACCAGGATTTTAATTCAAAGGTAAAGCCATTCTAAAGTTGGTTAGATGGAGATAAAACCACAGCCAGGACCCAGGTCCCTTGGCTCCTAGTTTGGGGCTCTTTAAGCCACTGGACAAGGGCCTTCCCCATGAGGATCATGACAGTCTCATAAACTTCCCTGTGGACCTCATTTTTGGTTAGGAGCCCATCAGTTAAACAGTGGTACCTAGTCCTCGCCTATGGCCATGCAGAGAAAACTGGAGCGTAATAGTGTGGGCTGGCCTTAGTCACTTGCTTGACCCATAGAATCTGGTGGAAGTGACATTAGGAAATTCTGAGGCTAGTCCATAAGAAGCCTCATAGCTCCCACCCAATTCTCTTGGAAGGATGTGAGGGAAGAAATCCAACCATGCTGAGACGGCCACGCAGTGAGGGAAGTCAAGGCAGCCATATGTTGTGAGGTTGTGTAGACAGCAAAGTTCCCAGGCAGTCCCCCTCTGTTCCAGCCGTCCTAGCCCAGCACCTACAGGGCATGGAGAAGAGCAGAGAGGCCCAGCCAACAGGTAGAGGCAGGCACAAGTCTGGCAAACTCACTCCGTCCCACTCACCCCAACTGAACTCCCAGGCATCGAGGAGAAGAGATGAACCCTCACAGCAGGCTCCTGCACAACATGGAGCCACCGAGTTTTGGGGTGGTTTGTTACACGGTAATTAGAATAACTTCAGTCTCCTCTATAAAAGGGCTCCCATCATGATCCAATCACCCAAAGCTCCCCTCCCTCCTCCAGCTTTTCTCATTGCTCCCTCGATGTCCCTCTGAAACCATGGGGAATGCTGAAGGAAAGAAGAATCAATTGACAGCCTAAGAAAGAGCACAGGCATAACAGGTAGCAGAAGTCCATAACAGGTATGAGATCCATGGATGCAGAGACCAAGCAACACAGGTTGCGAGCACGTGGAAAGTTCCTTAAAAAGGAGGCTGGGAAAAAGCACACTATCAAGGAGACAACTGGGGAAGAGAAAACCCTTAAGTCTGAGAGGTGTGAGGTGAGCTCCTCACTGCTCCCCTTGCCCACCTGCCCCCACATGCCACCCCATGCATGTCCCCTGGATCCTCCCGAACTCCATCTTTCAGGATAGTTTTCACTGCCTGAAGCCCCAAGGACTCCGGCAAACTCAGACAGCCAATTGATTGACAACTCAGCTCACCTTTTGTCTTAGTTTCCCGCGTTCATCTTATTCCTGTAACTGAAGTAAAAATTGCTTGAGAGCAAAACCTATACCATATAATTCTCCTTCATACTGCACAGTACTGGGCTCAGATAAAGCAAGTTCTATTCAACATGTGTCTAGAGACCGAAATTTAGTACTACCCATACACCAGGGGCAGAAAATGCCCCTGCCTCACTACTCTGGGCTTCTGCAAATGTTCCATGATGTGTTTTTGAGAAGTTGACTCACATGCATGCATAGCTACACAGGCAGACTTCTGAAAGAGCTGTCTACACTACAGTTTCTGCAACCCATTCTTCACAGACTTCTGATCCCACAACTCCACTGAAAACACTCTCCCAAAAGTCAGCGTGACCAGTGTTGCCAAAGCCTGTGCCATGGACAGCACACACTCCTGGGGACTTCTAGGGGTTTGTCCTGCTCGGACAGGAGACCTCACTTAGCAAAGATTTTTGTTTCCTCTGCTTCTCTTTTAAGTGTCTGCAATCCCCAAGGCTCTCTCCACAGCCCTCAGACTCTATAAACTGCCCCAGGCAAATGAAGCCACACCCATGGCTTCCCAGGAAGCTCAGTGGAAATCACACTGAATTGCTTTAGCCTCCTTTCCCCAAGCCTGAGCCTCTTTATGAATGGTGATATCCATTTACCTCAGAGATAACTTAAATTCCACCTTTTCATTCAACAACTAAATCCCATTAGCCAGAGTCCTGCAGACTCTACCTGCTTAATGCCTTTTGAATCAATTCACTTCTGATGATGTCTTCTGTCACCAGTGTGCTCCAGGCTTTTATCACTTCTCACCTACATCATGTCAAAGGCCTCCAGCTGGCCTCTCTTCCTCCAGCCTCTCCCCATGGCTCTCCCTGTGACCTTTCCAGAAGGTAATTCTGTCCATGCCATTCCTGTGTCTAAAACAAATCAGTTTCCAGGACAATGTTCACCTTCCTTGTACACAAGACTCAAAGAACGATGATTCAAAGAATGAACACCATGGGTTCAAATCCAAACTCCTCCTCTTACTAGCTCTGTGACAGATAAATGGCTTACAGATTTTGTGCCTCAGTTTCCTCATTGGTAAGGTGGGGATAATAATAATCGCTGTCTCCTAAGATTTTATGGGGATTACATGAGACATATATGTGAAGGGCCTAGAACTTTACCTGGCACATAGTAATAAATATTAGGTGGTTCTTATCTGCTTTCTCCCACTGCTCAATCCTCCCATCTGCTCCCAACACACTGTGCCATTAATTCAATCATTAATCCATGCTTTTGCATATGCTGTTCTTTCTGCCTAGAATGTCCATTCTCGTTCTCAGTCCAACTGATCCCTTATATCCCTCAAAACTGGTTCCAAGGGCTTGCTTTCTCCATGAAACTCTTCTTCCCTGACAATATGATTCAGAGGGTGGTCATTTTTGTTTATTGGATTTAGTACATTCTTTTATAATTTCCACTTTATTTATCTATCTCACTCAAGTTTGTGGGACTCTTAAGGGAACACAATGTGTCTCATTTGATTTCACATTCTTAACACTGAGTACAATGACACCTCAGAATCTCAAATGCTAGTGGAACAATTAAATGATCACTATGGGACTTTAATAAACAGGTACCCAGATGCACCTTAAACTTGATTACTTGCATTTGACTTTTTCCCAAACTTTTTCCCATGTAGGCCTTCTTTAATTTTTAATAGATGGCCAATAAATTTAGCAGACAAATGTGACGATATCCAGGAACATGGCCAGTTCTGAGACCCACCCATTTCTAAGCCGAATAGATACCTAACACCCGGAAGGTGTCTCCTCTCTATCTCCTGGTTGCCCTACTATGGGAAATATATCAGTCAGGAAAACACAGGAATTTGAATAAGGCAGCCAAGCTGTGCTAAAGCGATTTCAATAGACAAGACATGCATTACTCAGCCTTTCAGAATTAGTGTATTTCTTAGTAATGAGTCTTAAATGAGAGAAGACTGCTTTTCTTCCTGAGATAGCCTTCATTGATTCTTTAGAGTGAACCTACTAAGTGACAGCAGAACAAACAAGGGGATGCATGAATGGTACCTCTAAGGACCTCCCTCAAATCAAGTCTCTTTTTTAAGAGACACAATTAATCTGGGCTTCAGTTTGGGACCTTAAAAATGTCATCAACTCTCTAGATTAAAAAGTAAGCTTACAAAAAGGAATGCCTTGATTCAACAAGAAAACAGCAGCTGAGCCCAGAATTATCCAACAACCAAAACATTCAAAAAGCACAGAGGATTGGCTTAATGTCTATTGGGGAGACCAGCATGGTCCCCTTCACCTGCAAGAATCTAATTTTATGAAGGTAGCAAAGATTTCACTTTAAGGTGTTTTGAGAGCTTGATGAAGACATAATAGAGATTGCTTTAATTATGTTTGTTCTTGTTGTTAGAGGGGACATTCTTGGTACCTCAAATCATCTAGTTGGCAACTGCCAGCAGTGCTCACACAAAGAGTTCTACCTGCTTCCCACTGGCTCTAGAACAGCAAGCTTAAGCCAGGTAGCTCAGCTGTTGGAGCATCGTCCTGATATGCCAAGGTTGCAGGTTCAATCCCTGGTCAGGGCACATACAAAAATTAACCAATGAATGCATTTAAAAAATGGAACAACAAATCAATCAATTACTCTCTCTCTCTCTCTCTCTCTCTCTCTCTCTCTCTCTCTCGAATCAATCAATAAATGAAAAAATTTTTTAAATAGAATGTCATCTGAATGCATCATCATAACCCACACAAGACATTCAGCAACAAATCTGTAAAATGTTTCACATGAAAAGGAAAGGATGAGAAGATCCTGAAGACAGGACCCTCCACAGATATCATTCACCACTATCTCTTACTTCCAAATGGGTAACAAACATAAGGATAGTGACAGTAAAACCTTAAATGTTTCTGTCTGGGTAGGAAAATACACACACATGGGAACACACATTCCTATACACATCCTGACCAAGTATTTCAGTCAAAGGTATATAATTCCTCCTGAGAGTTAAAATATTGAGTTATTCACACATTCTGGCTTCATTCTAGTTGCCCAAAGGAACATCTAGAAAAGGATCTCCAAGAGAAGGACCTGGAAAGTAAGACTGAAGCATATTTAGACTGCTAAAAATAAAAAAGGAAAAATAAAGCTGCTAACACATTCTCTTCTTGCACTTGGATAATGCTTTCAACTTTCCGAGGTCCTTTGATAGCCACCATCTACGCAGTCCTCCCCTCCCCTCCTCTAGGATCAATGGCAATGGGATGTATCTCCCTGGCTGACCCCAGAGGTGAAAGCAGAAACCAGAGTGGGAACATGGCTGACACACAACAATTCAGCTGGGTCCTTTCATCCTGGGCTCTCCACGTATTATTCTGAAAACAAATTAGGTAACGGAGCACACAGCTGCGTGGTTTGAAGCATTTGTGGAAACAGCACCTTCATGAAGTCTTTGTATCTTAAACATTTAATACATAAAAATTTAATAAGAATTCAAGTGGGCCATTTAGAATCAAATACTTGATGACATTTAAAAGTGATATTATTACAGCTTATGACCTCTAAACTGCAAATGGGATACACCTTTTGTGATTCAGAGCATGAGCTTTAAAATCAAATTGACCAACTTCAAAGACGGACCCTCTTACACATTAGCTCTGTGTAAGCTATCTAACCTCCCAATGTCACAGTTTGCTCATCAGCAAAATGGGAATAATGAGGCCTCTTAGAGTTGTTGGGGAAATTACATATACATTTGTATGTAAAAGGATTAGCTTGGTGTCTAATATACAGAATTTAAGAGATAGCAATTATTATTCATAATCTCTTGCAATGATTTCCAATTTTAGGTCCTGCAACAAAGCAATGTTTGCACATTCATCCATACAAATGTAATATGGCCGTAGCTCAGTTGGTTGGTGTGCCTTCCCGGGCAACAAGAGTTTGGAGAGGCAGCCGATTGATATCTCTCTCTCTCTCTCTCTCTCTCTCTCTCTCTCTCTCTCTCTCGTCAGTAAAAAATATATCCTTGGGTGAGAATGAAAAAAAAAATAAAGTAATATGTAGGATTACTGAAACTAAACATCAGAAGCCTGAAATGTCACTTACAAATGATCTGTTACAACTCACGAGTTAATTGTTGAAGTTTAAAACTTACCTAAGAATTTTATGAAGCTTTGGGGATGGTCCCTGAATTGGCAGGGGGGAGGAAGAGTCCCTTCTGAACTGAAAAACCCAAGACTATCAGAGTGGGGGTACCTTTCGGGGAGCTCCATGAGGTTCCATGGAGTTACTTCCTCCTGGCACAGAGAACCAGGGGAAACCCAGGCTCTCTGAAGGCTCCCATGCCTCCCTCCCCACCCCCAGCCTCCACCCCCACCCTAGCACCCTTTAGCAACCATTGATTTCTAAGTAGAAAAGGAAATTGCCTAAACTTGAAACTACTTTGGTCTATTTTGGGCCCTGGTGGCTGTGGGAAGAAAATGGAGGAGGGGTGGGGTGAGAGATGTTGATGAAAATAATCTGAGTCATCACTTACAGGAAGAGTGGCAGTGCACCCACAGCTGGCTGGAGGAGGGGGCTGGGACAGGGCCCCAGCTAGGCCACCGCCTGAATTGTGTGGGCTCCCCTGTGAGACATGCCTCCACCCCCACCTCCAAGCTCCTGCAATGCAGAGTTTGCAGTGAATGAACCATCAGTGCTGCCCTCGGTCCGCCAGGAGACCTAGATGAACTTGCACTCAATAATGAGCAGGCAGGGCTGCACAAGGAGGAGAAGCAGCTGGTGAAGGCTAGTCAAGAAACAACTGCTTTGCTTCCTCACTACTTCTCCACACCCAGACTCCCCTCTCCACACAACCAGCCCCCCAGCCCTGCCACACAATTCCTGGGGCCATGCAGGGCAACCCTCTAGAAACCAATGCCCTGGGATAGCGACCTTTATATTCCCTCAGATACAAGGTGACATAAAATGATTCACTAAACGGTGGAGAGGCACAGATGACAACAAAATTTAGATATTGAAAGAAAGCAATGGTAACAGCATTGAATCAACGGTCTTACATTGTGTTGGAAGCACCTGCTTGGTACTTGCCCACCTTTGAGAGGAAGAACTGGCCTCTTTTTCCTGTGCCTGATGCTAACTCCTATGGGCAGAGCTACTGACCCCTCCATCCATAGCAGCTCCTCAGTGACTATGTGCTGAGTGGGTGAGTGAGTGAGTGAGTGAGTGAAGAAATGAATGCTGTGCCACCAAGGGGTGAGGCCAGGGAGGATGGCACCTTTACACAGTGTCCTGAACCCTGGAGTCATTCTGGCATCCCGGGGAAGTTTAATAATATTCTCTCATTCATATTCTCTCTCTCCATCTCCAGCCCCACCCCCTCTCATTATGCAGTCTGACTGAATACCACTCAAAATATTTTCTCAATTAGAGGAGAAAATAGGAATTTGCCACTTGTCTGCCTCTATTCTGTTGCCTGTCAGCCTTCAGCAAATATTTCAATCCTGGGCCTTTGCCTGCTGCTAACCTTTCTCTTTTAACCTTTGGCCCTGCACTCTTCAAATCCTCCAGCCTTCCCTTCTCATCTTTCCCGCTCAGACACTCCACCCGAGCTGACTTCGCCGGCTACTATGTGTAAGCAAAAGGAACTATGGTGACGCCCCTAAAGCAGATAAAGTTAAGAGCACTGCTGGGCTTTGCCTGCAGGGTCAAAGATGACTAGAAAAATGTGCACATCACAGTGGACAGGAAGCTGCCTGTAACTGGGCTCCATTCTCACCAGCCTAAACGTGGCCTCCAGCCTCTGGCTTCGGAGCCTTTTCTAAACTCCAGCCTGCTCCCCAGCCCCACGTCCCAAATAGGTCAAGTGGGCATGTCATTGAGATTAGAGGCCCAGGGTAGCTGTCAGATGCACAGACATGATGGGAATCATGTCCAGCAGGGCGGTGGGGATGCAGAGCTCCTGGCTGACTTCAGCCTCAGCCAAGTCCTTCCAAACCCCTGTCCCTCCTTCTCCCAACCACTGCCACTCCCTCCCGGGGTCCGTGAATCACCCCTTGGGATCACCCCTTGGGATCACTAGCAGGTACCACTTCCCAGTGCTTGCCTGTGCCCTGTGTGTGAGCTGCGCTGTGTCTGTGGCTTTCGGTGAGCACTGGGAGAAGATAGTTAAGGGCATTTTCTTTGCAGTGACTAGTTTGCGGTCTGATAGCACTCCTTCCCAGGTCATTAATTGTGCTGTCTCTTGGCTCGTTAGAAACGAGACCCCAGGTCCCCGCCAGCTTTATGCAGGGTAAATCATGTTTAAGTAACCACGTAACTAGTGGGTCAGTTTTCTCTTTTGTCTCCGTTGCGACCACTATTTAGCTGGGTTCTCAAAGTGCCCCTCGGTGCGGCTTTCATGTCAGGCCAGGACTGCAAGACAAATGTTCTCTCCTTCCCCACCCCCACAGCCAGCCCCTCTTTTCTGAAAGCTGCACGCACAGGGCAGCTGGGAAATAAAGGCTCCTTTATTCGATTCTCCTGGGCAAAGCCATGGTGGGTTCAGGAGGGTTCAAGAGAGAAGTGCCAAACTGCAATAAGATGGGCCAAGCAAAGAGACGGTGGCGATGCCTAGCCAAGGCGATGGAGTGTCCTGTCTCTTTTTTTAGCTCCCAGCATTGTGACGACTCGAAAGGGCAGTTGTTTTTTTTGTGTGTGTTTTTTTTCCAGACTGTCCCTGATTGGCCCCGTGATCAGGAAAATCATGAGACATCCCTGATCTGGGCACTGTTTCTTCATCTGCAAAGGGGAGATCGCTCTGATGAACTTCAAGGTCTTTTTCAACTCTCAGAGTCTTTGTGTGTGCCCATCAAGCAAGGGGGGAGGGCAGTTGGACCCTCTCAGAGAGCTATGGAGGATGCCACCCTGGGCATAAAAAGATGTCTTCTAAAGAGATGAAAGCACCAACTTTCTTTCTAGCCGAGGTTTGACTGGAGTAAAAGCAAGCGAGATGAAGAGAAGGAGGAAAAAGCATGATGCCCCTTTTTTCAAAGGGGAAATTAGGATCCAGTGTGGCCAAGTAAGCTGTCAGTATCATATAGAGAATAAATTATTAGTGCTCTTAGAAATAATACGGAAGGACTCCAATGTCTGTCCCAAACTGTATCCTATTACACACCTCCTCATTGGGTGCTGTGATGATACGCAGAAGGAGCATCTCTACTGTTTAACTGTTGCGGCTTTGTATTCACTGTTTTCTTTAGCCACCTGGACACCCTAGAAGTCTAGCACACAAGCCCCTCCTGATGACACATCCTACTCAGTCTTCTGTCTTTCACATGCCCTCAGACAGAGAGCCTTCAGGGGCCACCAGACCACAATGAGCATCCTTCACTCATGACCTCCAGAACTTTGTTCATCCCATCCACAGGGCATACACAGTTCATCAGACACTTCTACTCCATGGAAACCCCATGAAGACAGGGGTAATGGAGGTCATGCAGCCCTCAGACCCCCTACAGCACCCGAAACACCACATGCTGCAATGGGCCCTCCGTAAGCATTCGTAGAATGAATGGAGGTGAAACAGCAGTATCTTTGACACAGCATGATTTAGTCCTGCTGGTGGTACACACTACCCCCAGACACCTCTCTTAGTTTATAACTAGGATATAAGCTACTCCAAGCAGGTTTGCTTCTTACAGAGCACACACCTCCAATTAAGAACTTAAAAGATGAGGCAAAGATGGAAGAGAAATCAGGGCTGCAGGGGATTCTGGGGAGTAGTAAGAGTAGCACAAGAAGCCAAATGGAGATGTCGCCTAGGAATGTCTAAAAATAATATAAATAGGATCTCCCACGATCCTTCCCTCCCCTCCTAAGCCCAGAGCCCAGCCAAGCCGGCCCCCCAGGTATCTATTTCAATGGCATACCAACGCTGGGCTCTCTCAGCACACATACATGTCCACACAGATGCCCTCTCACATACACATGTCCAGACACCCTCCAGTTGGCAAACAAGTGACAGTATGTAAATTATCAGAAGCCACAAAGATTTGCTTCGGTGGGGAGCCTGAACAAACAAGGAACCATTTTGCAAGTGGCCACAGATGGCTTAGCTTCTCTGTGCACAATGGACACTAACAAGATTTGCCATAACTAATTCGTTCTTTCACACCACAGCTCAGTTCCCCCACCTCCTGAGCCTGGGGGAAACTCCCCATCAGGGCCATATGCATTTTTTGTTCTTTCCTAACACCAAAGATGTGCAACTTGTTCCTCCACCTAGCATATGAATGGTTCATCCTTAAAGTGGTTAAGAAAGGTTTGAGAGATGATGGTGGAAGCAAAGGGATTCTGTTTTTTCCCCCCCTTTCCCTGAAAGCCTTGTTTGGAGAAGGGGAGAAAAAGAAGTATTGAGACCCCTGCAGAGCTGGAGAACACAGCAGTACAGAAGAATGAGTGGGCAGAGGGAAGGGAGTGAGGGAAAATAGAAGACAGTAAAGGCAGGAAAAACGGTGATGGAAGGAGACTTGACTTGGGGTGGTGAACACATAATACAATATACAGATGATGTATCATAGCATTGTACACCTGAAACCTATATAATTTTATCAACCAATATCACCCCAATAAATTCAATAACAAATTTTAAAAAGAGAGAAGAAAGCAAGAATGGGTACCAAAGCAGAGTGCAAAACCAAATAGACTGGAAACAGAGAGTGAACACACAGGATGAAATCCAACTCGCCGTATCGTGGGCAACAATCCTACAGGAACTAATCCTTGGGTTTTTGTTTTATGGGAAAAGGGCAGGTTTGATGGCTCTGCATTCTTTCACCCACCTCAGTGCTCTCAGGATTGTCCCCCTTTTATCCCCAGTCATCATTCATATTAGGTGTGGCTGAATATGTCTACTTTTTCATAGAATACTTATTTTATACTTACAGGCAGCTATTCAAAATTATATGCATGATTATACTGATGACCAGATACAATCATGTCTGTGCATTACTATGTCTCTACATTCACATATGTGTAAAAGTTAGTCATATGAATCAGTATTTCTATGATTTCCTGGAATATCAGAACCAGACAAAACTTAGAGATCTCCTGCTTCATGGGCTTCGTTTTAAGATGGGGCCTCAAGAACAAGGGGGGGGGGGTGGTCAGGGCAGAGGCCCCATTTCTCGGCTCTATTATGTCACATACAATATCTGCCTCTGCAGAGGTTGTACACGCACAACACATGCATATGTGCACACAACAATGCTCCACCTTCTTAAAACTTCTCAGAGAAACATGACAACAAAAGAACCTGTGCTGGGGTCCCTCTCGGGTGCTCCAGAGAGTTGACCTGGATCACATCCCCCAATATTCGTCCTCCCCTCCAGCTCTTGGCTTCTACTCCCTGCAGGCTGAACCCCCACCGCTGGGCTGTCCTCTTCTGAAAGAGAAGCCCCGGGGACCAGCAATCATCTCCCTGCAGTAAACGCAAGGAGCAGAAGCAGCCACCCAGCTCCCGCAATCAGGCCGAGAAGGAGAGGAAACCGCTGCAGGCCTAACACTGGGAGCAAAGGTCAGCGGTCATTTAGGGTTGAAGCCAGAAGGAAAGCCAGGCTCCCAGAAGTCCAACACCTGCTCCTCCCTGGAGGTAGAGAGGGCCCAGCTGGTCCAGCCTGTAGCGCAGTGGTTCTCAACCTTGGCTGCACATTAGAATCACCTGGGAATCTTTTTAAAATCCTGATTTCTGGGCCTCATCCTCTGGAAATTCTGTTTCTTTGTTACTAATGTTGTGGCCCCACCCCATAACAAAGAAACAGAATTTCCGGAGGATGAAGCCCAGAAATCAGGATTTTAAAAAGATTCCCAGGTTATTCTAATGTGCTGCCAAGGCTGAGAACCAATGTTGTAGCGGCCCCTCCCTAAGCACACCTGTCCAGCGAGCTGCTTCTCAAAGGGATCAGCAGCAGTTTCCATTCCAGCTGAAAGCCACCAGGAGCTTGAGTGGAGCAGTAAGCACTTTTAAGAGGGTCCAGGAACACAGGCCAAGCTTCTCCAGGACCCCCTGTCTCGCCAGTTGCTCCATCACCTGGGCTGATGGAGCCTTTTGAGGGGGCTCCTTTCCCCAGACATCAACATGCTGACTCAGCTGTAAGCATACTGGTAGGTGATTTCCCTGCTTCCGCTCTCTTACCCCCTTGCAGAACTTTCTCTCAGATGCTGCCCCTCCCTCTGCCCCTGGGTATAAGTGACTGCATTTCTTTCTTGTGGCGCTTAAGAAAATAACTAAGTTGTCCAGCTTTCGCATGGTCGTCCCCCTTGCACCTGATTTGCCCCAATACACTCGGCCTTTCCACTTCCATCTCCCCCACTGCTTTCCTGGATCCTGCTCCCTCTGCCAAAATGTGAGACATGATTTTTCAGGTTTCCAGCCAACCTTGCTTCTCTCTCTTCCTCTTTCTACGATGAAATCCCAAGATCAGCCCATCGATTAAAGCCACACGTGTCTACCAGAATGCACGCCTTCAAGTCACATCTCATTCTGTGCTGCTGTAAGGTGCTTCTTGTCTTTCTTTTTAAGTCACCACGGACTGTCCCTATCACTCAATCAAGTCAACCAGTCAACTGTAAGGTATTTTTTTAGAATTCTGACATCCTTCTTCCTAGTTGAGGTGCTAAGAAGTTGTTTTTCTGTATCAGTTCCTATTTTGACGGAGCTTGTATGTCAGACAGACCACATTACCCCATGTGGAACCCTTAAGGAACAATGCCCAGCTATATCTCCACAACAGTGCCTGGCATGCCCTATTACACAGTTACTGAAGAAAACACCTTTGGTTAAATGATTGCATAAATTAATGAATGAGTTTGCGAGTAATGATGTAGAAGAAAAGAACACTATCGATGGGGCAATTAGCATCGCAGAGGCACCTGTGTTCCGCTCACCTTCGCTCTGTGACTCCCTCTGTGAGGGCATCTTCCTCAGGTCCAGCAGAGTCCACTGTTCTGAAGTAAACATTTCATTTCCCCTTTCCTGCTCCTCCTGCTCCCCCATTTCTGCCGTGTTGGTTGAAATCAAGTTCTACAGAGGAACCCTGGGGAGCCCACGGTGCACCTGAGTCAGCTGGCAGAGATGAGCATAGGGGCAATTCTTCTTGACCCAGGCCACTGTCTGCCCCTGCCCAGCTGCCACCAGCCTATGGACTTACAACATCCCTCACCTATTCTAATGCGTTTATAGGCTGTCTTCTCTCGCTCTGCAATTGCTTCAGGTGAGACCTGTTTTCACACCTGCACTGTATTAGAAAAAGGAGAGACTATTTAGTGAAAATTACCTCACTCAGAGGAAGGTGCTGAGCAAGGACTCTATCAGGTGGTTTCAGGAGCAAAGCTGAGTACACTGCCCAGTAACGTCACTTTTCCTATAATCCACATTTATTGGAACTTACAATATATTTTAAAACATTACAATCAGCCCTTGCTGGTTTGGCTCAGTAGATAGAGCGTCGGCCTGTGGACTGAAGGGTCTCGGGTTCGATTCCGGTCAAGGGCACATGTCAGGTTTCAGGGCTCAGTCCCTAGTGGAGGGGCATGCAGGAGGCAGCCAATCAATGATTCTCTCTCATCATTGATGTTTCTCTCTGTCCTCTCTCTCTCTCCCTTCCTCTCTGAAATGAATAAAAAAATATATTTTTAAAAAAAACATTACAATCAACATACACTTATTTTAAGTTATCTAAGAAAATTCTGTGTCCTCAAGAGGAAGCAAAAGAAAAACTATTCACCCCTTTATCTTTCTGTTGTGTGTGTTTACTTTATTTTCCATTCTAGGGGAGTCCTCAGGTTTCCCCCATGCCCTGGGTCCCAGTCTCAGCCCAATAGTGAGAAGAGGGAGTAGGTGGCATGTTTAAAGCTTTACAGATTTTCAACATTTTATGGAATTCGTCATGTGTTCACTTGCTGACCCTCCCTCTCATCACCATCAAGGAGCCAAACACACCTTTCCTGCTCCATCACCTAGGAAGGCCTGAGTGAAGACAGGAGTGTGTGCAGGGAGGGCGGAGCTCGCAAGGCCTGAGGCCAGCCGGCTACTCTGCTCTCAAAGTTGAGGATAACTAGAGAGTCTGTCAGAGACCAACTGAACCTGCTGGGCAGATATTTTGTGGAATATGACAGAAAAAGAGGGCAAAGGCACTCACCTCAGAGATAGAAGTCTTCCCAGGCTTTCACGAGACTTGACCAACTGTCTGTCTGGATCCCTGGCATCTAGCTATTGTGGTTCCAGTTTTACAGACAGAAAAATGGAAGTACTGACAAAGCACCTTGGCCGCAAGCCTTCTAGAAGGTAGGCTCTGAGGGTGAGGATCACTGGCTCCCATTCTAAGTTCTGAGCCAGCTGCCTCAGAGTTGGATAGGCATGCTGGGACTACAGCTTCCTGACTCTGAGACCCCAGGTGAGCAACTGGAGGTCTCTGTGCCTCATTTTACACATCTGTAAAATGGGGGTGATAGCCTGGCTGGAGCGGCTCAGTTGGTTGAGCATCGTCCTGTGCACCAAAAAGTCCCCAGTTGGATTCCCAATCAGGGCCCATACCTAGGTTTCCAGTTCAATCCCCCAGTTGGAGTGCATACAGAAGGCAACTGATCAATGTTTCTCTCTCACATCAATGTTTTTCTCTCTCTCGCTTCTCTCTAAGCATGTCCTCAGGTGAGGATTTTTTTAAAAAGTGGGGATTATAACATCTCCACTGGTTGAGGGAAGGATATAGTAGACAATATGTGTCCAGTGCTTGGCAAGGCTCTCAGCTATTCTAAGTACCAAAATGATGGTCGTCCTTATGCTCGGGAAAGCAGCCTGACAGCCAATTGCCGTCCTCTGTCATTTACATTTTCCATAAGAGCATGACTCTCCCTTGTTTCTGATATGCAAGTCATGTTCTTCAGCAGAAATCAGAAAACATAAGAGGCCGGACAGTCAGACTCTTCCAACAACGCTTCAAGGACAGGAAAGCCTGAGCTGAAGCAAACCATCAGATCTGTGTGACTTACAGGATGAGACACGAGCAGGAAGGAAGACTTTTGTTAGAGATGGTTTTCATTTTTTTCTGTTTTGTTTTTGTTTTATTTTTCTTCTCCCTCTGGCAGAGGATTAACATGTAGGTTCTTAAACAAGGGGGTCCCCCGTTTGCAGCTGACAGTGGCAGCTGCAACCTCCGACTCCCCTGCAGAATGGCAAGGAATCGAATCAAAAAGAAAAGCAAGTGGACAACCTTTCCTCAGGGAGCACGAAACACAATACCAGCCTTTCGCCAAACCCCGCAGACCCCAGCTCTGATTGGAGGTTGCCTCGGAACAAAGGGAAATTGGTATTTAAAAAAAAAAACCTTCTGAAAGCCAACTCAGCAGATGGTTTTTTCCTGGGCTCCAGGAGAAGCGGGGGGCGCGGTGGGGGCAGGGGAAGGACGCCGGGATAACACGCTGCCACCAGGACGCAGACGGCTGAGAAGTGACAAAGATGGGCACAGAGGGCTGACCTCTCACCCCAGAATTTCACAAAGGGCAAGCACACCATGTGGCGGGTGTCTGGACCAGCCTGCTGACCGCTCCAACCGCAGCTGCTGTTCGTCACAGCCAAGTCCGGGGGCTTTATTCAAAGCAGGTGATGGCAGAGGCCAGAGAATGAGGGGATGGTGGAGAAGCGAGGGAAAAGTTTAATCAGAGACTACAGTTTGTCAGGAATCGACTGTAGGTGGTTCTACAGAACAGCCCCCTGTATTTCCATGGCTCTCCTAACATTTCAGAAGCACTTTACAACCGTTTGCCCCCATCATCTTCAGGGTAACATGGAAGGAAGAGAGACAATACTAACCCCTCGTTAAATATGAGAAAACAGCCATTCACTTGCTAAAGGGAGAACAGGTCAGACCCAGAGCCTGGCACCGGGTGACCAGCTTTCCTTGAAGGCTCAGGCCAGGCAGTGCTCCTGGGATCTGGTTTTGGGGGGCCCTTTGCTGAATTCCACCTTTTCCGTCTGATTAAGTCACAGGGAGCCTATTATCCTGCTGCCCCGGCCGGCCGTCACTCCTCGCCACACCTCACTGCCACTGTGGCCTGCTGAGTGCTGGCCAGCAGGGAGAGCACTGTGGGCAGCCCAGAAAGGAGCTCTGGGTCTCGGGGATGAAGCGGCAGGTTCACCCACAGCCTAGGCCAGGGTCGTGCGGCCAGGACCATCAGATGAGCTTCACAGGACTCGCCTGAGCAGAGCACACCTGTCAGAGATCGCTTCCTGCTGCAGGAAACCAGGAGACCTGAAGGTGTGATAGGTGTTGAGCCACCTCCTACCACAATTAGTTGTAACCTTGGGGCAAGCCATCTACAAACCTCAATGTCCCTTCCTCAGTCTATAAAACAGGGAGGAATAACAGCTACTTCACTGGACTGTCCTAAGAACAAACCAGAAAGAGGCAGCCGTTGGGCGCATGTGAATGTTCTGTAAAGGTGCCGGGCAGATGTGAGGGTTGCTACCAATTCTCCACGCTCTGCACTGTCTGGAACTCTTGTTACTGCCCTGGGTTTTCCGTAAATGCCCTGAGATCAATTCCTCCTCATAAGATCTTTCTAGACCCCACCCAGCACTTATGCTGAACACACCGTACGACTGTCGATTCGTGCAGAACGTAGACCCGCCAGCGCTGCTGCTGTGTATCTGCATGGGAGCCAAGCAGGCTGCAGGATGAAAGGTTTCCGATGTTTCTAAGGAACCAACGTGAAATACGCAGGGCTGATGGGCAGAAGCCGTTTTGATAGAGGGTTTTCCCATAGAACCATCTTCATCGGCACGGAGCTAACAAGGACTTATTTAACAGGCTGGGGAAATAACGTAGGTGCATCTGACACTAAAAGACATAACTCCGGTCCTCAGAGAGCTTCCTCCATAACTGAGAAGAGCAAACTTTATTTACCTTTGACCACACACTTTTAACAGCCTTTCAGGTAGATCCGAGAGGCCAATATGTGAATGAGAAGACAGGTTCCCAGACAGTGACCATTTAGGGAGGGCCCAAAAAGAGGAAGCACAGAAGAGGAACTTCGAGATCCAAAGCTGCCTTACTTCTGTGCCTCCTGTGTCTTCTGCAGACCCAAACCAGACCCTCTGACCAAAGTGTGCACAGATGGACATGAGGATATCACAGACACCTGCATCTTGCCCCAAAGAATCCAATGTAGGCAGGATGTGATGATTAGGACCAGCAAAAGAACCGTGAGGCAATATTCAATTGGCGAGTTTTCTTGACCTTGAGTTCAGTATACACCAACAAGGAGAAAGTTGCCAGAGAACTGGGATAGCCTGGGATCATGTTAATAAAGATACGCTGCTTAGAGCGGAGGAGGTGACAATCTACTGAGGCTCTGCAGGGCCAGAACACCTCCTGGTATTATACTCTGCTCTGGGAGCCCTTCCCGCCTATGCCTGTAGGAGGGACACTCACAAACAAGTATTCCTAGCACCGGAACCAGGGTGTTTTGGCATTAGGAAACCATGGAGTCAAAGGAATGGTTTCAGGAGCTGGAAATATTTAGGCTTTCGGAGACTTTCAGTACAACAGAAGGAGGAGTTTTACTAAAACCAGGGCTTCCTCAAAAGATGGCCAGTCCCCTCCCCAAGGGCCATGGAGCAGCAGCCAAATAACTGTCCACGGGGGGTGTGGGAAGGTGTCTTCTGTTGGTGTAAAAGGGATGCTGACATGGAAATATTCAGAGGCTCTCCTGACCTGCAGCAAAGTCCAGGATTCTGGACCCACAGCTTCTGTGGTCAGCCTCCCCTGACTTCTGACCCAGTGCCAGATCCTAGCCTGTGTCCCCAATGGATTTAATCCTAGATCTCAGACCCTTCCTGTACCCAAAATCTCATTTTTCCTCCTTCGTGACCCAATAGCACCTAAAGCCCAGCAGGACACCGACCTGCCACTTATTCAGTGGCAGCAATCCAATAGGACGTTCAGGAAGCTGATGGTTCAGGGAAGAGCCACACCCCCAATAAGTCAGGTTCCACCTTCTTGCTTCTCCAAAAGGACAGGGCCGGAGAAATCATGGAGATTCCCATTACACACTACAAACAGATTCCCTTTAGCGACATCCATGATCCCCCATGAGAAGCAACTCTTTTAGCCGGTTCTCCAGCTAAAATGGCTCAACTCCTGAGCTGGGTTCTCTTTGACAGCACTCAGCCAATGAACTAACTGGCCCAGCATAAAAGGTTGCCCACACTCCTGGGCAAGTTCATCTTTGCAAATGATTACTTCTTGCGGGCAAGGCCTGGTAGGCCACCCCTCCCCCACCTCTGAGTCCCCGGGCTGCGGGACTGGCTAGAAACGTGTGGGAGGCACAGAAGAAGATCTGGGGGAAAACACAATAAACAAGGTCTAGCAAACACACTGAAGCCACCTACATTTGATACTAATGATGATTATCACATGGCCTCACGGGCCAGGCACCAAGGTGGGAACTGCCTGGACTTTTCAGAGGAAAGAAAGGCCTCCATTGTTCCCCTGCTGAGGTCACAGGCTGATGGGAGCTGAGGGAAGTGGGGCTGGGGAAGGAGGGGCAGGCAGGGGAAAGGAAGCCAACCCGGGCTGTCAGAGAAACACACACCCCAGGTGTACAGAGAGGCCCCTGGCCTTCACAGACAGGACCACTGTGACAGTGTGGAAAGTGGAGGGCCTGGAAGTGATGAGGTCCAAGCCTGCCCTTCACGCAGCGCTCTGGTGGACCGTGTTCCCACACACGCAGACAGGGGCCTCAGCTTACAAGGAGGGCTCACGGCTCCACCACCAGCCCATCATTCAGACTCCTGAATGCACTGGGTACCGCTGCCAGTCCAAGTGGATGTTGCATGCTCCTGTCTGTACGCCTCCAGGACCTGGCTCTCCTGAACTCCAGCCCTCTGGCAGTCTCTCCTTCTGGCCACTGGTTCCTCCTCGGTGTGGGGGTACTCAGGGCCTTTCCAGTGCCTTCCAAATCAAGTTCCACCCCAAAGACCATCCAAGATTAAACCCTTTCCCCAAAGCTGTTGGGTGTGTGCAAATTATAACATGAAAGTTTAGCTCATTGTGGATAAAAAATGCCCCCTCCATGCTGTGCTGTTCATTTCCTCTCTGTGATCAGTCAGGAGCCTGAACCAAGGCCTGGGCCCAGGCTCTAGGACTGCCCTCCGCATCCCTGTGCTCTCTGCCTTGGTGTCCAGGCCCCACAACTTCAAAAAGCCACCAATGTCTTCATGAGCAAGTGAGGCAGGCGGGGCATCCTGGGAGATCCTGCCCCACAGCACTTTGAAGGTGAGATGTTTTGAACTTAAAGTTCTAGGAATCAGAAGAATCAAAGCACAGGGTACAGAAGGGCAAGAAGTATTGTTTTTCTTGCCTTTTATTAAAAATGGAAAAGGATGTAATGGCAGGTCAGCCAGTGATGCCGCTTTAAGCGGACTCTCTGTGGATGCAGTGTGATGGTGCAGGAGGGGCAGACTCTGCAGAGGCCGGAAACACGGCAGGGTGGAAGGCGCGCCACCTGAACCCCACTTGATGGTTCTTATGACACTGGTTTCAAACTTTCAGTTTGAGTCATGCTTTGAGCTCAGCAGCCACCCTGGTTTGGCAGATAAGTGACCACAGAGATGAAAGACCTTTGAACCATCTCTAAATAAATCCCCACAGCAATCCCCACCCCAAAACAGCAAAGCATTAGTGACATACTCTCTCAATAGATGCTCGAGCAGGCATCAGAGATAAGATGCTGGCACTGCCACCGGCTAAAACAATTCAGCATGGCCAGGAGCAAGATTAACGCAGGACTGGCCCAGAGAAATACGCACCTTCATCCCCTGGAGACCCCCAACAGGGAGGTGCTGCTGTGATTGCTGGTTTTCATATGATCAGGAAACCGTTTGGCGAGGTTCAGTGACCTACTTAGGGTTACAGGAAGCCCAGCATCCCGTGTAGGTTCTCTGCCTCCGAAGAGGGAGAGCCGGTCCTGGGCTCACGGGAGCTGAGCTCAGGTCCACCCTCAGCAGGTCTCTCTCTAACACATCCCTTACTCCTCACCGGGAATCGGAACACGCTGGGCATGAAAGACTCTCTATCAGAGCAGGACAGTTTTCCTGCTTGGTTCCTCTGCCAGACTGATCTTCAAAAGCATGGAGTTCACCCCAAATTGTTCCTTGGGGAAGTCCAAGAAGCTGACTACCAAGGGAACATCAAACGAAGAAGAAAAGAGCCAGCACATGGCTGTACACCCCCAGAGTATTCCCAACACGGGAGGACAAGAAGCATGCATGGAGGGAGGGGGACTGAACACCCTCAGAACGTCCTAATGGAAAGCAAGTTTGGTCAATCTCATGTCTGTTTAAGCTCAACACTGAAACTTCCGACCCATGATTCATGACCTTTGACGTTGGGTCAAAAAGGAAACCATCTGACGATGGAACAGTGGGTCCAAAGAGAGGTCAAACATGCTACTGAGAGCAACTGGTTTTCTTAAAGAGAAAGACTTGCCCCATGTACTTAAAGTTCCTATTTTTTAGAATAGAAATAAGGCTTCAGAGGTCAAAAGCTATTTTTGTTGTCATTCCTTTAAAAAAAAAATAGGCAGAGACTGAGACGCAGGGAAGTGAGGCATTCTTGCTGAAATGGTTACTAACAGAGACAGGGCCGGTGCCCAGGGCTCCTCTCCCCAAGCTGCGTGTTCTAATCCCCACACCTTCAGGTCAAACCTCACTTGTTGCCCTGTGGAGACAAATTCTTTGTGGAAAAAGTCATCCACCATCCTCCACCTGGCTTTAGCCATAACATCACTATAGAGAAACCTATCAGAGAGCAAAGGCTCCAGGCACTCTGAGGAATCAAAAGGAATGTGCTGCTTTAAAAACAAAAACGCAAACAAAAAACTGTAAAGAGAAAATAAAAATTAAACAAGAGGGGAAATGTGGCCTCTTGAGAAGAAACGCTGGTGGGGCCTGTCTTTCCTCGTCATGTGGAGGGTCCATGGAGGAAGAAGCTCATGCTCTCAGAGTTCAAAACACCACATGTGCACCCCCAGAAGAAGAAAGGGGGCAGCCCTCAACTAGGCAGTGCCCCGAGGGGTGACCAGAGGAGATGCAGAGCAAAATGTGGGGAGGGAAGGGCACCTGAACGACCCCGGATGGCTATAAGGAGGGTAGAGGCTCTCTGTGGGGTGCCCAGCACCACCTGCCAGAGTAAAGGAGATGATGTCAGGCAATCTGAGCTACCCTTCAACCCTGCCTGACCCCCACTCCCATGCCCCCTCACCGACCTGATATGCCAATCACAGAGGATCAAGCGAGAAAGGTACCTCTCAGCATCCTACAGGAAAGAGGGGGAACCTCCTCGCTGACATCTGCATTACCTAAGGCTCCCCTTCTAAGTTTCTCTGCCCTGCATCACTTTCCTGTTCCCCAGACCCCCAGTCCTTCCCTTTCCCCAGTTCAAAGCCTGCTGAGCATTCTCATTACTTAGAGAATTAAAGGCAAACCCATATATTTATTTGATATTCACCACTCTCAGCAACCTGATGCCAACCCAGTTTCCCATCGACTTCACCATAAAAGGCTTCTTTTCTGCCCATACTTGGTGTGTTTGACACAAAGAGGGTGCTATTTAAAGAAAGAGTAAATGCATGTATGATCCATGAGACTTCCTAAGAGAGGTTATGACAGCTCAGAACACAATACAAGCGTCTTGCCATAGACATATGATGATGGTCTAGGTGGGGGTGCTAGGAATGCAGCCCCAGCATGTTTTTGAGACCATGGTAGACGCCCGATGAATGTAAGGTAGAAGTCCTTGATGCTGAGGAAACAGGTTCTCTGATGATGCTGGGGAAGAGGGAAAATTAAGTCTAAAGAAACAAAAGGTGTTGTGTTTTGGTCAGAAGCAAGTAAATATTGATAAGTACAATAAAGGAAAAAGACTAACTCATGAGGCTTTGAAATTCCTCTCACGCATCCTAGACACTCGGAAGTAAGGACAGAATGCCAGGTTATGATCCTGCCACTCTCACTAATGTGAGAAAGTGTGGAAGAAATGCCCTCTTGCTAGGCCCTCGCCTTCCAGCTTCCCTCAGTGTGTGGTCACGTAAGGACTGGGAAGCAGTATTAGCTTAGAGTCCATGGGAACTGGCTTCAAAGGCCAACTCTGGCTGCTCCTGCTCTTTGGAAGCAACTGAGCCTCCATTTCCTCATCTGTAAGTAAATAATAGCAACTGATCCTCCATTTCCTCATCTGTAAGTAAATAATATCTGCCTGGCAGGATTGTTACATGACAAATGAAACAGGTCAGCAAATCA
Source organism: Myotis lucifugus (assembly GCF_000147115.1). Classification (NCBI taxonomy): domain Eukaryota; kingdom Metazoa; phylum Chordata; class Mammalia; order Chiroptera; family Vespertilionidae; genus Myotis; species Myotis lucifugus. Next base: position 5,073,476 of record NW_005871064.1, read on the forward strand.
AACTATTGATTATGATGTGTGCTTTACAAACTGCCCATTTCCCCCCTAACCTCTCTAACTGAGTTACATTATGTGGGAATTATCATCTCTATTTTGCAGATGAGGAAAGTGGGGATTCAGCCAGGTCATACTCTAGCTTCAAAGTCACAAAGCAGTGCGGCATTGTCACACCCCATCTCCTACCCTGGGCCACTGTATGGAGCCGCCCAAGGACTCTCCTCTCCTTCTCATGCTGTTGACCCGGGATAGATGTCCCTGACTCCACTGACAGTCCTCAGGAAAGAGGAACGTGATTAAGCTCTGCCTAGTGGAGTGTCTCTAAAAAACCTGTCGCTGTTAACAACATTTTCTGTTCATGTGTTGTACCTGAACTGCTTCTAGAGACACCTTCTCATGCTCCCTGATGTTCTCGCTGAGTGAGCTAGAAGGGAACCTGAGGAAGCTTAAGTGATTACATCACTTTCCTGAGTGAGTCTAAGAGGCAACATTGCTAGTGCCGTGACAAAGAGCAGGTGCAGGTATGGAATCCAACTGCAAAGCAGGACTGGTCCAAAGGACAGTCCTGAGGCCCTGAAGCATGTTCTGAGCCTTCTTCTCATCCAATACCTCTTACCAAACACTGCTGTTCCACCTCACATAAGTCCATTCATCATAAAGCCTCTTCCAGGTAGCATCGCAGTTGCCATCCTAATTTTATGTGGAAGGCAAGTGAACATTCCCTGATTAGAAAAGTCCATGCATTGTTGAGCCAACGAGGTGGTATTTTCATGGGGCCCACCTTGCATCCTACCAGTGGCCATGTTGCCTGAACATCCATAATGCCTCTTAAATTTGCAAGATTGGTCCTAGGTTTGAAATTCGGAATAAAGCTCTTGAGGATGCCACACATGCATCTCTTCACCCCAAAGCAGTAGAGCATGTAGAAATAGAGGTAAGCTAGCAGAGATACCCTTACAGTAATATGTAAGGGATGCTATCATTATCCTCCAGAGCATCCTTTTTACAAAAACCAATGAAAAAGAAAATCAGTGGGATCTGCTAGAAGCTGTCTTAGCCTAAGGCTGTCGCACAGTGACTTGAACAAAATTAATTGGTCTGCAGAAGAGAAAAAGAAAAAGAATTAGAGGCCAAATCACTAACAACCAAACAGAATGAAAGAAAATCCTGTTACCCTGAAATTCTATGTCCTTTCCCCAAGCCAAGGGTCAGCAAACACTTTTTTTTGGTCTGGTTAGGGCCAGACAGCAAATCGCTTCCATTCTGTGGGCCACGCAGTCTCTGTCACACCCACCCAACTCTACTGTTCTGGTGCAAAAGCGATCACAGACGAAATGTAAACAAATGGATGTGGCTCTTTTCCAAAAAAAAGTTTATTTATGGACACTGAAATTTGAATTCCATAAAATGTTCACGTTGCGAAAGATTTTTCTTCTTTTGTTGATATCCCCCCCAACCATTCTTTGCTTGTGGGCTGTACACAACAGGCAGGGGGCTGGACTTGGCCCATGGACTTCAGTTGGCTGACCCGGCTCTAAGTCAGCACAGATAGTCAGGGGACTCCTGACTAGGCATCTCCACCAGCTCAAGGATCAAGTCAACAGGGCCTCCTTCCTAGCTCCCTGTGAAGGACTGAGTCTCAGGGCCACCCCATGTGTCTTTCTTCAATCAGGGGCTTGCCTCATTCAAAAGTTCCAGAAGACTGGATTTTAGAGTTAGACATTGACCTGTTGCTTAGAAAACGCCATTCTCATCCTTTTCCCTACCCTAATTTACTGATCACATACTTCCCATTCATACAAATAAGTAAATTCTGCATGTCCATGACACTGAACGTTTCTATACAAATAGTAGGCTGAGTGTGCGCCTCTCCATCTCAACCTTAGCTTCAGTTTACTCCCTGTTTGCAAAACAACAGGAACTTGAAGAGTAACCAAGTTGACATTCTAACCCAACCGAAATCAGAGAAGTTTCCGATCATCTATCAAGTGATTAAGACTCAGTACAAGTAACTTTATTCATTCATTTCTGGAAAGTAACAGCTCTCAGCATCAATAAATGCAAGAAGGATAGAGAAGTACAGCATGAAACAAGCTCCTAACAATTTAAAATTTTTGCAGATATTCCCATTAGAGCATAATGCATGGAATTCCAGCCCCTCCCCCTTCTTTCTGCCCTTTCCAATTGATGGGCTTAGAAACACTGACCTGGTGAGTTGTATATTTAAGTAAATGACTTCATTTCTCTTTCCAAGAAAGCACACAAAGAACACCCAGCTTTCTGGGTGAGAATGACCAGCCTGAGAATTTCAGATATGAGAACAGAGTTCCATTGCACATTTCAACTTTGTAATCATCCCCATGTCACAAATTCCAGAGTTTTATTCTAGGGCATTCCAATAGGCAGAAGGCTATATTTGGGGACAATCTTGTGGTTTTAGGGAAGACAATACCTGCATAAAGTATCTATTTATAGGATAGTAAATTTGAATTTGCACACCCAAAACTGCTGAAATCCTGGCCATGATGGGAATGGAGGGAAAATAAGTTACCACAGACTGCCCGCCCAAACAAAAATCCAACAACGCTCAAAGAACTGGCCATCACAATGAGCAGAGGCAAAGATACTCATGTTCAAAGCTGAAGAGACCCAACTCCAAAAATAAGCCTCACTTTCTACATGGAGCCTGGTGTAGCTGTTGTATTTGCTTGTAAGATTCCTCAGAAGTTTCCATGTGCATCTAGATAATTGTTGCTTTTATAACAGAGAAGCAGAAAGCACAGCAAAGGTGCTATGGAGAAGGGAAAGGGAGAGCACTACCTCCATGCTGTGTAAACGCAAGATAATTTAAAAGATTCCTTTGTGTTCTGAATGTTAAAGTAAGGTGATCAACTGTTCCAGCTTGCCTAGGACAGCAGGGTATTCCTGAATGCAGGATTTTCAGTTTTCAAACTATGAGAGTCTGAACCAACTGGGAGGCACTGGTCACCCTAGAAAGTCTCTTCTAGTCCAAGTCTTTAGATGTTAAATGCAATAAATCAGGCAAAACAAGTAGGTGAAGAAGGATGCAAGCCCTACACTAATCGAAGAACATGATTCCTAGTAGTTTTACTGAAAATGATGCCTCCAAAGCTAAAAAGAAACACACACCACACACACACACACACACACACACACACACACACACACACACAAATACTGGCAACAGAAACTCTACAAATTATCTATGGGCTACAAAGGAGAGAGGTTCCTTTATATGTGCCATTTTTAGCTAGTCCATCAAGGCTAGCGCTCAGATAAATGATAAGATGCAGGGAAAAGAGTTACAAAGCCTGATTAATACCTACAACCGAGAACCCCAAAACTCTGTCAGCAGGAGGACTCCTTGCCACGCTATGCACAAGTCCCAAAGACTGAATCAGAAACTTCTGGACTAGGGCAGCCTGCTGTCAGGGCTGAGTGCCACACCCCTTCCAGTGAGAGAGGTCACAGCAAACCCCTGTGATGCAAAATAATACAATGAAACCTGGACCCAGTCTTCCCCGACCAAATGACACCACCAATCACCTAGAGAGCTGCTTTCTACACCCCTGTTTGTCTTCTAGGAGGAAAATGACAACCAACCAAGTTCATTCAAGACCCAATCTTAAAAGTATATGATGTGTTGGACAAAGATTCAGGTCAGCTGGCTGCTCCTTTTCTTTCTCCAGTTCTAATGCTCAGCTCTGGCTTTGGAATAATGATCTCTCAGCCCTCTAAGAGCCTCAAGCACAAAGATGGTGCTTCCTTAGTCAGGTGGAAGGCTCGCCTATGTTAGAAAGATGCATAGCAGTGATTGAAACCAAAAGGTTATAATGGTTCTTGACTGTTCCGATTGAGCAGCATTTTTCAACATCCCCCTCTCTGACTATGAGAACAGATACAAATAGTAAAGCAAAAGAAAAACCTCAAAATGTTGTCATAGCTATGCCGGATCTGACCCAGCCAATTGGCTGCTGTGCAATAAATAGAACTGCTCCAGACTTCTAATTCTAGTAGCTATTGTTTTTCAGGTGGGTAGGAGATATAATAATAAATAATAGTAATTGGACACTACACCCAGGTGTCAGGGGCATTTCTTCCAGAGGCCCTAAATATTCCATCGAGGAAACTGGTAATTCAGAAACCTAGCAGGTCCTGGAGTGGAGACATTTAGTTCAACACTGTTGCATTATAACGTGGATGAGATGCCATAGGAACCTAACTCTTCCATATATCAATTAGTCTATAGTAACATTGGTTTTATCATATCACGTAGTTTCACTTAAAGTTGCAGAACCTATTGATGACGTTAAATAAGGACTTCATGCAAATTAGTAATAAGCAAACAGACTCTAAAAGTTGAGGATAAAATGGCAAAAATGGAAATCCTACAAAACAGGGCTCCCTACCTTCTTCTTGGAGTGGCTTCTGTCCTCCTCTTTCGTGGCTTTGCTGTTTTTCCCCGCACGAGACACCTTCTGGTCCCCAGACTGCTTGATGGTGATCTTGATCTCAGGGGGGCATATGTAGTTCTCCAGATTCTTTGGGGGTTTCTTCGCCCGCTTTGTGGTCTGAATCTTCAGCTTCAGACTCCCCTCCGTGAAGTTCGCCTCCTTGATGGAGAACTCCTGTTCTTCCAGGCCATCTCCTGCCACCCACTTCTCGCTGTCCGCATTGGAGTTGGAATCCACGTCCCGCCCTGAGCCCAGTTCATCCTCCTCTTCCGGCTCCATGCGCTCTCCGGCCCCTGGGATGCCCTTCCCAGTCCCTGGCGCAGACAGCAGAGGTTCTGCACAGCCTGGCGCAGTTGGAGGCTTGGCCGAAGGGACTGGCAGGAAATCCGACTCGCCCCCCCTTTGCCGGGAGCTGCTCAAAATTTCCCTGGACTCCATGACAATCCTACAGTCTTCAGGAGTTCTCAGCAGGGGAAAGGGAGAAGGGGAAAGGGAAGGTGAACAGAGAGGACACCCAAAATTCCAAGGACAAAGTGGTCCAGCTGCTGGGCTCAGAGCCCCAAGGATGGAGACAAGATGAAGTGCTCAGGAGATCAGATCTGCAACTGAGAAGAAGCAGAGAGATAATTAGCCATGGCAGGAAGAAAATGACCTAAACAGTAACTTAATCTACGTCCCCAAAGCCCCTTCCCACTTATCATCAGCATCAGAAAAAAATTATGGACAGAAATCAAATCAGAGTGTGCATGCCCGCAATGGACTAAATTGGAGCAAAGGGACAGACACACTCACACACATCCCTTCATTGAATTGTTATGAATTTTTATGGCTGTGGACCCAACAGAGACAAAAGAGGTGAGTCCTCTAGTCCCGTAACCAGCTAGAAGTTTCTGAAACTGAAACCACAGCTGGCTGAGTCACCATCAGAATGGGCCATGACGAAAGGGAAGTCTGAAGTGCTGATGCTCAGGTCTGTGGGAACTGCGTCTGGTCGGCTTCTAGTACCACTTCCCTCACATACAGTTTGCAAAGCTGATCGCAACCCCTGAGGCGCCTGGGCAAAGCTCTCCACCCCCTTAGAGGAAGGACAGTTAGCCAAGGTCTTGACCATTCTTTCCTTATCACTGTTCATTATGAATTATTTCAATTATGCAAGTCTTTTCTATTTCTTTTACTTTTTTTAATATATATTTTTTATTGATTTCAGAGAGGAAGGGAGAGGGAAGGAGATAGAAACATCAATGATGAGAGAGAATCATTGATTGGCTGTCTACTGGGGATCAGGCCTGCAACCCGGGCATGTACCCTGACGGGGAATCAAACAGTGACCTCCTAGTTCATAGGTTGATGCTCAACCACTGAGCCACACCGGCCAGGCAAGTGTTTTCTATTTCTTAAAGCAAATGTAAAGCTTAGGCACAGGCTTGAAAACAAAAAAAGAAAAACCAACCCTAAAAAACGTTTCCATTGATACAAAAGACACATCATCATAAAGTATTTAGATAAAAATAACCATTAGGGACAGTTTTAAGTCCCTTTCTGGTCCTTAGATAAAGTGGCATTATGTCTACATGACAACAACAACAAAGGGAGAGAGGGGAGCATTTCACAGGCCTTTGGAAGTGTCAGGAACCACTCCCCTTGCACCCCTGAGACCTTGGATCTGCCTTTCTCACAAGGAAAAGAGAAAAATCAGTCAGGCTTTCTCCAGATCATAGAAGGATCAGCTAAACTACCTTTCAATCTTATTCACCCCGTGTTCCATTATTCCCAGTTTCATACTCATTATTTTCAAAGCCACAAAGATGTCCAAATGCTCATCCTCAAGAGAAAACCCAGAACCCTGGGGCTGCACCAAACTTCAAGACATCATCTCCTTGCACCCTGAGCTATAGGCAAGGTCACCCGAGCTTACTTAAATGGCTGAATACTCTCTAAGCTCCCAGCAGAAGACGTCACACCTTCGGTTTCTACCACTGAGCCCACCAATTTAAGGAATTAGTCAGCAATGTGCCCACCATAAAATCCCAATAAAGTCTGCAAACACACACTCAGAGCAGCCCAGAACCAGAACCTGACGACGGGGCTGTATGTTCTCCCTGTGGAGTCAGTGCATTTCCAGCTGCTGCCCTGGGAGGAAGACAGCCAGTGCTCCAACAGGGACCTGTTCCCCGGAGATGCCCAGGAACACATTCAGCTCCTGGGAGCTGCTCAGCCTGCAGGAAGACGCATGTACACCTGCTTCCACTTTGGGGAAAGCCCAATGAACAAAGCATTTCTGGAAGAGAAGAAGCTGCCTGGTGGGAACATGAACATCTTTGCTGAAGCTGTCAATCACACACTGAACAGCCACCCATGTCCCATGCTACAAAAGGGACAAAGTCCCCACTTAGGAGCAAGGAGAAGGCAGTCAGACAATATGACATTTAATGGTTTGGGGTTTTTTTACTTGTAAGATTCTTTGTCTCATCTAGATGGACCTGCCTACCTGCCCAAAACCTTACATAATTTTTTTTTAAATCATACTGAAGTCAACCTTCATTGAGGCCCCTCTTCCTAGTGTCAGGTACCACACTAGCTGATGGAGACATCAAGATGCCCCAGAACAAGCATGTCAAACTCAAAGGCTAACACGGGCCAAATAAACGAGGCATGCGGCCCGCGGGCCACAAGTTTGATATACTTGCCCTAGAACACATGTCCCAGAAGGTCTTTCTCAACTTGTATCGAAGGTGACACAAATTGCTAGCCATGTTTGCTTATGACTGTAGTCCTTCAGTGGTTTACTCTCTCTGGCAAGAACCTGCAATGTTACATTTTAATTCCCTGGTACCTACCTATGAAGCTACCCTTGGGTAAGGGCCAAAGGTGAGGCATATTCCTCATAAGATGTTCTTACCCTAAACCTATTTGGACCTGTGAACCACAGATAGGACAATGTATATTGCAGGTTCCGTGATGAGAGAAAAGAAGGTGGAATCTAAACTTTAGAGCAGTGGTTCTCAACCTTCCTAATGCCGCGACCCTTTAATACAGTTCCTCATGTTGTGGTGACCCCCAATTTCATTGTTACAAATTGAACATAAAGCATAGTGATTAATAACAAAAACAATATGTAATTATATATGTGTTTTCCGATGGTCTTAGGCGACCCCTGTGAAAGGGTCATTCGACCCCCAAAGGGGTCGCGACCCACAGGTTGAGAACCGCTGCTTTAGAGGAATGATTAGATATATAAAGTGGAATAAAGCATCTTCCATTAAAAATGACTCAGTTTTGCCCTAACTGGTTTGGCTCCGTGGATAGAGCATTGGCCTGCGGACTCAAGGGTCCCGGGTTCGATTTCGGTCAAGGGCATGTACCTTGGTTGTGGGCACATCCCCAGTAGGGAAAGTGCAGGAGGCAGCTGATCGATGCTTCTCTCTCATCGATGTTTCTAACTCTCTATCCCTCTCCCTTCCTCTCTGTAAAAAATCAATGAAATATATATTTTTTTAAATATGACTCAGTTTAGAGTTTCTTATATTTAATGGTATAAATACTTAACTACTTGATATAGAAGACAAAGTTCCGAAAGTTAAAACTCAAGTAGTAAGAGAGACACAAAAAGGGAAAACTCAACAATTTTTTTTTCAGTTCTCCACAGTAAAGATTCTAAGACACAATTAACACATTAAACGCCCAGCCTGTTTTGTCTGCCGGATGGAAAGTATAGTGTCTGTCAGTCACCAGTGACTTACTGGGCGCTTAACGTGTTAAAATACAATCTCTTTCCTCAAAGAAGTTATACTCTAAAGAGTTGCTTGAAAATAAAACAACAGATTGATATATGCCCTATAATAAAGGATAGAAACAAAGGGAAGAGAAAGTGGTTTCCACCTGAGCAAGGTGTAGACAGATAGAATGGAAAGTACCCCAGAGGGCTTCAAGGAGAGCTTAGGATATGGCTTTGACCTTGAGGGGCTTCAATAGTAGAGTGGGAAGAAGGAAGACATGGCAGAAAGAAGGAAGAGCACGAGTGAGGCGAGGCCTGGGGCAGAAGCATGCAAGGTTCGAGAGAGAGAAAGGTGAGGTTTGGCTGACAGGTGTGGTACAAAATGGGGGCTGGAGATAAAAGGTTACAGCCAGATCCTAGGTATCCTTGAATGCCACACTAATTAGATGGATTTTATCTACAGGTAATGGGGGAAGCCATTTAAGGGATGACAATGGGGAAGGGATGCTATTAAGGCTATGCTTCAAGAAGATAATTCTGACATGTGATGTGAGGGATGAATTAACAGAACCTGGTATTAGATGGAGGGGGACCATAAGGAGGGTTGGCTGGAATTCCACTCTTATTGTGTGAGGACTTGAACCAGAGCAGTGTGAGTATGCCAGAAAAATACTAGAGATGAACCAGCAATTCCGTCTCAAATAATCCCAATCTTCAGGAACACATCAATTCCAGACTTTTCATACTGGGTTCACCTTAAGAATGTAATCTTAGGGGTTCGTTGGCCACCAACTTGCATTCCCTATTCAAGTCACACCAGTCTTCACAGTAGCATTGTACACACAGAATTATTTCTGCCTTGGCATTTTTTATAGAATCTTTCTTTATATCCCTTTCCATCAATCCGTGCAATGCCTCTCATACAACTAGTACTCTCCAAATGTCTGCTGCATGGAGGAATGACTGAACAGATGAACAAACACATCCCAGTCCTTCCCATATTCTGAGGTCATGCCCAAGTCTTCACTTCCTCATGACCGTATTTTGTAAGCTCTGGACCACAGCATTCACTCCCTGGCCTGACTTAGTGTGCACCCAGCTGCATAGCTGGCCACTAAACACTAGTCTTGCCTTGCCTTCTCATTGTTTTGAGTACACAAATCTTATTTCCCTCCCTGGACTGCATTTCATTGCAGGCTGAGACGGACCCAGTGCAGGACCGGGCACTTGGAGGACTTCAAGAAGTTCTTTCTGAATGAAAATGAATCAGCCCCGTGACAGTCCTTCAAAGTCCTGTGGTTCAAACTACTCTAACGGCAGCTCCACCCACCCAGGCGGCCCCTGCAACATTCACTATCTATGCCGAGGATTATAATCCAGTCCCTCATGTCCACACGCACCCCTCACCTTGGGAAAATAAAAAGAAGCTTTCAAAAGCAAAGGGCAGAGAAACCTAACCTGTCTGTTTACTTCACCAGCACACAAAGCTGTCGTTCTCCTTTTGCCTTTTCCCAGCACGTACCTGCCACCCCAAAGTCACAGTTGGATTTGTTGGTGAGTCTGGGAGACAACTGCGCGTGGTCTTGGGTGCGCCCCTGCCAAGGTGGTGTGTGCACAGGCGCTCAATGACTCACACTCACGGGAAGGGGAAGCTGCAGCAAGGTGAAAACGTTTTGCCTTGTCACATTCCAGCAGTCAGCAACTCCTCCAGAGGGGGCGGGTGCACAATGGACACTCTGTACTTGGCTCAGGCCTCCAGTCCTACCCAAGTTAACCCTACCATGGCTGCCTGCAGGACTTGGCGTGGCAGGGCACAGAACAATGAAATTGCTTAGGAAATAACTGCCCAGGAGGTCCCAGGGGAACAGAGGGGCTAGAAGGAGAAGGTGGTGATATACTTGGAAAGAACACTGGGATAGGAGTCCAGAAACTTCGCCTCTACTCCTGGCTCTCCCATTCACAGCCACTTGGAGTCCCATCCTCCATACTTATCTCAGCAATGAATGGAGTGGGACCAAGGAATCCTCCATACTCAAAATTTTGTAATTTTACACACAGACCTATACACCCTCCAAATTGGATAGTGTAACCTACATAATTATTTTTCTGAGGGACAGGGGAACCATAACCCAATGACTCCCTAAAAGTACACCCTCTCCCCACTTCAAATCTGAAGGATGGAATAATTTACCTAGTCTACAAACCATTCTCCACCTGCAGCCCTGGGAATTCTTAACTAATTCCAGAGTTTAGAGGAAATGCAAATTCTTGAGCCCTGCATGCCTACCTATCAGGGCTCCAGGATGGGGCCCAGCTCCATGGCTTTTACCAAACCCTCCTGGTGGTTATGATGCTTAGGCTTTACCTAGCCTGCGCACCAATGCCATCAACTGCCTTGACCATAGAGCACTATCATTCTGTGTTTAAAGGTATTTTCCCCTTACAGTTTTACTCTTAGTCTCTTAAGAATAGGCATCAGTGCATTGTATTCATCCATGCAATTCCAGTGAACACTCAAGAAATGTTGGCTGACTGAATTAATAAATGAATAAACCAACCCAGTCTGGGCTTCCTAGCACCATCCACCTCTTCTATCCGCTTCTTTCCCAGGGTGCACATGGGCTGTCCTCACCCTGACTGCTGCTTTCCATGGTGGAACTGAGAGAGCCCTTGACATAGGTAACAGGAGTCAAAAGATTTGGATTCTGGACCTAGGTCAGGCACTTAGGAGCCCTCACTCAGCCTCAGTGTCTCATCAACAAAATGGAAAAGAAACATCTTCATGATCTTCTTCATTAGGATAAGGTTTTCACCTTCTTTTTTAATGGAACTATATGCTCCTTATAAAAAAAAAGAAATTTTAAATAATGCATGTACCTCATAAGGTCTTAAAAGCAAATAGTCACAAATATAGGAAGGCCCACAGCCTCAATCTTGACCTTTCCCAAACTCCTCCAGAGTTCTTCATCCTGAGCCCTACCTCAGCTCCATATTCTGCAAATCCCCATAAGGTCAGGCACTTCTTTCATCTTTACATGTAGAAGACACTGGCTGACTACATAATCCTCAGGTCAGAACATTACCTCTCAAAACTCTGAAGAATGTCTTCTCGTATCTGAAGTAATAGAGACAAGGGAGGCCAGCCTGGTTTTGTTTCCTTGTAGGCAACTTGTTTTAACTTTATCCTTGAAGATATGTTTTCATTATAATAGAATTTTATTAATGGCAAAGTGAGTGTAGTGTGGCTCTTGCTCCTTTTATTTTTGCTGAAACACAAGCTTTTTGGATATGTAGATGCAGGTTCTTTCTACTTTAGGAAGTTCCCTTCAATTTATTCTTTTCATTATTCAATGGACCTGACTTCTTTCTAAATTTGTCCTATACTCTTAGTTTAGAACTCTCAACACTGTTCTCTATTTCTCTCATTCTCTCTTTCACTATGTTTATTTCTTTATTTTTCATTGTGGGAGAGTTTACCCTAATCTAGCCTCCATAATATCAATTTAATTCAATTTGCCTTTATTGACTACAGATTTTTAATTCTGCTATTACACATTTTTGTATCCCTGCAATCCTTTTTTCCTTTTTCATCCTCCTTTCAGCTGATTTTGATACCTTTCCACCTCAGAACACTCCTTCTTCATTACTTTATGCTTTTTTTCCACCAGTGACATGCTTCTTCCCATTGTGGATGTCTGGTAGCTTTCTAAAATTCTTATTTTGTTCTTGCAGTAAATAATTATCCTGATACTGTTTCTCTTACCATATTTTGAATGTTTTCCCCCCTAGGGTCTCAAGTTGGATTCTTTCTTTTTACTCACACTTTAATAAAGAGAGAGTCATGCAGGGTAGTCTTGGTCTACAGGAAAAGCACAGGTCTGCTTTTGATTCTTCCTTCCATCTCAAAGCCAGTCAAGTCCTCCTCTCAGAGCTGTTACTGTTAATCTTCTGATCACCTCAGTTCCTACTGAACAGTGACAGTGGTATGTGGAAGCCAGACCTGGGAGTTCCTGAGAGCCTACTATGTGAGACTCTTCCTAACTCCACATCAGAGGTGTCGAGATGGTAGCTTGCAAACTGTCCATGGTAAGAATGTTTACACCACAGAAATCACCAAACTTAAACCAGGGCTTTAAAACAATCTAGAGAATAGGGTGTTGAGCAAATGGACAATATACACCTATCTACTATTGTTCTGCTAGACTAAGAGGGGATCCTTCTGCCATATTCTTTAAACTCTGAAAGGCTGAAATCCACAAAACTCTTTATGTCTGTGTCTCAGAGCTTTATTCCAGGAAACTTCTCTGCTCAGAAGTCAATGTCCCTCTTCTTCTCGCAAATCTCTGTCCTCTAATCTTGCCCATTTGTTTTCTGAGAGCTGTAGACTTTGAAAATACATATAATGATGTTGGGGAAGAGACCATCTTCAGTTGTTTTATTAATGTTGCCCATGCAGTAGACCTGATGACTACCTATTTTTCTGGCTGACACAAATTGTGAGTTTCGGCTCCTAAGGGGCAAAGGGTACAAAAGGATGGAGTGTGAGCCTACCTGACTACAGACAGGGAAGCAATTGTATTTTCAACCTAGGCTCATCGCCCTATAGTTAGAAGAATCCCACCTCAGATTCTGGCAATAGATGGTTTGACTTTGGCTTTGGGGGTGATTGAGCATCCACCTTTCGGCATGTCTTCTAAGGTATTTCAGTGGGGAGTCAGAAGTAGCTTCCTGACTTGGGGTACTTTGCATGTATCTGAAATCCTCTTCCTGTTCCCTTGAGTTAATGCCTCTTCATTGCTCAGGCTCAGGTCAAACTGCACTTCCCTGGGCTTCATAATGCAGATCAGGACTCCCTGCTTTGTGCCTTTATTACACAGGATTTTCTTTCCTAGCACTTACTACATTTTTTAATGAATGCATGTGCCACTCTTGGTTTCAACTCTGCCTACCCCATTAGAAGGTAAGTGCTAAGGGTAGAAGCTGTGTCTGTTTGGCTCATCACAGAAATCCCCGAGCCTGGCACAGCTCCTGCCCCATGGAGCAACACTCCGAAATATTCGCTGAGTGAATGTTGAATGAGAGGCTGTGTCAAAGGCTAGCCAGGTGCAATTTGACTCAGGTTCCCATGACTCTGAATGATGGGCCTCTGAAACCCTTCCTGCTGCAGAAACACCCAGAGGAAATGCTCCATAAACACTGATAAATCGATCAAGTGACCCAACTCTTCCCTAGCTCTCAATCAGCAAGGGCAAAAGCAGCTCTGCAGCACAGTTCTCTGACCCTGCAAACACACCAATGGCCTACAGCAAAGAAAGAGGCTCAGACTCCTGGCATTTTTCATACTCCACACCTGGGTGGTACCTTCCTGATCACAGTTCACCTCCTCCAGGCTGTGATCCCTGATGACTGCACTCCCTACATTCCCCTAGCAGCTTCTCCTGAGCCTGGGCTCCCCCAAGTCCCACTGATTGGCATCACTTCATCAACCCTACTACTTCCTCTGGCTGGTCTGCCCTTTCTCCTTTCTCCACTTGGTTACCTCCAAGTCATCCTTCAAGAACTGGGTCAAGTTTCACTTCCTTCATGAAGACTGGCTGGATCTTCCTTTTCTATTCCTTTCCCCTTGTGTGTACACATGTGCATACGTGCACTCACCCATGCTCATGTGCACACATACACACACACACACACACACACACTCACACTCATACTCACAGATGGTCTTAATCAAGCTTCCCTGGGCATTCTGCTATGAAAGCATTTAGCAAACTGTATTGCAATATTCCATTTACTTTTTTATCTCTCCCACCAGATCAGGACTTCCATGAAGGAAGAGGCTGGGTTTTACAAAAGCCTCTACCACAGTTAAGAGCACAATGAACACAACTGAAAGTGTCCAAGCCATGAATCTCCTTGAAAAGAAGAATGAAAGGAGCACTACTTTGATGTCATAGGTTTGGATGACTTAGCCTTTCTTTTTTATTTGGTAATTGTGTTCTTGGAAAATATATTTAAACTATTCAATTTCATTTGGAAATTGGGTAATAATCCTACCTCAAGGCTGTTTTGAAAAGTAATTGAAGATTAAATAAGATGTTTATGAAAGAACCTGTTGAGAATCACCTTACTGCATCTTCAAAATGTGGGGGAAGTTTGATTTACTACCATAGTCTGTATCATCTATGCTAGCATTTGGCTAAATGCTGCCTTCTCTTCGCAGATCCCAAGTAAAGCCTGAGGGACGGGGCTAGAGACCAGCCTTCTCCATTTCCCTCTACAATAGGAAGTACATACAGTAGATTAATATGTACCTGATAACTTCAGTATTTTGACATTGCTGGAGTATTGCTTTCCCCTCGTTCCCAGTTTGTTTCATAGAGGAAATAAGACTTGAGTTCAGTCATTGAATTCAGACTCAATTCCCTGCCCTGCCATTTGGAGCTGGGTGGCCTTGGGCAGGTTCCTTTTTCTCCCTGGGTCTCACCATCTTCATGTGTAGAATGTAGGGTATGATGCAGTGGATTCTGGGGCTTCCTCTAGCTCTGTCAGTCTCTGGTGCTGAGCTTCACCTCCTCAACAGAGCCCCCTCAAGGAGTGTCAGTACCTTCCACCTCTTTATAGATTTTACTGGCTCTGCAGCTCTTCCTGGCTGAGTGTCACACAAAACCAAGAATCAGACCCTGTGCTCGGGTTCTCCACAATAGGGAGCAAAACAGAATCAAGCTTCTGAAGCCTGAGGCTGGGCACACTATCTATTCACCAACAGTTCCAACAATAGCTACAAAAACAATGCCTCCTAGGGAACCAATAACACAACAGAACAAGCCTTGGTTTTGGGCACTTGGGGAATCATCTCTGAAGACCGGGCTGGGCCAATCCTCAAGTCTACAGGTCTGAGCTATTCAAGGCCGCCATTTCTCCGTGCAGTCAATGGAGGTACTCAGCTGCAGTGCGAGGTGGGGTTAGACACAACCAATGGCCTTTAAAGACATCATCTGTGTCATCGGGACAGCAACCCTGTGATGCAGAAGACCTGTGCTCATTCCACAGATGTGAAATCATGGTCCAGGGAGGCTAACAGTTTGCTCACGGGCACACACAACCGATGCCAGATCCACAATCAAATCCAAGTCTATATACCCCAAACCTTGTGCTTTTACTGACATCTGATGTCTCTAAAACACAGTGATGCCAGCTTTTAACCCAACACTCTCAACTGCATCTGCAGAAGGGAGCTCCAAAACCAGTTTGCCACGGACTTGCCACATCACTAAACCCTCTGGGCAACAGGTTTCTTCTCTGCCCTTCAAATGTCTTCCCAGAATCTTATAAGGAAAAAGCAAATAACATATACAGAATGGCACCTAGGTAAGTTAGATATCTCAGGGTAGACCTGTAAGAAGGAACTGTGATCATAGTGTGTCCTGTGCAAGCAGAGTGGAGAGATCCACAAGGCAAAGAAATGATTCTAACATTTAACAGGCATCTAGTATACAAGGGCTTAAGTTTATTATTTGAACTAACCCTGAGATGGACCAACCTTACAGATAGGAAAAATTAAGGTGAGAAATTTTTTGAAATGACAGAGGTAGTTCTGTCTGACTCCAAATGTCATTTGCTTTCCTTTGAACCCACAATAGCATAGCATCTGTCTTTAAATACCCAGAATTAGCAGTCATTTAAGTTCCAGTGTTCTACCGTGCCTTTAGTCCAGTGGGGATGAAAATGACAGGCTTCCCTGAAGGCAGTGACTAAACTGAATAATTAAACCGATAATAAATTCTATAGTCTTTCTTTCTGGGCCTTCTAATTTTTGACTCCATGCCCTATTCAGTCTTAATTCAAATACCTCGATTTCTCAACCATCTGATTCAGCAACTGCTTTGCTTGTTGTCAATTGAACATAAAGATTAATCTGACAAGTTTGTGCTTCTGCCACAGAAGAGATGTTAGGCATCCCAGAGAGCTAAACAAATAGTAGCTCCATCTCCATCCTCTTAAATTTCTTATTTAGCACCTTGAACTGCCATTTCCATATCGCATTTACTGAAACTTGTGCATGTCTTTCTTCAATTATACACCAAGCTCCCGGAGGGGAGTATCACTCATTCTCAATGCTTATATGTATTTTTGGGTTTTGATCTAAAGAGAACTCTTTTGAACCCAGACTGAAGAGTTGGTGGCTGACAAGAGCAGGGGTGGGCAGGACAGTCAGATGTTAGGGTTCTCTCAGGTGTGGTAGGGATGGAAATTCTCTGACTAGAGCACCCTTGTGCTCCATACACTCTGAAAACATCAGCCATGGTTCCCGTCTCAGGTCAGGGGAGATGTAGCCTTGGCCTGTTCCCCACAGGATCCCATTCCATTGGTCTTGCTGCCCGACATTCCACAAAGCCCTGGTCTCTGGGAAGTGGTCTCCTTTCTGCCTCTACCTTCTCAACATGAACATCTCCCCTGCTGCTCTCCTCACAGTTCCATTATTCAAGACTTCAGCCCAAGCCCACCTCCCCCTTGAAGCTTTCCTAATATGTCCAGTTGCTGGAGGTGCTGGCCTTCCCTATGCTCTCACTGGAGTTGTTACTTAGCCCCAGACGACCGCCACTGCTGTTCCCCCACTGGTTTTCCTGGGTTCTTATGGTGTCTTCTGCTAGATTAAGAGCAGAGACAAGGTTCTCTCCATTCTTGGGATCCACGCAGCACCCAGCAGGGTCTGGTCATACTTATGCTTAAATGCCAATGAGCAAACAAAGTTTGCTGAACCAGAGGGTTGAAGAGTTGGTGAGTTTGAACGACAACTCTGAACAGCTAGATTGGGTCCAATTTAAAGGGCCCTGGGTTTTGTCCTTCACACTGTAGCCAGAAGACCTCAGACCACCAAGTTGCCTGCTATGGGTGGCCAGCCCGTCAATGTCAGCCAGCGGGACCTTCATCCTCAGGCTGCCTTGCTCCTGCCAGCTGCAGTGCATGCTGGTGATCAGCATTCCTTTCGTGGGGCAATTCCAAATTCACATTCAAACTTTGCCCCATCCCTGCTCCAGTGTGAAAGCTACTCTGCCACCAAGAATGTCCCTGTGTTCCAGTTCCACCATCAAACCACAAATCACATCCTCCTCAAAGCTTTCCTGGACTGCGCCTCGGCCCTGATCACACAAATATCATACTTCCACTCAAATCATGCTCGCACTCGGCTGCGGGCTGCTTTCCATCCGAGTTAAGCATGTCTCTCCAGACACTCTGTCCACTCTCCAGAGGCAAAAGCCCCCTCTCATACCAGACCTTTCCTGCCAACAGCGCCAGAAGCAATGGCTCACATGGGCTGCAATGCTGAGACTTTAATAAATATTTGAGGATCAAAAAACCGACTGTAATCGAGCTCTAGAGTACAAAATAATGAGCAGAAAGGAGGCCCACAGGGCTTTCACATCAAATCATCCTTTTTAGCCACCATTATTAATCAATACTTGTAAAAAAATCAAAGCTCTCATTGTTCAAATAACAATAGGTCACAGACACAGCCACCAACAACTGCAAGGGGACTTGCCACCCAGATTTCATTATTTTGCTACAAGCAGAACAACAGTGCCAACACTTCTGATGAGCGTGTTGGGTGGGGCTGCTGTGCTGGACTCATCAAATTCAGCCTCTCCCGTCTCCACATCTTTCCAGCTCCAGGTTCAAACCCCAAGCAGTTCTTTCCATGGTAGAGCCACACATCTTTGGCCGAGGGGAGAAATAATGAAGACACTGCTTCTCACTCAGTTAGGCTAATAGTGTCCCATGCTATTGTTTCCCTACCCCAGTCCTAGGGTAAAAGCAACTGCAACATCTCAGTAGCTTGCAGAACTTCCATCTTCCTCAGTATCCCACCAGTGTGCTCCTACGTGGGTCAGGACTCCGGCTGAATGTTCACAGGGCCTCAGGTCAGAGCCCAGCTTTTCTGATCCCAGTTCAACCCAAAGCACAGAGGCTTCTCTCTGGCATTGGACAAACTGTGGGTCACTATCTTTGATCTCAAAATGCATGCAACTAACGCAAAAGTAGTGACTGAACACAGGCCATGGCAGGGCAGGCTCTGCTGTGGGGATCGAGAAGACACCTCAGGGAGCACAGGCATGGCCCCAGTCTTCGTGCCCAATGAACTCTAAATAATAATAATAATAATAATACCCAGCTTCCTAGATCCATGAGGTCACGAAGTAACCACAGCAGAGATTCCAGATGCCTCGTGGGCACCAGAAGCAGGAGCAAAGCCCAGAGAGAGAAGATAGTTTAGATTTTCCAGAAGCTCCTTTGTCTACCTCATCTCCCTTGTCTCGACTAAGTTATTTCACCGAAGAGGACCAGTTTACAAGAGACACAGAGTCAATTTTTGTCTTCCTTCCACACTATTCACTATGGTGTTTCTTCCCACAGCTCACCATCCCTCCTCTCCCAACCCGCCCTCCACATCTGGCTCTCTAGTTCTAACTGGTCCCATTCCCCCTTCTATAACCTACTTCCCCACAGTAAACACTTAGCAAAGTGTGCCAACCCTTTGGGTTGGTCTGCATGGGAGTTGGGCTGCCATCACAGGGGACTGAGGAACTCTGAGCTTTAAGAAAGCTTGAACTTTCCTGGGACACGTCTAGCTGCAGAACTGCAGAATTTCATAGTAAGCCCAACTCTTTCACTTTACTGTGATAGGAGTGACAAGGCAATGTAACTTGTCCCACATCAAATGCCAGTGGCCAGCCAGCCCAGCCTGTGGCCTGCCTCTCAGGAGCCTTTCCCTGGAACTTTCCGCTCTGAGTGCTTCTCTGCTCGGTCTCCTTTTCCCTTGCGGCCAGCCTCGCGCCGTCACCCAGGAGCGGAGAAGCACTTGGACTTGAGTAACAGACAAGATTGCATAGTTAAGTGCCAAAATGAGTGTGGTGGACAAGAAATGCAATTGGCATTTTCAGAGAAAGTCAAGAGCTGTATGTGCTATTGTGACGATGAGACTCTAGTAGGCACTTAATAAATATTTGATGATTCGATGAATGAGTGACCGGTAGGATGCACATGTGGTAAAACATCATCAACTCTTAGGCTTTGAGGGAGAAACTGAGAGTGGGCGATTGGCCCTGAAAGACTGCCAGAAGTACAAAAGCCATTGACGCAAGTGGCTATTACTCACTTTGTCTAAGAGGTCCTCAATGTGCGCCTTCTCAGGGAGCACGAGCCAAGCTCACCTTAAACAGCATTCACTTTGAACATTCTACCTTCACATCAGTTCTGTGACTCACTCATGCACCAGGAGTCACTGGTTCATTCGCAGGGGCAGGGCGTCCTGGGGCAAACTCGGTCCCTCTCTTCAGGGACCCACAGCCTGGGGAGGTAGTGACAATAAACAGAAGAAGCAGCACAACCCACTGCGAGGCTAGAGCTTCAGACCAGAAGCGCTCTGCAGCCTGGGGGTGGAGCTGAGAACTGGTGTGCTGTCCTAAGAGGTAGCAGTGCTAGCCAGATGGGCCCGATCAGGACCCCTTCCCAGAGGAGGTGGTGAAGCATAACCAGCTGAGGTGTGGAGGAGACCTGTGCACACAGTGCCCCGGGACAGCAAGGAAGCCAGTCTGACGGGAGCAGAGGCCTGCGTGTGTTGTGTAAAATGGGGTTCACTCGAGAACAACGCCAGGTGCCTGGGGCTGCGCCAGGAATCACAGGAAAGAGAAAGAGGGTTAAGAGTTAGGGAACAGCCCTTGGCCAGCTTGGCTCAGTTGGTTGGAGCATCATCCTGTACACCAAAAGGTGGCGGGTTCAATTCCCTGGTCAGGAAGTGAGAGGGAGGCAAAGATCTATGTTTCTCTCTCACCTCAGTGTTTCTCTCTCTCCCCCTTTCCTCTCCCTAAAAATTTAAAAAAAAAAAAAGAGGGAACAACTGGACTGTGAAGCCCTTTTCCAATTCTAGAGAAATCACTGGGTTTGCTGGGACACAGGTAATCCTGTTATAAGTTCCTTTCTTTACAGAGGCTAAAACTTCTGTCCTGAATGTCACTGCTCAGCCACTGTAGCCCCCTGATGGGGACCCTCCCACTCATACCCTCTTCTCTTTGAGCATAGGAAGCATTCAAAAATTCAACTGAGTCAACTCAAGAACAGAAAACAACTATTCCCTGACTGTCTTAGAACATAAGGGGCCCGTGTAGGCATTTTTGGCCATACCGAGGGGTTATTAATCTCTGCGCTATGGTGACAACGATCTCAGGACAGTATCCAGGAGGCAGCATGGAAATCCTCTCAGAGTCCAATTACAGAAATTAGCTGGCATTGTTTAATCCTCACAACCCCTGTGAAGTAGACAGGGTAAGCATCTTATCCCTATTTTACTGATTAGGTTACTGAGGCACAAAGAGGTTCAATAACTTGTGGGGGAGGGGGAGTCATTTAGCTGGGAAGTAAGAGGATAGGATCCGAAGCAAACTGTCATATCAGGTGGGATGTTCTCACACTTTATCACACAGCTCTGGTCCCAGGTCGGCCACCAACCTGTGTCATTTACGCAAATCACTGTATCAACTGCCTCATCTGAATGAGGATAAAATGCTTATCTGGTCTCCCTCCTTCGGAGAATCAAGAGGGAATTAGGATGTGAAGATATCTTTGAAGAGGGCAAAGTGCCATGTATATGAAAGGGAGTATTTTTTAGAGAAAACAATAAGTTGGGTTAGGGAAACAGTTTTCCAAGCTGGCAAAGTTCCGAAACACTTATCTGCTCGCCATTCATTCCTGTTCCTCCCTAGCAAGGGAAGAGGCATACCTGGGGACAGCTCACTGGCTCATCATGCATCTGCCAATCAGAACCCTTCCTCCCAGGGGTCCTGTGGACTTTGGGCCTGGTCACCTTCTTCATTAGACCCTTGGCATCATTTGCTCTGAACTGGATGGGAAGTCAAGTGTGGGTTTCTAAACAAAAGGCCATTAAAAATATAACGTTTCCTCAACCTTAGAAGGCACCCTCTAAGGATGGCGGGAGGTGGGGGAGAGGACCAACTCTGAAAAGGGACACAGATTCCCTCTGGACTTTTAAAACTGTAAGGACCACTAACTTAGGCTCAGTCGTCTAACTAAGGTTATCAGTTCCCCCCAAACTTTATACTGCCCCCAAACTTGCTATGTCCAAGGAGGCCTCAGAATCTAATAGAAGGCTAAGTGAACATGGAAATGAAAACAGAACCAAACAAGAATGGAGGAAGGCACTTTCTATGAAGTACTCTGTGGCTATCTGGGTGTTTACTTTTCTGCACCAATCAAGCGTTTGGCTGCCCAAAGTGTCCACCACGTTATGAAGTGTGTGTGGAACACCAGGTCGCCTTTAGAAATTGCTCTAAAAGAGGCCCAAACCTAAGGCAATATGCACGATGATAATACTCCTTGCCTAATCCTGGCCCAAAACATTTGGGGAAGCTTACTCAGTCTCTTAATATGCCACTGCACAGGAATGGAAGTGAATTGTTTTGTTCCATTCTTCACAGGAACCCAAGGACCAAACATGGTGACCTATGGCAAGAACTCTATGAGGTTTCATGTGTGTTTTTTCAGGGCAGCTCTCTGGGACAAGAGCAGCCTCCTAAACCCCCACCCCACCCCACCCGAACTGTCCCACACTGTGGGTCTCTGAGCAAACTCAATGACATCATACGATTTTTAAGGCACTGCAACTCCTGACAATGCTAATGTGTTAATAATAATTTACTCCGTTCTTCTGGCAGGAGCAGAACTGAAGCAACTTGAAATGCCATCAGCAAAACATTATTTATTTCCCATTCCTGAGCAGCAGAGAAAACAAGGTTTCATTGGCTGGGTCTGCCTTCAATAGCTTTCTGGTTTCAATTAAAACTTCAAGTCTCCAAGGGGAAAAACTGGCATTCTGGGAGGCTGAGGCCCGGCCAAGTTTCTGTGTCTCCTCGGAAATCCAGAAGGGATGTCCCATCCATCTCGCTACTTCTCATCTTCCTCCTGTTGCATGGGATAAAGACGCTTCAGAGTGAGGCTGAAGTACAACTGCAAACAACGACCAGTCCGAAAATCTCTCTTCCTCTGAAGGTGCATTTTTGTGCCAGACAAGTATTGATTCAGCCCCAGATGGAATTGAAGGTCAAGAGAACAGCAGAGACAGAGTTGGGAATCCAAGGAGAAGTGCCTGCCTATGTATTTCTTCTTCAGCAAACTCCTGCCTCCTGCCTCTCCCCACTGACCATTTTCAACTAAATTCTACAAAGATTCCATGCACTTATTTTCTCTTTCCCTCCAACCGTCTTTTAGGTCAAGTAATTTACCAAGTAGCTGGCCATGAATAATACAAGTAGAGGACCAGAAGCCCTCGTGGCACCACAGGCTCCTTGGTTCACTCAGGGATACCCCCAGGCTTCCTCTGTGTGAAGTTCAACCGAGTCTGCCAACAGCGCCTTCCTATGTAACATTCTGATGTTAACACACAAAAGATCGGATTACACCCCTCACTTGTCTAGCCCATTCATGAACATATAAGGCAGTCGATATTTTCTCCCAAGCTAGAAGTGGCCCCTTCCTAACCCACACCCCTGCCTCTCAGCCACTGGGCCTTCTGTTCGCTCCAAGCCTTCCCCTCCCCCACTTCCAGTTTGTTTATTCCAGTGACACATCTATTTTCCCGGCTAAGAGAGACAAGTCAGTTGGTTTCCCTCCTCTGGCCTAGGATTGCATTCACTCACCACCTCCTCCCCCCAGCCCAGCTCGGGTTACTAGAGAGGCAAGCAGCTCTCGCAGCCCAGCTCTAACACCAATTCAACTTCCCAAGACTAAGACATTTTTTTATAAATGGGGGGAGGGGAGATGGTGTGCAACAAAGCACTTTCAGAGGACCTGGTCTTCATAAACTCTCAGCCTATATTCCCTGAGATTTGCGAAGACTCTGGATCAGGCACACTCTTTTGATCTGTCGTAATGCCCTTCTCTCCTAGCAAGCAACTCCTTTAAGTAGGGAGGAAGAAAAACACAGCATCTTAGGCTTGGTCCTGAAACTTGGGATTGCCAGGGCAGAGCCAAAGAGAGTCTGCCTCCCTCAGGGAGTCTTGGGAAGGTGGAAGCCACAGAAAGCAGAAGGGGGAAACAGTGACCCCGGATTGTAAACTGGCTACATGCAAAGTGCCACAACTTTCTCCTCCCTTACAAGCCTCCTGGCCAGTTGGCCCCGCCTCCCCATCCCTGCCAGACAACATCTAACTGGGGTGTGCAAAGGAAACTCTCCCAGACTATCCAGGTCTGGCCCGAGGTGCAGATGTGGCCTGCACAGACACCACCCTTCCTCTCCACATCTCCCTTCTAGACCCACTCCTGCCCCCAACACTCTCTCTCTCTCTCTCTCTCTCTCTCTCTCTCTCTCTCTCTCACACACACACACACACACACACACACACACACACACGTTTGCAGATGAAGATGAGTTCAGGTGGGGCACATCCAATTTACTGGCGTGAACTAAAGGAAGGTCAGAAATGGGGCTGAACTGCCAGATAGTTTTGATGACAGCTACTTTATGAAGTTTAGTTTTGGGGTGGTTTTTTTTTGTTTTGTTTTTGTTTGTACAAATCTACAAGAAAAGGAGAAAAACAGGATGAAGAGTAAAGGAAAAGAATGAAAAATCATGTAAGAAAAAACAAGTAATATTAGTATTTCCTTAAAGACCATGGACTCCAACCAAACTTGAGGGGGTTAAAAGGTGATGGATTGGGGGGCGGGCGAGGGGGGAGTAGGTAGAGTTACGAAGTAAAAATAGCTGCTGTAGAATTCCAGAATAAATTGCCCTTCTGGAGGAGAGCGTCTGCAGGGATAAAGACACACACAAATTGGCCTTTTAGTATTAGGCATCAACCATGAGATTATCAGGACAGTTGATTTGAAGCGGAAACAAATCGGAAATCCTTCCCTCAACAGTCCTTTTAGACCAACATACACACCCTCAGAACCCACACAGACAACACATAAAGAATAAACGCAGCATCAGGGGGGCAATAAGAACCCCCTCCCCACACTTCCAGGACCTCTAGCCTCATCTCCCACTTCCAATTGCACAACTTTCTGACCTCCAAAGAAAATATTTCCAGTTGGATCCGATTTCAGAATTGTTGTAATCAGTATGGGTCAGGAGAGAAGGGGTGCTTGTAGTGTGTGGGGAGGGGAACTGGAAGGCAGCATTTGGGCAGTTACTTATTTTTTTAGAAGCAGCATGCTCTACCGATCACAAATTGCTATTACCCAACAATGCTTCCAACACAAACAGACACCAAAAACAGCATCCCCGTTATCACCATGTTAAAGACCTGCCCGGTCCAGTTCACCTGACTTTGTCTCTGTGGAACTTCTCAGGCAGTATCTTAATCAAAGAGATCATGGTTTGAAAGACAAAAACAATAAATCGATATTGAAGGGATCCCTTTCCGGAGTGATTTCCCACTGGAAACCACCGAACGGGGGAAGCCTGCCCTTAATTCCCAAGCCCACGGTTCCTCCAGAAACACACACAATGCGTGCTTTCAAAAAAGGCATTCCATTCCTCTGCTTTTAAGGGAATTCCTGTCTTTTCGAAGTCCCCAAAGCGGAGAGCACAAGAAAGAGACTGGGATCCATTGATTAAGATTTTAGGAGAAAGACTAACACAGAGCCACAACACAAGCACACACCAACCTTCGCTGGCTGGACCACTTCTTCCCTGTTCTTCTTTCTATTAAGGACTCGTTAGATTCTGATACATTTCCCCCCCAAAAAAATCCAACTAGGTTACAACGTAGCTCTCTAGCTCCACTTAACCTGCAAGTTACAAAGAGAGAGAGAGAGGAAAAAAAAAATCCTGCCGCCTTTCCACCCCTTTCCCTCCTCCCTCCCCCTCCAAGTCCACTCCACCAACACCAAACCAGCCAGCCCTGGCAGGACTGAGGGAGGGTGCAAAAGGCGGGGGAGGGGATCAGATTAGGCGAAACTCAATAAGCTCGCAGCCCTCCAGCCCAATGCTTCCACCATCGCCGCCACCAACGGGCCACCCCAAAGGAGCCGGCATCGCTGCCCACCCGCGAGCGGGCCGGCATCGCGCTCATCCTCGGCAGCCTCGCCGGGACCCGCCACCCGCCCCCCGGCCCCCTTTTCCCCTTCCCGCCCCGGTGCGATAGTCAAAAGCCTGGCCGAGGCGACCGTTAAGTTTTGCATGCAGGGGAACACACACCGCCCCGGCCCCCGACGTGCGGGGCCCCGGGGAGCGTGGGGAGTCGGGGGCGGGGGTCCCGGGCGGAGGTCGCGGGGCGTGCCTCACCCATGACGAGAGCCCCGGGTTGCGGGAGCAGCCGGGTTGTATGAGACCATGCTCGAGTGTGTTACTGGAGCCCCTAAAGGAG
>NW_005871064.1:5100156-5105443 GCF_000147115.1 Myotis lucifugus
GCGGGCTCGGCGTCCGTTGTCGGGCTCAACACTGCCTACTATCTGACACAACAGGGGCAGTGTTTGGGGGGAGGCGCGAGATGTGATAGGCTCTGCAACCTGGGTGCATTTTTTTTTTTTTTTTGTAACCTGGTAATTACATTTCACTTTCAGGGGTTTATTTTTTGTTAAGCTACATGTATGCATTTAGATGCTTATGTGCATTTTCTCGTTATTCACAAAAATTGGATACTTGATTAGGGGAGAGACACAGAGAGATGACAAATGCTAACTGGCAAGCAGATCCCTGTTCAGGTGGTGGAAAGGATGAGGCAGAATGTCTTCAGTTCATAAAAACCCTAGTGATTCTTTAATCTCTTTGGGCATCTGTATTTGGGTATCTGTATCCACAACTGAGGAACGGAACTCCTCAGGGACATGTCTACATTATAGGACATTATAGGACAATATAGGACGGGTGTGGATTCCGCAAGGTTTGCAGGCGGTTTTGCCTAAAGACTTTGGGTAGAGTTTTCTCAGCACTTTGATTCGGAGAGGACTCTTGACTGTCACGTTTTATGGGAGAGTTTTTGGACATCTGGTTTGGGGAATGATTTGGTAGTGATGGGGGAGAGCCCCTCACAACCACATCAGCCACTGGCTGCCTGGGTTGGCTGCTCCTTTGAGTTCTGCCATTGAGCTTGTTCACTCCTCACACTTTTCATAGAAATGCTGCAGTGAAGTAGGGCAAGGGAGACTGGGTTCGAAGACCCCCCAACTCCCATCCTGGCCCATGTTCTGGATGGGGTTCAGTATGATTCTGAATAGGTAATTCACTCCCCTCCGATCCAAGTAACCTCCCTTCCACCCCCATCCCCCCAAGAGGAATGTTCTGATTGGCCACAAACATTTCTTCTGTTATTCATCATTGCAAGACCTGTTAAAGCCGCATTTCATTAAGTCTTCTGCTACCCTTTATATCGGATTATTGTTATTAGCGGGAAAGTGATTCTGAAATGGAAATATTACCAGGGCATATGAGTTGATGATAGAAGTAGAGATCAATTGTTTTGACACAGTGTCAAAACAATCATTCTCTGCAATTAGCTGACCTTTGCCCATGTCCCTGTGCACCTAGATTTCTATACCAAAGCCCACAGAGGCCTAAGATGGCATGTGGGCCACTTCCTACACTTTCCAAATTGAAAAAGTGAGCCTCAGAAATCAGAAGGCATTGCCCAGGAGCATGTGACTGCCTGTTGCTCAAGGCCTTTCCCTTCCATAACCTCCGCATATGCCCTAGGTCTTCCTGTATTGTGTTTCTTTGAAGAGCAACTCAGAGAAGCACATGCTTTATTTAAATGTTGCTATAGGTCTCGGCGGATGGCTCAGTTAGTTGGAGTATTGTCCCATACACCAAAAGGTTGAGGGTTTGATCCCTGGTCACTGTGCCTTTGGGAGGCAACCCATTGATGTTTCTCTCTCTCTCTCAAAATCAATAAGAATATGTCCTCAGGTGAGGATATTTTTAAGTTACTATAATAGATGGTAAATCTACAGAATAATAGAGCAGCAAAAGTTTATCTGAGATACCACCTAGTCAAACCCATCACCCTAAGGCTGAGGAAAGAGATGCAATAAACTGCCCAGAGTCACAAAGTTAAAGCAAAGCCATGAAAAGACTCCATGTCTTTGATGTCTCATCCAATGTTCTTTCCTTACACATAGCCCATCTTTAAATGATGGGAGGAAAGTGAAGGGGAAGAAAAGCGAGAACCCTTTCACTCTTAGTTTTATATATCTATATATAAAATATATACATATATACATCCATGCATATACATCTACATGTTACATATAATGTATTACACGTATTTTCATTTAAATATATGATCCTATATAATAAAAGGCTAATATGAAAATTGTCCCCTCGACCTGGAGTTCGACCAGGAGTTCAACTGGGAGTTCAACCAGGGGGCAGGGCCAGCTGGCCAACTGCCCATGGTCCCTCTCCCCAGCCCCACCCCCAATCGGCCCCCCCATCCTGACTGAGGTGTGCTGGCTGGACCCCACCCATGCACAAATTCATGCACCAGGCCTCTAGTCTATAATAATAAAAGGGTAATATTCTAATTAGACCGGACGTATTCTGGACATCATTCCGGATGTCCTTCCCGATGAAGCTGGGGCCAGAGGGAAGCCAATGCCGGCAGCTGGGGGAAGGAAGGCCTACTCTTGCACAAATTTCGTGCATTGGGCCTCTAGTAATATAATAATAAAGGATTCCTGAAAATTGAAGCCCCATCCCTGAATGAAATGTCTACTTAAAGAACTGGACCTGTTTTCAAATCCTAGCTGATGGGCACAGGAATTGTTACCTTCTTTCCCAAGTAGGCCACTCTCTGGTTATCTGAGAACTAGATCCTGCAACACAGAAAGTCTGAAACTAGTTAAGAAGTTGCCTAAAAATCAGTACCATGCAAGTTTAAGATACCTTTTCCTAGGGCCCCAGGGACCTTGAGAAAATAAAAGGACCATTTGAGCCGCTGATGGGCATGCACACAACATACATCTCTTAATCCTGCACAATCTCCAAAATCAGCATTTTGCAATTACTCAACAAGTCATTATCTAGCATGGACTATGGTAGCAACTAGAGATACAAACTCAGAATTCACAACCAAGTGGGGTAGAC
This sequence comes from Myotis lucifugus, assembly GCF_000147115.1. Taxonomy (NCBI): domain Eukaryota; kingdom Metazoa; phylum Chordata; class Mammalia; order Chiroptera; family Vespertilionidae; genus Myotis; species Myotis lucifugus. Next base: position 5,102,831 of record NW_005871064.1, read on the forward strand.
TGGCATGAAACTTCGAAATACATCCAATGCATGGAAATGCCAGAAAGGAGATATTTACAAAGTGTATGGAGCACAGATGCAGAAATGGCAGGAGGAGGGTGAGGTCAGAAATCTTATCTCTTTAGACTTTCGGCACATTTATTACCTTTTTAACATACACATTTCCTTTCCCCTTTGTACACATATACATTATTTTTCCCGTATAAGATGTTTTCTCCAACCAAAATTAAAACTATTAAGAATTGGGCTGTGTCTGCATAGAAAATATCAATAAATGTGGGCCCAAATAAAGCTTCCTCTGATATTACCAAATTACTGACTTTCTGCCAGTTGGGCTATGGCTCTGTGTTCTAGACATCCCTGTGTCTAACCTGTAAAATTGTCATCACAGAACCCCTCCCCAACTTGCACCAGACCTCATACCAGATACAGCAAAGCTCTGTAAAATCATTCATTCCCTACATAATCTGAGGGCCAGATAAAGGGCATATATGCAAGCAAGATATGGTTCTAAGTGCAAGGGTAAATCATGTCATTTTCACATCTCTGAGCTACAGAGCTGAAAGAAATGAGTCAAACCCATACATTTTTCTTTTATAAGAAGTTGAGGTTAAGTAATATAATCAAATACTCAGAGCCAGTCACCCCACCACCCCATATACATACACACATACACATTTCTTGGGTTTAAATGCAATATTGATTCTCCCCTTTTTGGAAAATGAGGTAGTGTTATCTAACGTAGTGCTTCTCAGCACACATTGTAAATCAGAAATTACTGTTGCTTGGGACCTATCTTGATTTTATTGGTCTTAATAATAAATGCCCTCACCCTGGCCGGTGATAGTGGTTAGAGCATTGGCCCACACATCTAAGGCTGGTGGGTTAAATTCCCAGTCAAGGGCATGTACCTGGGTTGCAGATTCAATCCCTGGCCCTGTTGGGTGGGGGGTTGGGGGAGGAGTGTGGGAGGCAATCAATTAATGTGTCTCTCTCACATGGATGTTTTTCTCTCTCCCCTCCACCCTCCCTTCCTTCCACTCTCTAAAAAAAAAAAAATGGAAAAAATGTCCTCTAGTGAGGATTAACAAACAAAACAAAATGCCCTGGGTGCTTCTGATATGCAAATGATTGAGAATCACTGATTCAATAAAAAGGGTGTGCCCTGACAATGGATCAAGATACTTGGAAAGCTCCTACAATCTTAGGTGAGGTAGCATTAATAGAAGGTGTAGCTAACCAAAGGAGGTGATAACCACAGTGAACTGCAAAGTGATATTGGGCCAGATTTGGAGTTTGGGGGTAATTCTGGAAATGTAGATATTGGGAGCATGCTCCAATGACGCAATGAAAAGATCACATACCAGTCTGTTAAGGAGACTTGATTTGGCAAGTATCCTCATCTCTCTGACCCTCAGACCCCTCTTCTGAGAAAGGAAGGGTAATCTAAAGTCTTCTAAGGAGCAAGCCAGCTATAGAGTTCTCTCCATTTTTTTAATTCTAAGACAGAAGAGAGTCCCAATAGAACAGTAAGAGCATACTGTGAACAATTGGAGTGGGATGTGAAAACTGTCTTTAGATGTAAGAAAGACATCAGGAAAAACAGGGATTAGTTCGCTTGCCTCTGCTCTGGAGGGCATAACCAGCCCCAATCAGCTGAGGTTTTGGGGATGGAGATGAGTTTGGAGCAGTGGTTAATTTTAAACTTTAGCATTTTGACACCACCATGCCTATCTGTGCATAGTATGTGAACATCGATCCTATATCATGAATGAATGAATGAATGAATGATAAACCAACCAATCAATAGACAATGGAGCGATAGACAATGATAGACTTGGATTCTAGTCCTTCTCTGCCATTAACGGGCTGGGTGAAGCTGAGCACATTATTAGCCTCCTCTACCTCAGTTTCCTCCTCAATAAACTGAGAACCATCATCATTACCCAAGGAATCCCTCAGATTGAAACTTGTAGGAAATATTAGATATTAATTTATATTGCAAAGTAAACTAATTCTGTTTGAATACTGGTTTTCATGATTAAATATGATGTGGACATTTAAATGACTATCTCCAGATGCATCCTAATTCTACCACCTCTATCTTATCTCTTAGGTACAGACGGTATCATCCTCTCTCTAGGAAGTGAGAAGGTAATTTCCACTCCTGATGATTCCCATCCCAGCCCCAACTTGGAAAGGGGCTCTTCTCTCTGGTGGCTTTCCCCTGATGCTACTGGGGGTTGCTAAGCAACAAGGAGCTAAGCCGGGAGCAAAAATGTAATCCTCCCCAGGAAGGGAAATTCCCAGGGCTGACAATGACTGAATTTGAGTTTTGGAACCTTTGGCCTTTCTGGGGTGAAAAAAATTCACTAAAGGAAGCTTTTCTTGGGCACATGGGTTCCTGGGAAAGATGCTTCTAAAACAGCAGCTTTTCCGTACCTTGAAGGCAATCAGGAGGTGGAGAAGGAAGCATTTCTTTTTGGGGTTTTCATTTTCCCGGGCTCCCCTGGCAGGAAAATTTTTTGTCACCATAACCTTCCAAGCCCCCAAATCCCCCACACTGGAATCTGGACGTGCTTTTCCAATTTCTTAACTGGACGCTTTAGGTAC
>NW_005871064.1:5105747-5129702 GCF_000147115.1 Myotis lucifugus
CGGGGTATTGAAAAAGAACAGGGGAGCCTCATGGAAGGCAGATATGGGAAGCATAACCCATCCCTCCAGGGGAACGGGAAGTGCCAGGCAGCTCCTGGTCCTTCTCCCTCTCCAATCTCCCTGACTTTTGCCTATGCTTCTCTCTGTCTGTCTGTTCCATTTCCGCAGGGACAGATTTTTCCTCCCCAAGATGCTTGGGTTTGCTCCTTCCCAACTTTGGCATGCATCTGACTTTTGTTTTCCCTACCCTCCATGACAGCCTCAGCTGCAATTTCTTTGTGATTCCATTTTCTTATCCAAAATCTTGTTGCCTTCCAGTACATCAAGGGGAGCACTCATGGCAGCCAGGACTGAGGTTAAGAGGCTGGTACACACATGACCCTTGGGCCTTAATCCTTTGTCCAGGAGGATTATGGGAATGTGTCTATGATGGGGCAGGGGCTGGACTGGCACTCCAGGGGTGTGTAGGATGAAGAGCTAAACTGTCAGCAAACTTACACATTTCTAACACTGAGGACATCTTGTGACGTGGGAAGAATGCAGGCTTTGACGCTGGACGGTTTTGGGTTTGACTCACTCTGAGGAAGATGTGGCAAGCTTCTTCTGTGAACTTGGCTTCTTCCTCTGAAAAATGACAAAGGCAGCATCAACTCTTTAGGGCTTAAGTGAGGATTAGGTGTTGTTAGATAATGAAATGTATGAAAAGCATCTATGTGGACAAGATTATGTTAGATGCTATAAGAATATAGGAAATACACAGCATATATATAGGTGTGTGTGTGTGTGTGTGTGTGTGTGTGTGTGTGTGTTATGGTCATGGGAAAATATTAATTCGAACCCTGTTTCTTGGTCAATGGGTTTATCCAGACTCTGGGATTGGAATCTACAGAGGCATCCTTTGTCTCTTAATAGTTAAGCTATTCGTGTCAAGGCACCTATCACATATAGCACTATGGATCCTGACACTATGTAGATCTTCAAAAGTGTCATTTGGTTTAACCCAGTGGCAAGTGATCCAGCATAAGGGACATGAAATGGAACCAGATGAGGAAGCTGAGACAAATTATTCAATATTACACAGCCAGTAGGTAGTAGAACTGGGGTTAAAAGCCTGACTCCAGAGCCCCCCGCCCAGCCTCTCAAAGGCAGCACTGCCTCCCCAGGGAGCAGCACAGAGGCACCTGGATGCTCCTTATATCAGGGGTTTAGGATGTACTGAATGAGCTTGTTGACTTCTGCCTTCTTAACTAAATGAATCACAGCAACTTTGAAACTTCAAATTATAGAGCTGGCATGTTTGTGAGAGATCATTTGGACCAAGCAATTCGTTTTGAAGATGAGAGAAAACTGAGAACCAGAAAGATCAACTCACTTCCCCGCATTTTTATGCAGCTGACAAAGCCAGGTTTAGAAACCAACACAATGAATTGCAGTTTCCAGAGCCTTTCTCTTCCTACCCAGAGGCTGGGCCTTAGTGCCCTTGCAGAACAGCTCAGAATAGGATAATGAGAACTGAAAACCAGGAAGTTCATCAAATGGACACCCCAATGGGCTTTCAAAACAAGGATATCTGGACATGTTCTCTTTGATAAAACAATCTGGTATATATTTTTGTTTGTCAATTTTTATACCAAATTGTGATTCAAAGGAAAGAAAATGGGGTTGAATGCTTCACAGACCAATATTCTCTCAGCAATTGTTTTATTGTTGAATAACCGATAGTAAAAAATGTATTAGAGAAAAAAGAGAAAAATATTTTGAGAGGTTAACAGTAGCTGTAAGTATAAACTTATGTATGGAATATTATTAAAATCATTGACAAAAAATTCTTGTAAGACAAAATCAATTATGCAATGTCATATATTTATAGTGAAAAATGTAGAATCCATCCATCCCTCCATATTGGAAGCCATTGGGTACAGGGCACGAGAGACATTATGGACAGTATAAAGAAGGGTAAGATACTCTCCTAGCCTGGGAGACACCCTCAATCCAGACAGGAGCTCACAATCGCTAGTTCCAGGTCTGTAGGGAAATTGATTGAACATGATTCTCCACACAATCAGAAATGATGACCAATCCAATAATTTGCATCTTTGCTTATCCATATCCTCAGTTAATTTTACCAAGCTCATCAGCTTCTGGATCTCACATGGTATTGTAAGTAAAGGAGTGCCCTTACAGACAACAGTATGGGTATCCATAATTAATTATGTTACCTGCAATCAATCTCCACTATTTAAAATTAGAAGAAACTAATGTGCAGCAAAAATGTCTAAAGGCTCTGAAATTTTCTTCAATCAATTAAATTAGATGTGTATGTGTAAGCATTTCAACTCTAGTCCTCAATTTCTTAACAGTCAAATTTTTTAAAATATATTTTATTGATTTTTTCACAGAGAGGAAGGGAGAGAGATAGAGAGTTAGAAACATCGATGAGAGACTGGTTTCCATCTCAGCTTGCCTACCTAGACTATTTTCTCTCTGTTCTATATGAACTCTCATTTCTCTACTGGAGATGTGCCCGCAACCAAGGTACATGCCCTTGGCCGGAATCGAACCTGGGACCCTCCAGTCCGCAGGCCGACGCTCTATCCACTAAGCCAAACCAGCCAGGGCAGGTCCACAATTTCTTAACAGTCAAATTCTTCTCTCAAAAAATGAGATAGCATGGGTAAATTACTGAGGACAGTGGCTGACACATAGGATGGCAAATAAGCAACAGGGACTGGTTTCCATCTCAGCTTGCCTACCTAGACTATTTTCTCTCTGTTCTATATGAACTCTCATTTCTTTAGGTCACTCAAAATTCTGCTTTTGGTAATACATCATCCTTGTAGATTATTACTATACTAGAGGCCCGGCGCACGAAATTCGTGCACTGGGGGGGGGGGTGTCCCCTCAGCCCCACCTGCACCCTCTTGCAGTCCGGGAGCCCTTGGGGGATGTCCGACTGACGGCTTAGGTCCCTCCCCATGGGCCTAAGCTGTCAGTTGGACATCCTTAGTGTTGCCACAGAGGAGGGAAAGGCTCCCACCACCGCAGCTGCGCTTCCTAGCCATGAGCCCAGCTTTTGGCTGAGCAGAGCTCCCCCTGTGGGAGCACATTGACCACCAGGGGGCAGCTCCTGCATTGAGCATCTGTCCCCTGGTGGTCAGTGCATGTAATAGGGACCAGTCATTCCACCGTTTGGTCAATTTGCATATTAAACTTTTATTATATGGATTGCATCTAATGCTTTAACCACTGGGGTAACCTGCATATGGTTGTGATACATACTTCAATGATCTCAAACCAATATGCCCACATTTGAAAGAACGAAGGAGAAATAAAATGAACAAATTAATGAGATTTAATTTTGATTAACCTTAGTGCATAAAATAAAATGTTGGCTTGTTTATATAATTCTATTCTTCAAATAAGGGCACCTCCCTATGGAAATGATGACTAAGCCTTTTCTGCAGTGTAGAACACAAGACTATAAAAGGCAATTATATCTATCTAAGGATTCATATATTTACTAGTTATGCAGGGCAGGTGTGAAAAGGGTCAGAGCTCAGTACTATATCTGTTCAGAGGGTGTGGCAGATTCTGGCGGTAAAGCCCCCTGAGAGCAGTGGATCAGCCATATAGATAAGGCAAGCTTCCAACAGTGATATCAATGTTTAGTCACCACTGCGATAAAGGGTCAAAGATAAGTTCATGGGTGTGCTGAAGGTAGGCAGAGCATAGTGATAGTAAAGCCAAGGCAGTTAAAACTGCAGGTAGCATCTGAGAGACTTGTTCATGGCCCGGGAGAAGGAAGAGATTGTCAGAGTAAGGCAAGAACCCAGACCTGGCAAAGGGATACAGAGCAAGTCCAGCCATTAGAAATTATGGTCACAATAATGATTAAAACAGAAGTGGAGACCTCTGATCACACTATAGAGTAGTGGGGTCCAGGAAGGTATCTCAGACTCCAAAATTCAGGTGGAGGGACCTGGTGGTCAGAATGAAGGCCCTAGGGAGCAATGAGTTAGTCCAATGGTTAGAACAAAAAAATAGACTAACCTGCCAGGAAGCCAAATATTCAGCATGTCAGGCTGCTCCAGTATTACTCGCACAAAGACCAGGTTCTAAGCATCATCCTGTCGGCTCAAAGGGAGAATAAAGAGACCTACTTAAGTTTTTCCTTAAATCAGATTGCTTTGATGCCTGGAGTAGGGTTGAACTTTTATGTGGAAATCAATGTGTATTGTAGAGAAGCAAAGACACCAGCAGAAGAATTGCGGAGGCAGGGTGAGAGACGTTGTTAAAAAGGTCTTTATACATTGTACAGACAATTTTATTTATATTAGGAATCAGTTTCTACTCAAGGTCAAGCTTTTAACAACTAGCTTGAACAGTAAATAAAAGAAAATCCATTAACTGGGAAAATTCAAAATTATTGCATCACTTATACAGATACAAGTATTTTCTCTTACTGGGTAGATTTTAAGTGAATCAGAAAGCAAAATAAGCACGTTGCTTTAACAATTTCAAAATATTTATTGGATACTAACTCCTGAAAAAGATTTTTCTTGTCATAGATTTTTATCTTGCTACAACTCTTCCCAACAACTGATACCCCCACCAGACAACCTTCTGCATATTGCTTTCTGTATTTATCACTAATCCCTTTCTAAAGTGCTTAGATCGAATGCTTGCCTCCTACCCCTTATCACCCTAAAGAAGGGCTGCGAGAAACAGGGTTGTACCTAGCCACATGCTAAGAGTCAGGAGACTCTGCACTTGATGGGAAGAAGAAGCCCAGAGAATGAGGGCAAGCCAGTTCAGCACATTCAAGAGTTTTGTCCAGAGGAGACTATAGGTGGTTTAACTGCCTTCTACAGTGGTAGAGTTTGGATTATTTGCTACCTCCAGTCATGCCCTCCCCATCCTTACCCCCTTCTACTCTTACTGATGTTCCCAACCACTCTCTACACTTCTACATGCCTCCACTGGCTATGCAGAACTTAAGGTTAAAATTTGGGATGACTTCAAGTAGCCTTTTAATTACATGGAAGAAGTAGAAAGGCTTCCAATTCTGGTTATAATGGACTGACTTGTATCACACTTGCCTACCTGCTGAAAACAAAGCACATTTGTTTAAAGGCATTTGACAGCACAGGAGGAAGACTGATATTCTGCACTGTTTCTTCTCTCAAGACATATGCTAATTCAGAAGCCTCTCATGGAACAAGAGTATCAGAAACCAGGTAGAAAGTAGTAGCTAAAAGGCAGAAAACCTGCGTATGGTCTCACCGTATTATGAGGCCAGGAAGACAAGAAAATGTTGTGTTGTTTGGAGCTTCCAAGGCAGCCAGGACTTGAAGGGCCAGAGTCACAGAGAGAAGTACAACACAGAGAAGTAAGCTCTTATACTGATTTTCCTTTTGAAGAAGGTGATGATTCCTAAGTAACATGTAACAAGATGTTGACAGGTTGAGGAGAAAACAAATTAAGAAGATAAGAAGCTAAGCAGAGCTTTCTGCAACCAAAATTATAAGAAGAAAAATATTAGAGTTCAGGCCCCACTAAGAAGGAGGCGTTCTTGTAAATATTTTCAGGCTTTTATTTGGATGGTTGAAGGCCCTCACCTTAGGAATAAAGATAAACTGGAAACAGACTACACCTTACAATGACAGAGGCCCAGCTTTGAGCTAATTCAGCATCTGATTAAAATCAGATGAACTCTCTGTAGGAATCAGAAGTACATTCTTTCTGGAGGGAAGTAACATCAATCAGAACTTCTGTAATTCTTATACACAATGTTTGGAATTCAATAAAAAGTTACTATGCATCCAAACAGATAGATGAAATAGGAAAAAGACTATATAAAATCTAGGTAAAAGTTGGTCCAGATTTTGAAGTTCTCAGACATGGATTCTAAAATAATTTCAATTAATATATTTAAGGGAAAAAAGTTACAGAATTCAACTAGATCCATCTTTTTCATTAAAAAAAAAAACAAATAAAAATAGAAGAAAAAAATTCAGTGACAGAGAAAGTTCTCTATAAATAGGATAATGGCAGATTAGACACAACTGAAGGGAGGATTAAAAAAAATGGAACTTAGGTCAATAAAAGATAAACAGACTAACGCACAGACCAAAAGAAAATACAGAAAAGATATACACTAAGTGCAAACTATAAAGTATGATTTAATATATTCTGAAGGATTAAAACATTTTCAAGGTCAGAGAATAATAAATGACAAAATTGAATTAACTAGAAATCAGTAACAAAGAGATAAACCAAAAATAACAAAATCCTATTTATTTGGAAATTAAACAATATACTTGTAGTAACTCATGAGACAAAGAAAAAACATACAGTGATAGATTAGAGTTAAATAATAACTAAAATACAAGGTATTCCAACTTTTGGAATGCAGCTAAAGTCATGTTTGAAGTGAAATTTATCGTCTTAAATGTATGTAACAGAAAAGAGTAGAGCCTAAAAGAGCACTGATAGCATTATCCATCTGTAGAAAGGAAAAACAAAGCAAAATAAACCTATATAAGTAGAAAAAAAGGAAATAATATAAAAATGATCATAGCAGAAACTAATAAAAAGATAACAAATATAAATTAACAAGCCCAAAGATGGTGTTTTGAAAAAGGGTTGAGTAGCCTTTTATATGTAGGCTCATAAATCATAAGTTTGAAGTAATTTTGACAGGTAAAATATATATAGATTTTCTCTCTACTTACCAGAATGTATGCATGCATTTCTGAGATGCTTTGGGTCATTTTTAAAATGGGGGGGGAGAGGGGGGATAGCTTTGGGCTTTGCAAAAAAATAATTGTTGATGTGATTATTTTTAATTATGTATATTTGTATATATGTGTGTTACATAAATAATATACTTAAAATATATATTTTTTATTGATTTCAGAGAGAAAGGGAGAAGGGGAGAGAGATGGAAACATCAATGATGAAAGAGAATCATCAATTGTCTGCCTCCTGCATGCCCTCCACATGGGGATTGAACCCCAAAACCCAGGCATATGCCCTGACTGGGAAGGGGGTCTGGTGTGAGACTGGGACCCCTTGCTCTTCACCGGAGGCCTCCACAGCTCAGATATCCATCCCAATTAAAAAAACAAAACAGAAAAACAACAACAAAACAAAACAAAAAACATGTGGGTATTGGACCAGCCTGTACGGCACCTCTGCCCCTCCTCTGGTCTCAATGTGATTTCTTCTTTCTCTAGTTGTAGGACTCCCATTCAGGCAGTTCTGAATGATGGTTGTTCTGTATTTTAGTTGTAATTTTGATGTGGTTGTGGGAGGCAGTGAGTAATGGCATTTACCTACGCCCCATTTTGGTTCTCTGTCTCTGTTGCCTAATTCTTAATAGGACTTGTGGTAGATATCAGTTGTGCCCTGATATAAATTCACTTATTTTTCCCCCCAAATAATAGAATATGCATTTTTTTAGGAACACTGGGAATGAAGATTGCACTTCCAGTCTCCTTTGCAGCCAGGTGTAGCAAGGTGGTTCTGGTCAATGTGATGGCAGTAAAAGTGCTATATGAAATTTCAGGAAATGTCTTTCTTGACATTTTTTGAGAGAAAGGGGCTTCTAATATTCTACCACCTAAAATGCAGGTGCTGCCATCTCAGACATGAGGTTGGTATCACACACTATAAATTAACCAGATCGAAGGAGCCCAACACTTGGATTACTATTCCCGTCCAGAATCATCTACCAGATTTTACATGAGAAACAACTCTCCTACAGTTCTGTTATTTTAGGGTTTCCTTTACTCATTACTTCTAGCTTACTTCTAACTAATCAGGGATCATCATCAGAATGTCACGCCAATATTCCTGTACCTCAATAAGCTCATAGTGAAGACATAACGACTTCTCAGTATTTTAATGACCACATTAGACAGAGGTAAAATTTTATTGTGCTTGAATTCCAAAGTCAGTACACATTTCAAACTTTTGCTTGGTTCTTTAACTAGGAAGAATTTATCTATTATAGGACCTTTCCTAGCCTACATTATCTGCCTCATCAAATGAAATGACTATTGATAGGCTGATTTCATTATGTTAAGATACACCAGAGGTTTCCTGTTAAAATATTAGTTTGTACTTGAAATGAATATTCAACAGTTAACACTTTAATGTAGGGAAGGTGATTGCATGGGAGTATTTTTTGGAACCATCTCTAGAGTTCCAACGCAGAAGCACCTCTCTCATGCCTTATAATATTCTCCTTAGGAAACTTCTTGGGAAAATCAACATTGGGAGAGGAAGGGAAGGGATAAAACTGGGGCAAACTAAAACCTGGGTATCTGACCTCAACATTCAAGAAACACATTGATTTGTAGCAACCTGTAGATAGAGAAACAATAATTGGAAGTGACCCTGCCATAGTCCTGAACAGGGCGTAAAGGCCTCTGGAGACCCTTACCTGACTTGGGTTTGTTCCATAACAGAAAAACTCAGGAGGATTTAGGTGAAGACTAAGTAGCTATTGAAATTGATGGGAAAATGGAAGCTTATGTTTCAAATTTACAAGTATTTTAAAGAATAATGTAAAAGGAGGTATTCTGCTAGTGAATTGAAGAATGGAAGGGAATGTTGAATTGCTATTCTATCCATGTGTTATTTTAGCCTTTGGGTGAATACCATTTGTATAATATGATCTTTATAAAGATCAGCCTAAAGAAATTAATCTGTAATGTTCCTCATATTTATTTGCATCTCAGGGATAAGTTGGCATAATAGAAAGAAACTTTGCAGGGCTACCGAGATCCAAATTTCAATTTTGTCTCAGACCCTTTACTAGTTGCATAATCACAGGCCCATTACTTAACATTTTGAAATTCAATTTTCCTTTCTATAAATAATATGTCTTCATCATGGCTATGAAGTTTAGATAATGAAGTACAGGCAAAACATGTCTAACCCATTGCTCCTTTCCAACCCCACATCTCAACCAGAAGCCATTTGGAGCAGGTGTAATACTATCCTATCATGAACCTACCAACCAGGAACATGCCAAGGCACTGGCGATGATATCAGGAATTTTCACTACAGTACTGAGGCTGGAACATCCGACATCATCATCTTAAAACCCAGCATTATGGTGAAAGCAGACATCTCTTCGGGCACATCTAAGCCTCAGCTTGCTGAGGGATGGAGTACACAGTCTCATGAGGTTTCGTGTGTCCTATAATTCTTTGCACAGCAAGCTTTTGCCTTTGTTATTTTGTTCAAGCCACTGCAGCAGGCCTGACCCAATTTAGCTGTTACTATTTCCTTCTTGCAAAAATAAAGCTCAGAGAAGGCCAGGGCTTTTGTGCTACTTCCATAACTCACCTAGTGTTTGCCTGCCTTCCCCCAGCTCCTGAGCACCTTAGGGCCCAGCTTACCCAGGCCCTCTCAGGAGCAAGTTTGGGTTGGATCTCGGGGATCTTTTATTTCTGCTACTCACTGTCCAGCCAATGAGCTGATTCAATGTTAGTTGTAACAACTGCTTGCCTATTCTGTGTGATATGCAGGTCCTCTGCAAAGAGTTCCCACTTGGTCTCCATAGTGACCTGTATCTCCATTTGAGTCAACCTCAGAGCCTCCAGAAGGCATCTCATAGCTGCAATATACAGATCACCCAGGAAAGACTAAAGGGCAGGGCCATTTACGCAGTAGCATCCATTAATCAGCACATTGGCACAAATTGGCCTTCAGATTAGTTGTCTGTATCCTTAAAAATCTGAAAGTCAAACATGGAGGGAAGGGTCAGGATATAAGGATGGCATGGTTAGATGAGGGAGAGAGGGGAAAAGACATCTGGATTTGGACTCAATCCTAGTGAGTCTCTGCAGTGGAACAGGAGGAGGACCAGTGTCAGCATGAGGCCGCTGGTTCCTGGAAAAAAGGACCCTAAAGATACCATGTTAGTGTTAATTATGGGTGGTAGGAATATGGACAAGTACTCCTTTCTTCTTCGTGTTTTAAAAATTCTCTAAAAACTTCTAATGTGACAAATGTCATAAGAAAGGTATTCAGTGCACTTTCTAATAATTTTAAAGGTTGAATTTCTATGATGCTATGCCTGACCTTTTGCGGTTGAAAGGAGGACCTGAGTGACTGTCACAGGTATGGCTGCAGCCTCTGTAGCCTTTACTGCCTGCTCCATGCTTTTCTTGTATTATAGTCACCTTTATTTGTGTGCCTTTGTGACACGCATTTATCAATCATTCTACTTTCACCTCTTGAGCCCACTTTTCACCCCTTGAGATGCCCCCACTTTAGGATGACACCTTCATTCCACCTCCTCTAGAAGCATCCATAATACAATCTTGGTTATTTAATTGAAAGGCTCTTCACAGAACATTTCTTTTTCTTGGGAGAATATCCCTGCATCCATAGATTGAAATTGAGACTTAGCCAAGTTTTAGTGATTCAATGCAAGTAGGACTCTCAGCCAGAAGTCCATGGTTAACTTATTCAGTTCCTCATTTTCTTCTTCTTTGAGAAGACATACATTGTCTGAACCACCTTGATCAGATAATCCTGGTTAAAAAAACACATTTAAATAAACAGGACAAGTGTAGCTGTCTAGGTGGATCCAAAGAGCCTTTGTCCTTTCTGCAGCAATTGCCTGAGGCAATGCATTTCTGATTGGCAGTGTTTTGGTCAACCATGTTATTTTAGCCAGTTTCAGGATGAATCCAGGCAGCCCAACCCCAAATAATCAATTAAGCTAGGATGCCAAAGACATGAACTGGAGGTCAAGCTTGGATACCAGATATCTCAACCTTTCTACAGTTTTCTCATCAGTAGAATGAAGATAAAAGTTCCTGGCTACTTAATTACTCAACTTCTGGTCAAGAACAAATTAGGCTGTGAATATTGCAATCCTCTGAAATTTAAAGTGCTGTATACATGAATGGTACATTTACCAACAGACTGGCCATTGCACAGTCAGCGAATGATTTTCAACAGGTGTGCTGTGGCACACTGGTATACTGCAAGAATTTTTAAAGCATGCAATACCTGACTATTTAGTCAGAGGAACTAACCTCTTTTCTCTTAGATTGCCAAATAAAAGAATAACAACAGCCGACACAACAATAGCCACCTGGTGTGAGTCAAAATCATACCTACTTTTTTTGTCAGATAGGCAAAAAATATTCATTTTTGGTGTGCTGTAGAATTTTAATAATTAGTTTATGTATGCCATGGGATGAAAAAGGTTGAAAATCTCTGGTCTAAAATGATCAATTAGAATCAACCAGATCAACCAAGGCTTAGAAAGAGAGAGCTGGTTACCATGTAAAAACAGCCCACGTAAGGGCCCTCCCTGGTGTCCAATTTTCCACTTGCCCCCATTTTTACTCCTATTTAGATCTGGAAACATTGCAAGTGATTTCCATCTGATTTAGGAAAGTAATGGAGCAAAGAGACTATCTGTAAACATAAAGAATACAATGGGAAACATTATGTGCGTATATAAAGAAAAAGAAATAAAACCAGACGAAAAACTTTACAGCTTGTCTCAATAGAATTATAAAATTAGTGGATGAAGAGTATGTTGTTACATTTTTATATTTGCATTTTGCCAATGGAAGGCCTCGTAATATTTTTACTGTACCTGTAGATTTGGCTCTTCTGCCTGTCACATGGATTGAAAGCTGAGCCTTTGGCATTGGGGACTGCTGGGACGTGAGCTGATTCCAGGGATGGGCAGAAGTCTGAAGTGGTAATGGGCCCGCCTTCTTTGACATCTTGGCTGGTACAGAGCTGGGCAGGTACATAGTATCAGGTCCGATTGAACTGCTCATGCCCAGGCTTCAGTCAGACTGTTAAAGATGCTTCTCTTGGGAACAAATTCTCCACTCTCCATCCTCCTCATTTGTACCCCATCTTTAAAAAGGAAACCTAAAAAAAGCATAAAAATATGTTAATTAAAATTAACATCATGGTTCTAACCTTGGTGCCTATTGTTTATTGCTCTGATATTGTCATTCTAATGCTTTTGGATGATTACCCTCTCAATGCTTGATCTAGATCTGAAGGAAATTGCTTCTGCATTGCAAATTGGTTAATTTGTTTATCCAGTTTGCTAGGGATTGAATCCTCTATTCCCAACCTGCATATGTTGAAGCCCTAACCCCCAATGTGCCTGTGTTTGGAGATAGGCCTTTTCAGATATATTTAAGTTAAATGAGGTCATAATGGTAGGCCCTAATCTGCCAAGATTGGTGGCCTTATAAAAAGAAGAAGAGAGCCTGGCCAGTGTGGTTCAGTGGTTGAATGTTGACCCATGAACCAAAAGGTTACCAGTTTGATTTTTAGTAGGGGTGGGCAGGAGGCAGCTGATGGATGGTTCTCTCTAATCAATACTTCTATCTTTCTATTCTCCCTCCCTTTCTCTCTAAAATAAATAAAAATATATTTAAAAAGAAAAGAGGAAGAGAGAGAGAGAGAGATCTCCTTCTCTGCCATGTGAAAACTCATCAAGAAGGTAGCTGTCTCCAAGCCAAGAAGAGAGTTCTCACCAGGAACCAAATCAGCTGGTACCTTGATCTTGGACTTTCCAGCTTCCAGAACTGTATGTAAATAGACTTCTATTGTTTAAACCACTCCAGTTTATGGCATTGTGTTTTGTAGTCTGAGTTGACTAGTGCACAGATAAATTGCTTGAGTTTATTTGTTTTCAATTAATTAAGAAGGATCAATTTGGCTATTCAATTATAAGTCATTCTGTTTCCCAAATAAGCGAACTGCTTACACTATTCAGAAAACAAAAGGGTGGGTGATAGTAGATTCTGTAGCTTGATATCCAAATATGTCACCTAAGTTGACAATGTTTACAGTGATGAGTGTCAAGTTAGGCCTAGCTGAGTCCTATTCTAGTGTGCTTGTCACCATGCCACAAACTTAGACCATCAAATCCAGAGCCCAGTCAAAAGTGCCAAAATAATCTATCTAACCATGACTCAAAATCCAGAAACCATAAAGAGCGATTGATAAATATCACTATGTTAAAAATAATTTCTGCACAACAAAAACAAAGCAAAACAAAACCATACCAAAAGGCAAATGACAAACCAGAAAAAATTATTGGGCAACTCATGTAACAGACCAATAATCTAATAAAAAAAAGTGGTAAAAACAAATGAACAGACAGTTCAGAGTTAAATAAATGTAAACATATTTTATATCTATGAAATGATTGTTTCTACATTCCTCATAATAAGAGAAATGCAAATTTAAATTTTACTGAGATGTTATTATTCACCTATCACATTGGCAAAAATCCAAAAGTTTAATTACATATTATATTTCAAGGCATTGGGGCAACAGGAAATTGCATTCATGATGAAAAGACAAATTAGCAAAAGCCTTTTGAAGAGTAAGTAAAAAATATCCAAAATTATAAGTATACTAGAGGCCCAGTGCATGAAAATTCGTGCACTTGGGGAAGTCCCTCAGCCCGGCCTGTGTCCTCTGGCAGTCTGGGTCCCCTCGGGTGATGTCCGACTGACAGCTTAGGCCAGCCCCCGAGGGGATTGGGCCTAAGCCAGCAGTCAGACATCCCTCTAACAGCCCAGAGCCCTTGGGGGATGTCCAACTAACAGCTTAGGCCTGCTTACCTTGGGGAGCGGGCCTAAGCCGTTAGTTGGACATCCTTAGCACTTCTGTGGAGGTGGGAGAGGGTCCCGCCACCGCTGCTGCACTGGCCAGCCATGAGCCAGCTTCTGGCTGAGTGATGCTCTCCCTGTGGAAGCACACTGACCACCAGGGGGCTGCTCCTGCATTGAGCGTCTGCCCCCTGGTGGTCAGCGTGTGTAATAGCGACCAGTCATTCCTGGGTGTTCTACTGTTAGGGTCAATTTGCATATTACCATTTTATTAGATATCCTTCTTGATTCTGATGTTCATCTATGAGAATTAATACTGTAGCTTTCACAAGTGCAAAATGACTGTTGTCCAAAGTTACACATTTTAGTATTGTTTGTAAGAGTAAACAAATGGAAATAGCCACTGGGTCCACAAATGGGAAAGTGCTCAAATATATTGTGGTATCATTAAACAACAGAATACACTGAAACTAGAAAGAGAAGAATGAAGACCTTCCCAATGTAGTGATATGAGATCTCCAAGGTATATTGTTGGCTGAAGTTGGCTGAAAAAAGCAAAGGATAAATATTCTTCTAGCTTCCAAAAAATGAAATTACATGAAACTAAATAAATCCTGAAGACATGCTATTGGGATGGGTGGGTATGGGACCAAAGGAAGATAAGAAAGGAATTGAGACTTTTGACTGTGTACATTTTCTTTAAATAATTTTTTGAAAACAATTGAAAAAAATGAATAAAACCACAAAGGTGGGGGGCAGGGGGGAGATCCATGATCCATGAGGGGAATCCAGCATTTCCCTCAGTAACTTGTTCTACTTTGTTCTATTTTCTGATGTGAAGTTCTTCATTACAGCTATTTTCAGTAATTTCAGGGTAATAACTTTATTTGGCAGTTTTAAAAAATACATATAGAACAGTTAGTCACCACATATCCTAAAAGTATGATATTTAAAAGAAGTTTGGCCAAGAAACTGGAAAACACAATTCCAGGATAATCTTGCCGCAGCTTAAAATGTTTTTAGTTGCTGAGTTTCTATGGCATGATACAATGGAAATGATGCAGGCCTCAGAGACAAACCACACTGGGGTTCAAATCTGCCACAAACAAGCCTGTGTTACTGGGTGAATACCTTCACTTCTAATACGTCAGTTCCTGCTTTTAGAGATGGTCACAGTAGTACTACCCATAGTAGTGGTATTGAGTATCCATTGGAATCATTCAGGTTAAAGATCTCACATTGGCAGACTTATCATATATAAGCTATCATTAGATGATTTCTATATTGATTGTCTTTGTGAAAATTCTATAAAGCCAATAGGTATTAGCAATATAAAGGCGGTCTACAGAGGTCAGCAGCATCTCATCTACCTGGAATTTTGTTATCATGGATCTCACGCACTCTCAAGAACACAGGAACAGAAAGCAGCACACAATGGCTCTCAGTAGCAAAATAGATTCCACAAATATCTGTATGAAAGTCTGAGCTTTTGACTCTTAGAGGAGCCCCTTGCAAACCCTGCATGGAGCATGGAGCTGATGTGACTTGGATTTCATGGCAGTGGGAAGAACAGAATTAGAGAAGGGACTGACACAGTGACAGGCTGCCCAGCGCAAGTGACAGATCATGGCCTGAGAGAAGAGCTATCTATAATAAAGCAAATACAAGAACTTAAAAGAGTAGCAGGTGAATGCTTTTATCCAGGCACACATATGTACATACCCAAATAAGTTGTGAAGACATTGTTTTAGGCCAGGTCCACAGCAAGTATTTATGCATTAGGCTTGGAAAGGTAGAGAATAAGAAAAACTTTCATTTAAAATGGTTAAAATAAAAAAAAATGTTGATGCTTAAATACCTACTTATGTAGATAACTCAACTCTCTTAAATTACTCATTCGCTCTGTGTTTTCACCAATAACTAACATTTCTCTGCAGTCAGTACCTAAAGGCTTATTAAAAATAGGAACTCTAACGGAAAAGTCTGGGCTGAGATGAATACAAGCATTTAAATATAATTCAAAATAAGAAAGCTGCACAGTAAATGGGATATTGTTCTTATGTGCTCATGGAAACCCCAGTAAATAAACAGAACCAAGTTACCTGTCCTGCCTTTGATTTAAGGCTTATGCATATGCTTTTCACCAGGAAAATATCACACTGTAATATTTTCCACCAGGCTCTCTACTCGAGTTATTCCTCCTTGTTTAGAGTTTTGGAAAATCCAAGAGCTGAACAATGACTTTTGCAAGTTGCAAATTGCTTTAAGGGCAAACACTTCAGTTGTTGTGTGTGTAACTTGGTAAATGATACTCTTTTTTGAAGCCATGAAACAGAGGTTTTAATTCCTGTTGAGCTTTTGTTTATGGAGACATCAGCATAATGAGGAAACTTGCCCCCTAAACTTTGCTGCCACCCACTTGGGATAACTACAACTCTCTCGGCAAAAGAACCACAAGAAACTCTGCCACATTTTCCAAATAAGCAGCAAACTGTCACTGCACCCTCCGAGTCACATATTTTGTGGATGACACATGTGGCTACCCTCTTTTGGGTCAACATTCCTCCTGTATTATGTGGAGTTCCCAGTTACTCTGCAAACAGTCATGCCTCTCTCGTGGCTGCTAACCAGAGGACTGGAAGCACCAGATCCAGGAAGTGTGCATATCATGAAAAGGGAGAAGCTGCTTTCGTTATGAGTATCATCACTGTACACACAAAATAATAACGAAGACTCATCTCATACTTGTTCATTGAATTCCACTCCAAGAATAGAGTACTGATCCATATTCTCGGAGCTCCTTGAATTGATGTGTGTGCATGGGGGATGCATGGGGGAAGAGGTTGGGTGGGGAGCAGGAAGGGGACATGCCACCAGAATCATTTAGGGACTCTTTTCAAATGCTCTTGTATATCCCTATGCCTTTACCCTCAACCCCACTCTATTTGAATAAATTCTTGTAAGGAAGTGGATTCAGGAAAAAGAACACCTTCTCAAATAATTCTGAAATAGTAATAAGTGTGTAAAATAGTATCAGTAACAATCCATACCATATCTAGCAAACATTTATTGAATGCGTTTGATGTTCTGGACACCCTCCTAACTTTTCCTTTCCTCTGGTTTCAACCTTTCTTCTGTGATTAGTAAAATGAGTTGATGCTATAGTTTGGAGATTAACTGCAAGAGGCCATCTACATTCTTTTCCTTGTCCCCTAGGATAATGTTTTATATTTTCATGAGAAAACAGTGCGCTGAAAGAACACTTTCTTGTGTGCTGTGTGCGGCTTTGAGTTAAAACATTATTCGGAGCCTCGCTTTTCTTACTTATGGTACCTAGAAATAATACAAGCTTCTTTTTCTAAATTGATATAATATAAATAGTTACTACTATCATAGTGAAATGATTAATCAGGTTCAGAGTATGATTAAGAAAGCAGGAAACTTAGGGCACCAACCAGAAATCAAATTTTACAAACCAAGAGGGTTTGGCTAAACCTTGTCTGGGTTAAAAGCAGGAAGTACAAGGAAATGTACACTCCTTCTTTCCTCTTACAGGTTTCCAGGGATAAGCTATGTGAAATAATCAGTGAACAGGACATGGTTGTGTCACCAAGATAGTGTTAACATTCTGGATCAAAACTTAGGGACTAGACTATGCTGGGACACTGGGAGCAAGTGTGGAGGAAGGCAGAAGAAACCTGGAGTGGGTTCGTAGAGGTATGAATGAGTTAGGTCTGGAGAGCAGCAGGTGGAAGGGAAGGGATACACTTTCAGGAACAGTATTGGTGGAGGTGGGAGGGCAGAATGGCATTTCTATATGTGACACGGCACCAGAGCTAAGTTAGGGTTTTTCAAAATGCTGACATGCCGAGCTCAAAAGGTTCGCCATTACTGGACTAGACTATGCTGGGACACTGGGAGCAAGTGTGGAGGAAGGCAGAGGAAACCTGGAGTACAGAGAGAGTATCTTCATGCAAGCTTACAGTGCCAGTAAAGTATATGCTTCTGTGTAAGTTGTATCTAGAGGAAGTATTACCTGAGGCCAAGGGACAGGGTTCTGTGTTCTAATTCCTGTGCCCTTTAATATCCAGCATCATTTCAAGTGTAGTGGGAAGAACTCAGTTCACATGTACACATGAATTGGAAATATCAGGAGGTTGGATAGGCTTGTGGGTGGGGTGTGGTGATAGAACTGGAACTTGGGGCTTTGCAGGTGCTGGGCAGAGGCAGATCTATGGGCCAAAGGAGATGGAGGAGCAGTGCTGTGTGGAAGGGGATTGGGGGGCCATCGTAGAAAACCAGTTCTCAACCTACTTTCCTAAGGCATGAATCCAATGCAGTTTCATAGCCCTGAGCCACCCACCTTGGATGCTGGGAAATGTGTATCTTTCCCACGCACTCATCCCCCAACCCTAAATGCCTCTCATTAAAAGTAGACCAAAGTTGAAGCCGGGTGGTGTGATTAATATCAACCCGTCTAGAAGGCACCTCCATCACCCCACAGTCTTCCCATTTTTCTTCGATGCTGAGAAAATGCTTTTCACAGCTATGATGACACAGCCAGAAATATCACCTTTTGAAGACATCGTAACTGTGAGATATGACACTCTTTCGGCTGTTAGAAGGTTATTTGCTGTAGCCATTAAATACAGCCCTGTCACTCCCACTCACCTGAGCCATATTTCCTCCCTCAATAGATTATCCATAAATATAGGCTCAGGTACAAATAGGAATAATGTACATTCACAGCTAAAGAAGACATGCACAGCCAAATCCCGCTATAGGGTAAGCTTTCCCCCTAGGAAGGGAGCGATGCTTCCCTGGAGTTGGCTCAGCAGAGCCCAGAGGCCAGGTTTCCGGGAGGGTCTCCGAGGCTGAGGCCAATGTGACTTCTCCAACATCTCAGCAATGCAGAGCCCATGTCTCCAAAATTCCCAGGGTGTACCAGGCTGCCCACTTGGTGTTCCAACCTACTTTGCTGCCATTTGGTTAATTAGAATGACTTAGTAATAATAGCTTATTTAGTATTGAACTCAGGTTAATGATAATATTGGTAATAATGCATTACATCTGTGCAGATTCTACAATTTCCAAAGCACTTCACAGGCTGGTAGTATATTAATGTAATCAAATATGTACAGGCATACCTTGTTTTATTGTGCTTCACAGATGTGGTTTTTACAAATTGAAGGCAAGACCTCCCACCAGTAAAAAGATTAGGACTCACTTTGTTGAGATATTTTATTATGGTGTTCTGGAACTGAACCGACGATGTCTCCAAGGTATGCTTGTATAATCTATATTATAAAAGGCCTGTGGCCCTAATGCTGTAACGACCAAAGACTGGCGCGGGTGGGAGGGGCCACACAAATTTGCGCACTGGGCTTTTAGTTTATATATAAATACAATGATATGTATAATTATTTAATATGTTAATATACAAATCATATATATATATATATATATATAAATATACATATATATATATAATCGTTGTTGTTTTTCTAATCCAGATGGTTTATTAAGTATTTTATGTGTGCTTAGCACTTTCTTAGGAAGCTGGTGAAATACAGAAAAATGAAGAAAATATATAGCAGTTTAGCATCAAACTAGGGCCAAAACCTTGTTAAGAAGTAGATCTTAATGTTCTCACCACACACATATAAAATTATAATTATTTGAAAGATGGATGTGTTAATTAATCTTATTGTGGGAATCATTATACAATATATATGTGCATCAAATCATCATGTTGTACATCTTAAACCTACACAATGTTGTATGTCAATTATCTCTCAGTAAAGCTGGAAAAAATAGAGCAAAGGATAAAACAGTAAAACAAAGTATGTGTAGTATGTGTAAGTGTGCACACATTCATTATATATGTATATATACAGACATATATAATTTATATTCATTCATTATAGAAATGTGAATTAACATGAAATACCACTTCTTTTTTTTTCTCAAATGGATGGACAAAGATTTTGAAAATAAAAGTAAGTTTAATAATTTTTTAAACTTTTTTATTTTTTTAAAATTAAATCTTTATTGTTCAGATTATTACATTGGTTCCTCTTTTGTCCCCACCTTAACTCCCCTCTACCCAGTTCCCACCCTACCCTCTGCCCTCACTCCCCACCCACTGTCCTCATCCATAGGTGCACGATTGTTGAACAATCTCTTCCCGCACCCTCCACACCTCTTTCCCCCCAAGAATAGTCAGTCCATTCCCTTTCTATGTCCCTGATGCTATTACAATCACCAGTTCATACTGTTCATCAGATTATTTATTCACTTGATTTTTAATTCACACTTGTTGATAGATGTGTATTTGTTGTTCATAATTTGTATCTTTACCTTTTTCTTCTTCTTCCTCTTCTTAAAGGATACCTTTCAGCATTTCATATAATACTGGTTTGGTGGTGATGAACTCCTTTAGCTTTTTCTTATCTGTGAAGCTCTTTATCTGACCTTCACTTCTGAATGATAGCTTTACTGGATAAAGTAGTCTTGGTTGTTGGTTCTTGGTATTCATCACTTTGAATATTTCTTGCCACTCCCTTCTGGCCTGCAAAGTTTCTGTTGAGAAATCAGCTGACATTCGTATGGGTACTCCCTTGTAGGTAACTGATTTTCTTTCTCTTGCTGCTTTTAGGATTCTCTCTTTGTTTTTTGCTCTTGGCATTTTAATTATGATGTGTCTTGGTGTGGTCCTCTTTGGATTCCTTTTGTTTGGGGTTCTATGCGCTTCCTGGACTTGGAAGTCTATTTCTTTCACCAGGTAGGGGAAGTTTTCTGTCATTATTTCTTCAAATAGGTTTTCAATATCTTGCTCTCTCTCTTCTTCTGGCACCCCTATAATTCAGATGTTGGTACGCTTGAAGCTGTCCCAGAGGCTCCTTACACTATCTTCGTATTTTTGGATTCTTTTTTCATTTTGCTTTTCCGGTTGGGTGTTTTTTGCTTCTTCGTATTTCAAATCTTTGACTTGATTCTTGCGATCCTCTGGTCTGCTGTTGGGAGTCTGTATAATATTCGTTATTTCAGTCAGTGTATGCTTAATTTCTAGTTGGTTCTTTATCACAACATCGAGGGTCTCACTAGATTTCTTGAAGATCTCGCTACATTTATCGGCGGTCTCACCAGTCTTTTCGAGGGCCTTACTAAATTTATCAGCGGCTTCTAGACAGTTCTTTAAAGACCTTAAAAGTGTGGTTTTGAACTCTATATCCAGCAGTTTGCTTTCCTCCATTTCTGTCATTTGTGTCCTGTTTCTTTGTCTTGGCATTTTTTATGCTTTGCTGTGTCAATAGAGTGCCTTTCTGTGCTAAGTGTCCCAATTACCTGAGGTAGACACTCTTGGTGCACCCCCTTGTGGGCTTTGTGCACAGTCTTGTTGTAATTAAGCCTTGATTGTTGTAGTTATCACTGGGAGGAATTGACCTCCAGGCCAATTGGCTGTGAGAATCAGCTGTGTCTGCAGTGGGAGAACTTCTGTGGTGGAGACACCCCTCTGGGGCAAGACTTGCTTCAATGGGGCTTTGGTGCTCACTGAGTCTGCCCCCTGAGTGTGTCTTTTATGGTTCCACGGAGCTGCAAACTGGATGGTCCCACTCTGACCTCTGGGCTTCCTGGCTCCTGGATCTCTAGGGAGGTGCTAATCTAGCCTTTGCCTGAGGCTATCCAGCAAAAGCCTCCCTGCAGGGCTTGGGCGGGGCAGGTCCAATGGGATCAACAGGGTGGGGTTAGCAATTATGGCTGCTCTCAGTCTTGCCCTCAGAGGCTCTGCTTCTCAGTGTCCCGGTAATCGCTGCAAGCCCCTCGGAGAGAAAGCTGCCCTCGGGTTCTGATCGATGCCAGACAGTCCCCCTTCTCCCGTATGAGTCTGGGTCCCTAGAGACTCGCCTGGAACTGGAGCTCAGAGCCTGAGACTCCCTCCCGATTGAAAATGACAACCACACCCTCAGCTGCCAGCCCTTTCCGCATGCACTCCGCACCTTAGTATTTTACTTCTGCACTGCGCCTCCTCTGAGTCTCGGTATGCTTTTCTCTTTCCTTCTAGTTGTAGAATTTCCACTCAGCCAGCCTTCCTGTGGTTCTGGATGATGTCCTTTCCGTCTTTTAGTTGTATTTTTGAAGTGGTTGTTCGAGGCAGCAAACTCCGGTGTTTACCTATGCCGCCATCTTGGTTCTCAAGTTTAATATTTTTTGTGATCAAGGTTTGTGTGATACAATTCTGGAAAATTTTCATTGTCATTCAAAATTATGGAAGCCACTTTGGTCTATCAAATGCCTATGAGAAATGCATTATTTCTTTAATAAAAGACTATAGGAAATCAGGATATGGATTCCAATGAGAAAATGGTGCAGAGTTTCTGGTGGGTAATGTTTTATTTATAAGAAAAACAAGATTTTTAAAAAATAGTTTATATATTAGAGTGTTCATAAATCCACATGAAATCTTTCAATTAATTAAATGCTAATAAATCCACTAATTCTAAAAATTAAGCATCAAATTAAATTAAAATCAAATGAGACTAATAGAAACATAGAGAGATAGTTGTGTGTTCAAGAGTACCTCTCCTTCCCTCCCTCCCTCACCACCCCGTCTCTCAAAAAGCACTGGAGTATTGCTCATGATGAAAGAGAAACACTCCCATAGGAATGTAAATTTTAAAAGCTTGTGGCAGAATTTGGCAACATGGAAAGTACTTAAAATTGTAAACATGCTTTTGACAGAGAAGTCTCATTGTAAGGAATTTATCCTAAAGAAATAATCAGACAAATGCTCAAAGATGTTTGTGCAAGGGTGTTCATTGAAGTGTTGTTAATAGTATTGAGGAATTGGAAATAAACTAAATCTTTAACAGTGGAGAATTAGTTTAAAATTTATGCTATGTGGAGTAGAAAATGCTATGTAGAATGAACCTGTGTTTGAATTTATAAGTACATTCACTGAGTTTACTGAAAAATAAGATAATCATAACATATTAAATGAATATTAAAATGCAAGATAGTATGTTTAGTATGATTCTTTTATCATCAAAATCATACAAATGTACCAATATATCCAAGCAGAATCAACTGTCAGGGATAATAGATACCAAAAAGCTAACACTTTTTTTTCGCTTTTATTATATTTCTATAGCACATGCATATTACTCAACATCTCCTGTGAGCTCCTGCCCTTGTTTAAGCTACTGTCACCTCTTACCTGACATGTTCACTTGGAACCCCTTGAATGTAGATGTGGGGACAAGAACTGCAGAGCAAGTACAGGCATCCCCAACTTTTCAAAAGTTCTCTTTAGGATGCTACACTTCTAAGACCTACATCAGTACAGTAAAACCTCCTTATAACGGACTAATTTGGGCGAGCGGGTGTCCGTTAAAGACAGAAGTCCATTACATAGTAAAGTAGGTTTTCTGAATGTATATGTTAAAAACTTGACAAGTTAGTTTACCTGTTTTTACTGAGGCAGACATGTTTGTGAAATTAAAATGAAGGATGTATGAAAAGTTTAATTTCACTGAAAAGCTTCCTATATGTATTATAAATGCATGCATTTCAAAGCATGCATTCGCCAGTCACTACAAATAAAAAATGCACACAGCTGGGGCCTGGCTTAGCTCACTGCTGGGAAGGAGGGCTGCGTGCTGGGAACACCCGCCTCGTCCCTTAAAACCACAGAAAGTCACGCCCCGCAATAAAAGAACCAATCACTGCAGGCTATTTGGTGTGATCACGTGCTAATCATTCGCCAAAAATTACCAGCGGTGACTCTTGTACTTACATATGTAGACTCTGGTCGTAGATATGCAATATTTATGTCTGCGGAATCACTGCAGCGTTTTTCCAACATATGGCCTATTTGCTAAAATTTGTTTAAAAAATAAGTGAATTAATAACAAAAAAATCCTGTTAATTTAATTATAAGCAAATCTCGATAAAAGCATTTTAAAATGAACAAGGTGTTCATTTTCACCTATGACATACGGACCGGAAATTTTGCCTGTTAAATCCGAAAGTCCCATGAAGTCCACGTCCTCCAAATTCCACGGGTTTACTTGTGCTTGTTCTAACCCGCAGGGCAGTCTTGAGGAGGACGCTCACTTTTTACGGTAAAAGACGTGAAAGACGGGAGGGGGCCAACAGCGTTGGGGTGTGCTTTTGGAGCAGGTCGCCATAAAAAGCCATAACAGCGGGCACCTGGTGCAGTGGGCACGGTCGGTCCAAGGCTCCCGCGGAAACCGCCCACAATGCGGCGGAAATACCCCCCAGAGGTCTGAAGGTGTGGTTTGTGGAGCAATCTGCACTGGCCTCC
>NW_005871064.1:5130448-5162537 GCF_000147115.1 Myotis lucifugus
ACTAGGCAGTACCTGATCCATCGACCCATATCTGTCTTCTCACTGGCCTCACAATTAGCCACAATGGCTGGCAGATGATTATTCCTCCAAGAATGCACCTACCCCGGGGCCTTTGCACCAGCTTCCTCACCTCCTGGAAGGCTTCTCTCTCACTTCCTTCCGTTCCTGCACACGTGCCTCCTTCTCTAGCAGCCCTCCCTTGCTTATTCTATGTAAAAGAGCAGCTCTCTCCCTCTGCTGCCCTCTGTTCCTTTATTTTCCCGATAGCCCTAATCATCATCTGACAAACAACATCCCTTTCTTTCATTTAAAAAAATGTATTTCCCCGTGTCTGCCCACCAACAGTAGACTGTAAGCTCTGTTAGGACAGAGCTGTGCCTATCTTTGTTCTTTGACTTGTTTTGTTTTTATTATGATTTCCCCCCAGTGCCGGGACTATTACAGTCACTTAATAAGTGCTTAATATTGAGTGATAAATGAACGGATGGATGAATGAACCAGCCAAAGACTAATAACTTCTAAGGGAAGGATAGCCGGAGGGAGAGAACATTCCTCCAGGTGTTTTCTGCTTAGCAGGGCCACTTGTACTAACCCTCTGTGACCTTGACAATTCTGCTGAGTCCTGCTGGTTGCTTTGCAGCAGACATTCTGAAATGCAGGTTTCTAGGTTGCCTAGGTATATGATATCTGCCAGTGTTGATTTCAGTTCCCGCGTTCTCCATGCTATCTGCTCGCAGGGCCCTCCAAACCCTGGAATCACAGGTGGACTCTGGCTCCCGTCAAGATGACCTGTCCTAGGTCACCAGTTCCCAGGGGGCCGGGCAAGTGTTCTCAGTACAATCTTGGCACAAGTTCTCAGCAACCCTGTGCTTGGCTTCCCGTCAGGAGAAAGAACCGGTATGCTTCACTAGCCTTGTAGTCTAGACCTGACAACACGGCCTTCCATAAGCCAGTGCAAAATCATTCTTTCATCATCACCTTTTCCAGAATTGCTGGTCCTGGATCCCTGCCCCAACCTCCACCTTGCACCACTCACTGCCGTGGCTGCTTAGGAAACAGGAGGTCCACCCACAACCCTCTTCCTCCAGGATTCACCTAAATTAATAACAAGGCTGCACACTGAGAAGTGATAATATCTTCTCTCAGAAGAATGTGGATTGTTTGGGAATGTGCTTGGTGAACCCATCCCCAGCACCCGTAGACCCAGGTTATGCATTTACCCAGGAGAGGAAAGAGGTTGGGGTTGGAAGTCCCCAGTATGCCTCATTGTAGGGAGATGCAGAGTTGGAATTTCTGTTTAAATCAGTGGCATTTAAGCATAGTTGGTGATGTGTACTTCTGTTTCAGCAATTTTCAATCAGTACACCACAGCACACTGGTGTGCCGCAAGAATTTTTAAAACATCCAGTACCTGACTATTTAGCCAGGGGCACTGATCTCTTTTCCCTTAGACCAGTGGTTCTCAACCTGTGGGTCCCGACCCCTTTGGGGGTCGAACGACCCTTTCACAGGGGTCGCCTAAGACCATCGGAAAAAACATATATAATTACATATTGTTTTTGTGATTAATCACTATGCTTTAATTATGTTCAATTTGTAACAATGAAAATACATCCTGCATATCAGATATTTACATTACGATTCATAACAGTAGCAAAATTACAGTTATGAAGTAGCAACGAAACAATTTTATGATTGGGGTTCACCACAACATGAGGAACTGTATTAAAGGGTTGCGGCATTAGGAAGGTTGAGAACCACTGCCTTAGACTGTCAAATAAAAAAATGACAGCAGCCAACACAACAATAGCCACTCAGTGTGAAGGGATCAAAATTATACTTTTGTTTTCAAGAGTGGCAAAAAATAGATTTTTTTGTTGTGCCTCAGAATTTTAGTAATTAGTTTATGTGTACCATGAAATGGAAAAGGTTGAAAATCACTGTTCTATTTGGGTTTATTACATGTATTTCACCCTATTCTTTAGGCAGTAAATGAATGCAGATGCCAAAATCCATTTTTGATACATTATATCATACTTTAGTTTTAGTTTCAAGTTGTGACTGAATTTTCAACAGATTGCCAGTATAATTTGTTTCTTTCTCTACCTCTCATAACTGAATTCTGTTATTAATATGAATCATATGAAAACATTAGAAAAAAATAAATATTTCTATATACTTTTAACTCTGCCTAAGTGCCTGTAAAAAACTCTCTTAGGGGCTTAGAGTGTTCAGACATTTTCCTAATGTTCCAAGTAGGAAATGATCAATGGATTTCTCTGTAGGCTTATTCTCAAATAATTTGGGGTTTGTATAAAAGTCACTCCATGAATTTTTATTATATCCTGACCCTTACACAGATTTCATTTGAGCAATATTCTGACCTTTTGCAATTCTGGGCTGTTTGTGACAATTAGCTATACAATGTGAATTTAAATGTGAGAATAAACACTTTTTTCAATGTAGATTCAAAACCACAAACACTAAATTTTACAGAAATAATAAATCATCCATAGAATAATTTATTAGCACTATCTACATGCTCACTTTTGTGTTTCTTCTTAATACCATTCAAATAATTTTTCCTCTCCCTGCCCTTCTACACAATACAATTCAACCTCACCTCCAACTCTGTATGTAAGACTGTGCTTGAGCCTTTCAGATATACAACATAAATCAGACACAGGTTTTAATTTCAAGAAAACTAGTTCCTCTCTGTTCTCAGAGACATGGTTTGTTTTATCTAAGAAACCACTTTGTGTAGAGTTCACAGCTAATAATAAAACATCCTGCTAATTATTAAATGCTCATTTCATGCTAAGTACTTTGCATGTATTATATAATTTCCTTCTCATGCCTATAAAGTAGGCACTACCCCCCCCCCCCCCCCCGTCCTTTAGCAGATGAAACAACCAAAGAATCTTCCCTATTGGATTTGATAGAAAGAATCTGACTTCTGTCCCTGGCCATTCTGATGAAGCTGTCTTCACTAAATTGTTTGTATATTTATTGAAAAATGTTTTTCATCTCCTGTTCTCTGCAGAAGGTACATCGGGAGCTATGTCAGGAGCTGCAGGAAACACAGGGATGAATAAGATTCAAAGCGTTTCCCCGGGATTCAAAATATAGTCGTATGTGTTATGAGGTGACACAAACTTCCAAAACAGTGACATCCTAAAATCTTAATGGCATAAGGCAACAGGAAGTCCATGCCTTCTCGCCACAGTGCGCGGTGGGCTCTTCCATGTGATGCTCTCAGATTGCAGACTCCTTTCACCTGGTGGTTTTGCCATTCTTTGTGCTTTAGAGTTATTCCCTTCTAGCTGGTGGATGGGGAAAAGAGAGAGGAGATGGGCCAGGCCATGGTTACACATCACTGTCTTCTGACCAGAACGAGTGTGGCCCTATGAGATTTCAAGGGTGGCTGGAATATGCAGTCTCACTGTGTGCACAGAAGGAGCAGGAAATGGGCTGTAATGAGCACCTAGTGATCTCTCAATTGGCCCACTCCTTTGAGCATCGAATGTTCTTTCACTCCTCCACAGAACACTTGTTCCAGCCCCATGGAGTCACCCAGAGGTCCAGCTCATTGCTCAGGAACTCTGGGTGATGCACACCCTACCCACGAGGTCCCGGGCTGACTCCCTGTGATCTGGTGACTTACGAACTCTGAGAACAAGTGTTCTGCCCTCTCACCACCACTCCACCCTCCACCCCCAATGTACATTGTAAAGTAGGGACAAGATGACAGCTATTAAAAACTCCCATCTGCACAGTTCCCCAGCAATTGTGAAATCCTGTTGGGCAGCCCTTGTAAAGGGTCCTCTCCCCCTCTCCCGGGTGATGAGACTTGATTATGTCTCTGGGAGTAATCCCCTGGGGCACTGGTTTTGGTCAGCCCCTCTTTGAACATTTTTCCTAGGACCCCTTCTGAAGTTGGTGTTGGGGGGTTTGCCCTCCCTGAGGGCTGCGGAGCATTTGTTGCCTATTTTCTGCTGGTGCCAGTCTGGGGGCTCAAAGTTTATTTTATGCTAAAGGAGTCACAGTTTTCTTTCATAATACAGGACCCTTAAACGTGGCAAGGTCTGGCCTATTTGCTTCCAGTAACTTAAGTCTGTGTTAGTAGCCAATCCTCAGTCTCTTTGCTAGGGATGATTCTCAAACCCAGATTCTTTCTTCCCCCTCCCATGTGACTTTCTCTATAAACTAAATGGACAGTAAACCTGAGGGTGTGGTGTGGGAGGACCTAACATCCTTAATCTGATCTTTAGAAGTTGTCTGAGTTTCTTTGAGTTACAAATAAAAAGGCACAAGCTCTTCTTCTTCTTCAAAAAAAAAAACAGAACAGAAGAAAACTCAAACCAACAAACAGAAAAAGATACTGGCAAAGTTTAAAACTGGGCTGTTTTCTAGTACATGGTAACCACTCCAGAGCCAGTGCCTCTTGCCTGCAGCGGGAAGGGTGAGACCCACCTTGTCAGGTTCAAAAAGCCACATAAAATAGATGAATCTTTGGAGAGAAGGAAAACATTCATTAAATAATTTAAAAAAATTATTCATTCTTATATGTTTTCATATTGCAGCTTCTTGCAAGCCCCTGCATAAAGAGTTAAGCACTCATAATTATAGGAAGGTGTGAATGAACAAATTCTTATTGAAAACATCGGGAAATTTATTCCTTTGTGTTGGTAATTCACAAACATAGAATTGCCATGCCTCAGTCTTGCCTCCCTGCCCCTAAATTGCTCCTCTGTTACATTCCCTAAATTTCTCCATTAGTCTTTTTTTTTTTGGCAGGCAGCGGGCTTTGGGAAGGTAGCACTTGAAGACCTTGTCATCTAAAAATGCATTATAAAGAGAAAGTATCCTACTAGATGAGCTCTAAGTCCCATACCCCTACACTTGCAACTCAGCTGAGGCCTTGGTTGGGAAATGGAGGGTGCCTGGGTGGTAGTTTGTGGGTACAAGGAGGAATAGGCAGAGGTGATGAAGGTGATGGGGGATTTGACATTTTTCTGGATATGGTCCTAGAGATGTGCCTCCCAGTTTTGGAAGACAACACAATGCAGTAGAAGGAGTGCTGACTTCGAAGATGCTACGTTTTGTTTGCAGACCAGGTCTGTTTATGAGCTATCTTACCCCAGCCAGCTTTCCTAGCCTCCCTCCTGCTCGTGTCCTCATCTGTAAGATGTGGGATAATGATGACACAGTCTCCGTAGCATTATTAGAAGGATCAAATAGACTAATGGGTGGGAAAGTGCTTTTCAAATGGCAAAGCAGTTTCAAATGGGAGTAGTTATTATAATTGGCCCTCAATAAATGCTCTCTGATAATAATGGTCAGTTTTTAATCACATTTTTCTTCCCTGAAGGAGTGTGGATATAGGACATCAATCCCACAGAAACGGGGCTTGTTGTGGGCACCCTCTCTACTTACCCAGTTCAGTATTGAAAAGTGGGAGCAGAAATCTTTCTCTAGCATTTTATCAGGTTAGAACTTTGTTCTGATAAAATGCAAAGAGCACTGGGTTGGGAGTTCCAACAGGCACCTTTTTCTCTTGGTTATTATGTTCATTCATGCATCAATTCAGCAAATGTTGTTGAAGATCTCTGATATTTCAGTTGCTGGCTAGTATGCTGTAAATGCAGACTTGAATATTTTAATCCCACTCCGATATTAATAGCAACTTGAGTCACTTAAACTCTTACTGTGTTGGTGATCAGCCCTGCCCTGTCTTTCTCAGACAGATTTTATGGGAGAAGAGCTTGGAGAGTGCTTTGTAGAAATAAAAGGGCTAGACAACTATGAAGTGCTAGGGTATTATTAGCATTTGTTGAATAGCCATTGGCCTATGGCATGGCTTCTGTGCTCGGGTAGGACAGTCATAAAGAAAAACTGATCCTAAAGAAAGAGGGACACTGGTTGTGTTTTAATGACATTTTGTGGAATGCCAAAAAACGAGCCCAAGATTCTTTCATGATTGGGTAAGGTGTGAAGTTACAGCCTTGAAAGAAGATGAGAAGGTGCAGCTCAGGAGTAGGTCCGGGGAAAATGGGTGTGGTGACTGGTGAGTTTTTAACATGCTGCCTCCCAGGAGTGGGCAGGCAGTGCAAGGTGAGCCGGGTGAGCATTCTGGGAACCTGGCTATAGCACGGCAACATGAAATTAGCTTTGGTAGTAATATTAGTTAGCACTTAAACCACACTTTGTTTTCAAAGTACTTTACAATGGTTCGTTAGGTAATTACATTCCTGTGAATTAGGTCAGCATGGCTATTTCTTTCTCCCCATTAATCCCCTCTCCTTCTCAGCTACCTGAGGCCCTTAACAAGTCAGACTTTCAGCCTTCAATTAGGTGTGTCCCCCTGAAACAATGCATTGGCCTTAAAGGGCAGAGTTAAGGAATGGGTCAGTGATACTCAAGTATCATCTCATTTTTAATGCTAAATGCGTCTTATTTAACCTTAGCCTATGGAGAACTAGTTGTAATATCTTTAACAAGTCACTTTCATGCCTCACCTTTGCTTCCAATAAAAGGTAAACCTGTACCACAGACTTTTTATTCACGTCTGCTGATAGGCACTTGGGCTGTTTCCCTATCTTGGCTAGTGTTAATAATGCTGCAGTGAACCTAGGGGTGCATATATTCTTTCAAATTAGTGTTTCCCAGAAGAGGGATCACTGTGATACATTTACACAATGGAATACTACTTGGCCGGAAAAAAAGAAGGAACTCTTACCTTTTGAGACAGCATGGATGGACCTGGAGAGTACTATGCTAAGTGAAATAAGTCAGTCAGAGAAAGAGAATACCATATGATCTCAATTATATGTGGAATCTAATGAATAAAATAAACTGACAAATGAATAGAAATAGAGGCATGGATGCATGGAAGAGACTAACAGCTGTCAGAGGGGAGGGTTGTTGTGGGGCTGGGTAAAAGAAGGTGAAGGGATTAAGCAAAAAAAATACATGTGTGCGTGTACACACACACACACACACACTCACATATAACACATAGACACAGACAACAGTGTCGTGATAGCCAGAGATAAAGGAGGGTAGGGCCTAGGTGGAAGTTGGGAAAGGTGGGGAAAATGATGGAAAGAGACTTTGCTTGGGGTGATGGGAGTAACATATAGTGTGCAGGTGATGTTTTGTTGAGTTCTACACTTGAAACCTGTATGGTTTTGTGAACCAATGTCACCACAATAAATTCAATGACAAAAATAAAAGGCAAAAAAAGGCAGCAAACCTGTTGCTCTCATACTACATGGACTATTAGGAAAACTCTTGGATGCATGACCCCAGAAAGTGTGCCCTGGTTGGTGTGACTTCTGCCATTTACTAGTTTATCAGATGTGATGAGCTCAACAAGTCAGCCACAGTTCAACAAGCTTTGGAGATTTCTAAGCTTCAGAGTTCACCTTTATAAAATGTGAATAATAATACCTTGGCTTGCTTTCCTCCCCTGTGATTTTTGAGGATAGCACAAAATATCATACTTTATGGAAGTATATTTGGCCAAGTGAGATATGCTAATCTGACTGGTTAGCAAGGTGTTCATGACATTAATCCAAAGAAGGAAACTGAGCTAGACTTTAGCCCCAGAATCCTTCTGAACACAGCACTCTTACTCACCACTACTGACTGGCTGGAATTGGTGTAGATAAGAAAAATATTTGTCAAACCCAAATGTAAATCTCTTCTGCTGTTTATTTTATGTTATTTTGAATAGGTTATATACACACATGGTTCTAAAACAAAATATTTTCAAACAGTGAACAGTCTTCCCCTAGTCCTCTGGTCTTCTGCTTTTTCTAGAGTGAAACCTTCTTATCTGGTTTATTTACATGCTCTGATAAATGTTCTCTCAGGGAAAAGAAAATGAAAGGACACCTCAAAGTAATGTCAGACAGATTAGGAAGTATGAAGTTCTGAATTAAGACAGTTTATTTTGTTGTAACTCCTGGCAACACGTTGGCTGGAAAATCTTACATGTAAAAATCTAATCCTTTAGCCTGTATCTGAAGCTGAGTTGGATGACTATATTGTCTTCATTTGTTCATTCATTCTTTCAGCTACTCAAATTGTACTGGGCACTGTGCTTACTACTGTGAACACGACTTTGAGTAAATCACAGTGCCTGCTTCACCCTCTGTCGGGGGAAAGTGAAGAGGGACACTTGCACTAGAAAAGCACCTGCAGTGGATGTATGTGCAGGGTTAGGAGTGCCTCAGAGGAGCTCTCATTCCTCCTGCTGTGTGGGTGGGCGAGGAGGCGCAGGTGTGAGCATTTGTCAACAGAGGTGCCCATGCAGCCCCCAGGTGTTCATGCTCCTGCTTAAGGTCGGGGCCAAGGCAAGGCCTTCTGGTATTTTCTTTTGGTAAGTAATTAATATATATTTCAAGTTAAATGCCAAGAGCATGAAAAGACCTTGCAGGTGCTAAGTGTTATTATAACATTAAAATAATGAGAGCTTTACTCATCTTGCTCTGCCTTGCTTAGTGGTTATTCTCAACACTCCCCACAGATTAGAATCAACTTGGGAACTTTGAAAAAAAATGCCAGTGCCCAGGACTCAGCCCTAGAGATTGGATTTAATTGATTTAGGGTGAAGCCCAAGCAGAGGGGAAAGCAAAACACCTCCCAAAGTGGTTCTAATATACAGCCAGGTTGACATGCATTGCCAGCAGATCAAAGCACTCTTTTCTCTTTGTCCTTATCCTAATAGTTTTCTGAGGCTCAGCTTAATTCCCATCTCCTCTGTGAAGTCTTCCCTGCTTTGTCTGTCTGTCGTTGAACTCCTGAACTTTGTCATCTGCAAACCCAAGCGCTTCCTGACCAACACACTAAGCTACTTAGAAGAGCAGACGCCGCTGTGCCTTTTATTGCCTCCATCCTGGAGATTCAACTCTCAGATTCAGCCTTCATTACTCAGACTGTGAATCAGAAGTATAATTGTTATTAATGTTTGCTGATGTTTTATATAGAAATTGGCATATTTCATGGACTGTTAGTGCTTCAAGGGACCCTAATGAACCCTAATCAGATCCCCTTCACTTTTTAAATGAAAATATTCAAAGGCAAAGTCAGTGCTCTAAGTTCACATCATCTGTGGCTGGTCTAGAATCTCTGAGCACAGTTCCTCTGACACCTCAGAAACTCTCTGGTTGCACTTTATGGCAGTTAAAGGAAAAGACTGGTAAACATTTATAATTTTCCTGGAGTCCTAACAATGACACAGAGTGGGAATTAGGCTTTTTTGCTTAAGATTAAAGTCAAATGGATCCTCACTTCCCTAGAAATGAGGGTAAAATGAAGAAGCTAATGTTTTGATTCAGGAGTTTTCAACTACAGTCAATTTTACCTCCAAAAGGGCATTTGGCAGTCTGTAGACATTTGTTGTTGTTGACATAATTGGGGCGGGGATGTTACCTGCTAGTAGTTATAGGTCAGGGACATCCTACGGACATCCTACAATGTATAGGGTAGCCCCCCCCCCCCAACAAAGAATTTCCAACCCCAATGTCAATAGTGCCAAAGGCTGAGAAACCCTATAGTAGATGTTCTTGTCAGCTCAGGAGAGAGGGCAAGGCCAAGAACAAAAGACAGAGAACCACCAGTTACAAATGATGTACTTCAAAAAAAGAATGGCTGAAAAATTCCTTCTGTGAATGATAAGGTGGTGAGATGCCTGAGAATTATTCCATTATAAGATGAAGGTCTTGATGGAGGTGGTGATATACATATAATGTTAATCAGTATTCTTACGAGGAGGCTCTAAATTTGTTATTTAGATTAGTGCATTGTTTGGCTTGTGTCCAAAGGTTATCTGAAGATAACCTGTGTCCTTTTGAGTCTGAGTGCCACACATCTTGTCTATAGGCCCAGCACTATGGAGTGAATGTTTCTGCCTCCCTCAAATTCAAATGTTGCACCCCTGACCACCCATGTGACTGTATTTGGAGATGGGGTTCCTAACAGAAGTATTAAGGTTAAATGAATTCATAAGGGTGGGGCCCTGATCCTATAGGATTAGCATCCTTATAGGAAAAGACAGAGTTTCATCTCTCTGTGTCTTCGGAGGAAAATCCCTATGAGATTGCAGTGAGAAGATCTGCTGTCTACAAGCCAGGAGGAGAGGCTTTATCAGAAACTGAACCTGCCAGACATTGATCTGGGACTTGCTGACTCCAGAGTTGTGAGAAAGAAATTTCTGTTTTTCCAGCCCCTCCAGCCGTGGTATTTTTTTTTTTTTAGTGGCGGCCTAAGATACTCAGGAAGCTTAAACAATTAGAAAAAGAAGAGAAAGTAATAAAGATTTCTAAGATGGCAGAGAATATTTTACAGAGGAAAGAGCAAGAGAGTGAAGTTTGCTAGTAAGCCTTCCTCCACTGCAGACTATACATGTGGGATGCCCTCCCCCACCCCAGCACTACCTCCTAACAAGTTTTTTCCAGTGGCAACCAGTTACCAACAGACTGTGGTCTTTGGAAGCTCGTCCTCTTGGTTGCTGAAGACTGTTTTCAACAAAAACAAAACATGTTGAATAATATAATTAGGAGATTAAATAACAGGGTAAACAATATTTTGATGGCATAAGGATTATGTATCAGGGGCTAACCAGTAATAACATAAACTTGTTTCCTTAAAGCCTTTAGTGTAGTGCTTTTAAAAACTGGGTTTGCATAAGCATTATTTAGAATGCTTGGTAAAAATTCAGATTGCTGGGCCCACCACCATAGATTCTGATTTAGTGGGTTTGAAGTGAGGGATCTAGAATCTGTTTATAAAACCATGGGCATTTCTGAAACAGGTGATCCACTGGCCACGTGAGAAACACTATGTCCGTACTTCACAGTGGACTTTTCAAGGGCTGTGGATTTGGGGAAATGGAGAAGAAAAAGATGAGGGGGTAGGAGAGAAGGAGAGAGAGTAGGAAATAAAGGCAAGGACAATTGAGATGTAGGAGTAAGGAGTAAGGCCAGCCAGCAGGCAGAACTGCATTTTAGGGCGAATCACAGTGATTAGGGATGGAGCCTGCCAGAACTGTGTGGCAAGAAAGTCCAGTTTATTTGGTCCTGTCATAACTTGCTCCTGAATTCTGGCCTTGGTATTGGCAATTGCTGTCCCTGCATTTAGTTGTCCCTTGTTTCAAAACTTGAAGCCAGCTAAGAGTCCTCAATAGAACCTCTCCTTGGTTCAGTATGGGGATTCAAAAGAAAAAGTTCAGGAAATTTAGCTGAAGATATATTGGCAGACATATTGATAGGCATATCCCATAGGATATCCTAGGGGTACATCCCGTAGACATCTGCTACCACTCTGTACCAAGAGAATGAACCTCTCAGGAACACATATACCCACATATTCTGTGCTCCTTAATGTTGACTTAACCTAGGGGAAATCAGGTTTAAACAAATGTCAGTTACAAAAGGAAATGGTATGTTTAGATCTGGGAGGGCTTTGGAGCTATGAAGTGATGGAGCCTCAGGGAAGGTGATGATGAAACAATAGAGAAGGGCTACAGTGTGTGTGTGTGTGTGTGTGTGCGTGTGTGTGTGTGTGTGTGTGTGTTGGATTTCTATTGCCAATTTTGTTTCACAGGAAACTAGATTTCTCAGAATCTTGGGGGAATGCCTGAGATTTTCTTGGTTTGGGCTGTCCAGAGTGAAGTTGCATGAGATTTGGGAGGTGGATGTGAAGCAGAAGAGGATGATTATTGTCAGTGAGAGATAGACACAAAGGTGCAGGTGGGTTTCCATTTGTTCTTGACCATCTCAACAGATAGCCTTGCTGACCAATGGCATCCACGGTCTGCCATCTGACTCTTCCCTGCAAACTCATAGAGGCATCAGTAACAAAGAGCCAAGCACTTCCAGACTTGTACAGCCCTCTTCACAGAGTACAGCAGCGGAGTGCTCCTAACTTCCAGATGTTCCTGCAAGCTCCAATTCATGAAGTCACGCCTTGGCGAGTTAATGATCTTTCGTTGATTCTTCCACTCCAAAACTTTACTTCCCCAATGACTCTCTTAATTACATAAGGTCTAGTTCTTATAATAAATGCTTTATTCTATGATACTTGTGATGACACTGCTTCGCTGCCTAACCCCTGATTAAAACCACCCCATGTCACTGTTTCTCTAACCCTCCAGTGTTCACCAGCCTCACAGGGCCTTCAAAGACCATTGAGGAAGAGACAGTTGTCCATGTATCCTAGAGCTCTTCCCCTAATTATTACTGTGCAGATCCAAGAACAGTCTCTCAGTGAGCGCTGGGAAACAGTGAGATGAGTAGAACTATCGCTTTACAACAGTGAGAAATCAGAGGCATCCCTCATTTTATAAGGAACTTGGATAGAGACACACGGCCTTCGGGGATAATTGTCAAAGCTATCAAGCCCACAGCACTGTCAGTGACCCTAAGCCTGGATATAAGCCTAGAGCACTAGGTGAAGAAGCCAAGTGGCAGGCAAGTGGGTGTGCTCCAGATAAGCCACCCATACAGAGAAAATTGCTTTAGAGGAGTGAGTGCAAGTGCAAAAAGAAAAAAGGTGTGAAAGATGCTCTAAAACCAAATGGAGACCCTCCACAAGATCACACATTGCTTACCTTTTCCAAGGGACTGGAGATTTTAAGTGAAGCCTGCTCACAGCCAGAAGAGACTGGGGAATTTACCTGTGGTCAATCCCACCACTGATTGAGGTTCTGGGAGGGTCTGGGTGTCACCATTCTCAGAGGCAATGCCATCCAAACTCTGCTTTGGATTGGTGATTGGTGGAGCTGGGGTGATTCAGCATCTTTCCCACATAGAACTATATGAGCAGAGAGTAGGGACATCCACTAGTTGGTAAAATGCATCTTTGTTTTCTTAAGAAAGCTGTTTGTATGCTTTTTCCCCCCATTTGTTTTCTAAGAAATGTTCTGTGTGAAGATTTTTTTTAACCTTACGGAGGCTAGACTAACAAGGACATTAATTTTTCCAACTTTAGACCAATGGGTAAATGGGGATCTGGTTCCTTCCTGGAGTTCAGTGTCAACAGCATTAGCTGCTGCTCCTGAGTGCTGGTGGCTGCAGGGACATGCAGACTCAGCCAAGGGCAGTGGGAGTTCCTGCTCCTTCCCACCTCATGTGAACTTCATGGCTTTCCTTTCTCCATTCTTCTTTGGAAAGTCTCTCTTGAGGGAAAACACTCTCTGTTCCCTGAGTAAAAGGAAAAATCAGTCAGTTCAAAGGATCTGAGGGATTAGCCTGAGGTCCAACATTACTTGCTCACCCCTGCCTGTAACTGCAATAGCCGTTCACCCTGATGCTCCACTAAATTACCACCAAACCTGAAAATGTCCCCCACCCTCACCCCCCAATGAGGTGGTTCCCTGATGGCAGCAGCTGGGTGAGCCTCACTCTGGAGGGTAAGATTACTTTGTGATAATCACACCTTCCTCTCCCAGAGGCCCTGGGACTTAGAACTGCTGTGCTTCTTCTGTTTTAGGTGTAAATAGAGGGAGGGAAATACTTCGATTCCCTTAAACCATCAGTTGAAATCACCATTTCACTGGGAGGTTGAAGTAAAGTGCTAATGATGTGCAAAGGCAGGAGCTTCTGAGGTGGGCTCTGCTGGTGCCCAAGGCTGCTGTGGGTGGCACAGAGCTCTGTCGCTACGTTTCTAAGTCTTCCTCTCTTGCCCTTTCAATGTATTCTGAGGACCATGGAACTATTTCTCTCTTTTTTAAAAAATATATTTTATTGATTTTTTACAGAGAGGAATAGAGAGTCAGAAACATTGATGAGAAAGAAACATCAATCAGCTGCCTCCTGCACACCCCCCATTGGGGATGTGCCCGCAAACAAGGCACATGCCCTTGACTGGAATCGAACCCGGGACCCTTCAGTCCCCAGGCCGACGCTCTATCCACTGAGCCAAACCGATCAGGGCGGGAACTGTTTCTCTTTATCAGACATTCCGGTGTCACCACCAGCACAGGCTGCCAGGCCAACAACATCCCAGATCGTCCCATAGAATTTGTGGAGGCAGAAAACCGTACGGCAAGCAAAGCTGGTCTCCGGTGCAAACCCCTCTGAGCCTATGGAGGCTCAGAGGAAATACCTGCACAGAAGATGGGACCAGCCAAGGCAGAAATAGGAAGTGATCAACACTGGAAGTGGAATCTGGGCAAGATGCAAAAATGTAGCCTACAGAAAGAAAGCAGGAGTGGGAGCTCAGTGAAGGTCTGACCCAAGTTGGTGCTGTGGAAGACCCTGTTCCAGTGAGAACTGGCATTTCTGGAGTCACGGGGGTCAGGAGTAGATGGGAGCTTGCAAGGAGAGAGTTATAGGAATTCGTGTTGGTGGTCTCCTTCTGAAACAGTTCTCATGGCGATTTTTCCCTAGGGCAGCGCTTCTCTGCAGGGCCTGGTTCTCTGTAACCTCGGGATGAAATGCCATCAGTCTCCAAGGGTCAGTCCTCAGAATTCTTCACAGTTTTTTTCTCATTGGTTTTTTGCTGCTGTTGTTCCATACTCTTAATTGTTTTCTGTCCCCAAAGCTAAGTTCTCAGTACTAAGCTGAGTACTAAGACTGGAGTATTAAGCCTTTTCTTTGCTTCACATAGGCCTGCTCTTCTTGGATGATTTTTATAAGTTCTCTCCCCTTTTCACAGTGATAACCTTGGGCTCCTCACTTAGTGCTGGGTGTACTCGCTAAGGTTCAGAGCTGACTAACTCACCAAAGGATGTTAAGGGCAGGCAAGGAGTTGTTATTGTCTTTTTATTTGCATTTTAATAGAGAATTTAGTTTCCTCAGAACACCCTCCCAGGAAGGAGAGAAGAACCTGCCCATTTGCCACCTCTCAAATACTGTCCAATGGGTGTTACCTGTCCCATCCAGTGGCCCTAGGACAATGCTGAAGTGAAGAACAGAGCAGCACTCAGAATAAGGAACACTTCCCTGGCCAGTGGAATCAGGCACTTGGCAACCCCCAAATCTGTTTGCAGACGGTGCTGAAAGTTGAGATTAGTCTAGCTGCAGGATTGGATGCAGCCTTTGGATTGCTTTGCCAAATATGGGGTAAAATGACTTTGGCTGCTGTAAACTCCAGCTTCAGTGGAGACAGAAGAAGCCCCCCTGTCTCTTCTTCTCTGACCTCCCGGGGCCTAACAGTCAGGGTTTGGCTTAGAAAGAGATTCTGTATCTTTTTATTATAGTTTTGATGTCAACCCCAATGCCACATGGGAAGGCTTCTTATGTTCAAGGAGCAGCCACAAGCAGAGAACAGCAATCTGTGTGTTTTTCTATTTTTTTTTTCTCCCTGAGATAATTTTGAAGGAGGCAGTGTTTGTCTTTCCAACTCACCCCTCCACTTTTCAATTTCTGTATTCCCTTGTAAGGGCCCACATATCATTTTCAGTGCCTTGTGGTCTTAGGCAATCTGATAATTAAGCCTATACACATTAGATATTCAGAACTGAGCATGTTATTCCTTTAAAGGCTGTTTATATTTTAAAGGAGGTAACAGAAAGAGGGCAATACTTAAACCATATTAATCTTACATACTGAAACGTTCTTTGACCCAAACAGAATGTAAGTATCAGTTTCCACAAGCCAAGAAAAGTTAGACCTCTGTAAAAATTCAGCCCTCTCTTGGCTGAAGCGTTTAGTTCACTGCTGCCTCCATTCATATTGTTGGTATTACTAATAAAGTAATGGCTTCTGTGGATTTTTTAAAATATAGACCTGTGGTGGGAAGTTGGGATGGGAAGAGGGAAAGGAGATAGAACAGTAAATCCGAATACAGAGAGGCCCATTGATGGGTGTGTTTATGTGGTCATTGGTCATCACTGCGATTGTTGTCAAGGCACAATCAGCTCTAATTTTCCCTAACCCCCTGAAATCTTTATTTCTTTTTAGACGGCTGTGCTATTTAAGATAAACTTACAAAGATAACTGCCATGATACTCTGTAAAGTATAATACTTTTGTTGGAAGATTAATATTAGTATGGACATTTGTGTCAATATCATAAAGTAGATCTTAGCAATATCATAGCATATTGGTGGGACACATGGACCCCAGATGAAATATACATTATGTTCAATGTTAAAAAACAAAAACATTTCCACTGCAAACATTTATTCTTGGCACAGAAAAGTCTGTTGAGAAAATCTTTTCTGTCAATAACACATATCACAATGGTGGTTGACGTTTTGAGCTGTAAGACAGAACCCCAGGGATGTGTGTGGCATGGGAGATAAACGCATGAATACTAAGAATGCAGCTTGTTTGCTCAGTTGATGTTAGAAAAACTTGATTCATACATATACAATTTTTTGGATTTTTTTTTGGTGACCATGTACTAAAGCAGCAAAGTTGTAATAATGTGTTAAAATGTCATTTAAAAATATGAATTGAGTTATTTAAGAACTAGTGTTGTGTCTCCCCCCCCCAAAAAAAACCTAC
The DNA here is from genome assembly GCF_000147115.1 of Myotis lucifugus. NCBI lineage: Eukaryota > Metazoa > Chordata > Mammalia > Chiroptera > Vespertilionidae > Myotis > Myotis lucifugus. Next base: position 5,146,908 of record NW_005871064.1, read on the forward strand.
ATGTATATGTTTAGCTCTAGCAGACAGAGTGTATTAATAATTTATACTCCTATCAGTGGGGTATGAGTTCCAGTTTTAGTATTTTATTTTGATTTCAAATCGCATCACCCTGCTATCTAATGAACTTGTGCTAATTTGTCATTTGGATGTTTGAATTTTAAGAAGGTTCTTTGCAAGTCTTTGGCTGATTTTCCTGCTACCATTTTTATTGATTCAAAGGAGTTCTTTATATATGCTGGCCGTGCGTCTCTTTGGGATTCATGTATTGCAGATATTTTCTCACCCTCTGTGGCGTTCTTTTGAACACTTACTGGCTTCTTTTCTTAAAGAGAGGCTCTTAAGTTTAATAAAGCCCAGTTTATCAGCTCTCTTCTGTGTTTAGCACTTTTTGTAGCATGTTTAATAATCTTTGCCTACTTCAAAGTCATAAAGATAAAGTTCTGTTCTGCTTTTCGGAGGCTTCTAATTATCTTTTTAACTTTCCATTTTGTGTGGCCGAAGACTATCTTAAAGGGAGAAATCAGATGTGTAGGAATTTTCTCAAGTCAGTTCTATGAGACGACCAGATCCATGGTTACCTAGTTCCCAGGAGTGGTCTTCTGAGCTGGCAAAGCTGCCTCTGATGTTCCTCATTCTTTCCTGTTTCCACACTCGGCCAGTGCTCCTAGGGAGAGAGTGGCTGTGGATCAGCTCATCTCTGCAGTTCTCACTCTCTGTAATCTTGGTTCATCTAATTTTCATGCAATCAGCACCTTTCTGATGGCTTTAAATATATGCTTTGACTATTTTATAGGCTTTTAAAGTTATTCTTGGGGAAATTCCAAAAACGACTCCACCCTGCTTAGAGGAAATCTCTCTACTTGTTCTTCACTGAACATTTTTATTCATGTTGCTCACTCAGCAAATATTACCATCTCACCATCTTTCATTCCTCACCTCCCTCTTTTATTGTCTCACGATTTTCCTTTATCTCAGCAGTCATTCTGAGTACCTCGCTCATAAACCTTTTTATGAACTTTTAAAAATTTGTTTTTATACATAATATCACTCTTGAGTCTCCTGATCTATTCTTTAAATTACAATTTAATTTATGTGAGTAAGCTTCCTGAATGCCAAAATATGCTGGACGCATTTGAGGTACAGTTTTTAGAAAATACATTTTACATCATCTACCATGATTCTGGGAAGCATCCTTGATTTGTATGTTACAAGAAGGAATTTTGTATTTTTGTGACCTTCTAGATCTGATACTCTTTTCTTCATCTGTATGTGGAAAAGCAAGTTCATGATATAATTTTCTCCCTTAAAAGAGTGAGTTTAGAATGAAAAATAGGATGAGTTTGAAAGAGCTAAATATTTTTGTGTGTGTATGTGTGTTAGAAAAATGTGAGAAGAGACAGTTTATTATTTATTACCTCTATGATGTTGTCATACTTGTTGTGTTTTCACTGAGCACAAAATGACCTCTCTGCTTGTCTTTGAACAACTATATCAGTTTTTTCCCCTCTAAAATGAAATACAAGCTCAGGAAAGGGCTCTGTAGATGATTCAATATAGCTTCCCACCCAGTTTACAGATGATAAAACTTAATGAGCTGTTTCTTCTGTTGTGTTTAACATTCCTGTACTTTGTAATATCTTCACCTTTTCAGTTACTTTCAGCTTGGTATCAGGATTTCTAGCGCTCTGTTCAAGCCTGAAGATTTCCTAGTTATTTTGTCTTTTAAGATTGAGGCCACACAGTAGGGGCACTGTAGGAGGTTCCCCAAAGAAATGCTTGTGATGGGCCTGTGCAAGTCTGCAAGGTCTCTTGGAGTTGTTGCTGGAAGTTCCCTGGTGAGTGAAAACATGTTGGAGGGAAGACAGATAACATAAGCATCTAAAAATTGCATAGGAGAGAAGGAAATGTGTCATTTTTCAGACTCCTGTTAGCAGTTGTCATTTTTCTTGGTTAAAGTCATGAAAATCTGAGGCCAATCAAGAAAAATTATACACTCGTTGCTTGGCAGATATTCTTTTTTTTGTTGTTGTGTTTATTTCATCTTTATTGAGAAGGGAAAAATATATTTGCAGCATGGTGAGACCCTGTGGAGAACACATACGAATAAGGAGCCATCTTAATATAGAGGAATTTACATTATGTTTAAGGGAAGAAATTCACACTTCTAAAATAATTATGATATAATAACATAATGCATCATTCATTCATTGGTTCACTCATTCAACTATTTATTACTGTATCCATTAAGCCAATAAATATGGAGAATAACAGATGGTATTTAAAGTTCTTAAAACAGAAAATTGATAATAATAACTAATTCCCAATGCTAACATTTATTAGCTGCTTGAATGTGAAAAATAACTCTATTTAAAATATTTTATAAGCATTAGCTTACTAAATTCTCAGTGCCTCAGTTTCCTCTTCCTGTTAGCAAGGAGGAATTTGAAGCCAGAAAGGCCAGGTAGATTATCCAACACTGAGGTTGGTAATAGAACTATGAGGTGGATCCAGACCATCTTGTCCCAAACCTGTGCCCCAAACCTTCTACACTATGCTGTTATCCCTTGTTCTCTATAGAACTTATCATTGAGGAAATGAGGAGAACCATATAGTTGCCCATGCCTGTTAAGAGTTTGGGGATATTGATGAAAGAGAAGAGCCTGGCTTCCTCTAAACTTCTCTTTGTGTGTGTGTGTGTCTTGGATATTATCACGTGGCGCTCAGGATCCACAAAACTATAAAGAGGCAACTAAGACTCTTGGCAGAAGGGAATTGGGAGTCCTGCCATTTCCCTTTGAGTTCATAGTTACTAAAATATGTCTGTTGGTATAGGGTGGTCTTGATCAGAGCTGAAGGAAAGATGATATACAAGGTCTCAAAAGAGAAATGTTATCAGAGCTAAGGAGCAGTGGTGGCGGTGGCAAGATACTGGAATTTTGACATAATGAAGACCAGGACAATCACCGGAGAGAAGTTATGGTTCTAGGCTTTCCTGAGGCCTTCTGACCTTGCTGCTCTGGACTCATGTGGAGAAAATATGCATGTCAATAGAACGTGTCTTACCATTAAAATGCTGCAATATTTGAGGCCTGGCAGATTTTCTACAGGAAATTTGTGGCTGAGATCTACACAGGGGGCACTGGTGATGTTCACGGGAGCGCTGGATTTGAGCTGGCAGGTTTGAGTTGCCCAATCAGCCAGTGTCTCTGTGGGACAGCAGAGATTTAGCCCTCCCACCAGCACCAGAACCTCTGAGTTGTCCAAAGGCTCATGATGAGGAAATCAGGTCTCCAACACAGTAGTGTCTAAATTATGTCATTGTGCATCTCTACTGGTAAAATGAAACAAAGAGCATCCATAACATATAAATATTTATTTAGTTATAAGTTAGAAAAGACACTATAATACTGATAAATTATGAACATTGGAAATATACTCAAAATACAATTTTCAAATGATGTAAGATAAAGTACACAATATTATAAAATGTCTTCCCGAGTATGATGACATCATAGTTATATTAGACTGAGGTTAAAAATCTAAATTGCAAGTGGGTCTAATTATATAATACATTGTTTTGTTTCATAATATTCTTGATGAAGAGCTTATACTACACATAGGTATTTTAGCTCTCCCATTTTCTTATTATTCCTTTGTGTTTACATTATTTCTATTAATGTCAACTAATTTCTTCCAAATAACTTTGGAAGCAATATTTTAAGCAGGTTTGCCTTATTATGGAGGTAATGTAGTTAGCAATAGACAACATTATTCATAAATCCACTTAATTAGGTACAAATGAACTGCAACACATGGCCTTTCTTAGCAAGCAAATGGAAGAGTGATGCTCCCACTGTCCATCCTTTGGCTTTGAGAAATTTCTGCTCTTTCCTGAGGATTCCTGTGTGTTGCATGGAGCATGAGACTCAGTGTAGGAAACTGTATGTTAAATATACAATTATATTTCACACAAGGTTCAACATAGGCAATTATATTTAAAATATAGATGAAATTATTTTCTTAATTTAAGATAGACTTAGAGATTTTAATGTTTCCTTCTGCATCTCACTAGGTCGTGTTGCACAACTCACTTTGGATACAGCTCCTCTTACCTCCTTTTTAATCTATGCTACTGAAGCAGAGATATTTCAAAAGAGGCATTTCTGTTAACATACAGCTTACTAGTTTGAGATACTTGGGTAACAATTAGGTAACATTTAGAATTGCAATAGGTTTTAGAAGTTCAAAAGAGAGTGAGCTTATTCTTATCTGTTGGAACCATGAATTAACATTGAAATGGGAATCAAGCCTATCATTGGAAAATGGAAGGGCTATTGATAGAAATGTAGTTATTCCAGGTGGAGGAATTGAAATGAATAAAGCAAGTACTGTTAGAGAACATAAGGAAGGTGAGTTTAGGGCACATAATCATAAATTTAAGTTTAGATATAACAAGTTTGCATTGCTGGTAAGATATACAGCTGTCAATGTCTCTCAAATAGATGGCTCTTTGTGGATGGAGTTTTGGAGAAATCTTGGGGCTGGATATATTGATTTAAGAAGGCAAGGGTGGATGGGTGGATGGGGAGAGATAAACCAAAGAAGTTATATGCATAACACATGGCAACAGACAATAGTGAAGATGAAGGGCTGGGGGGAAGGGAGAGGGAACAGGTGTGGGGTGAGAGATGACCAATGGGAAATACTTTCAACAATACTTTCAACAATATAGATAACATTTTTAAAAAAATAATTAACTCCAGAAGGATATTTTTCTAAAGTCATAGAAGTGATTCATCAAGAGAGAGTGGTGAGAATATAAGTATTCTTTTAAATGTATAATGAACATATTGAATTAGATTCCCTTTGGAAAGGAAGCCATTTTATTGCTGGTGTTCCCTTCTCTTTCTGAAACATTGAGATTATTGGAAGAGTGACTACCAGATTTGAGAATCTTTGGAGCAAAATGATGGTTGTCAAAATTCCAGTGCTGGATGTGGACATCCACAGATGGAATATTCCCCCTTCTCATTGGAAAGAACAAGTTCTTAAGACTAGCTGCATGTAAGGTATCTACTCATTAAACAATATGTGGGTAATAGAGCTAGGACCAGATTGGACCTTTAATTTGAGAAGAGGGGTTGAGTGATAAATAATTAAAGCTATGCAATCCTAAAAGGAATAGCTTATGTAGTAATATTGAAGTATGAATTCAAGAGGACATGACTTGAACATTAAAGAAGTAATTAAAACAATTAAAGCAAGTCCTACTTAATCGACCAATCAAATACTGACAGCATTTCCAACATTAGCTACAGTAAAAACAGATGATGACACAGTCCCATCTCTAAAATACCTTACACTATTTGTAGAGAAAGAGAAATAGAACAATCTCTTGTTAAAACAAACATAGGATTGGATAATTAATTGTCTTTTTAATGGCTACAGTTATTTTTGGAATGCTTTGCTCTCAAATGTGATTCTCAAGCAGTGTGTCAAAGAAGGACTTAGGCTAAACCTTGTTGAATTGCATTTTCTGTGTCAAATTAAATGTAATTTATCCCATACTGACATTTCAATATCAACATGCAAGGTAACTTTACATTGTTCATTTTTAATATTTAGGGAATTGAAATACATAATATTAGTGTTTCCTCATTATACTTTCCAAAAATGTTCTTCATGAGACTTTAAAAATGTATATACATGGTATAGAATAACATGCACAGATAAACTCTTAGAGAAATGGTACTATGATATAGTGGAGTGAGCACTGGATTTAGAATCAGACTTCTATTTATGTCCATTTCCAGTGTTCGCACAAGTAATCTAACATCTTGAAAAAAACATCTTCAAACTAGAGCTCATATCTGCCCCGACTGCCTCTCAAGGTTCTTAAGAAGATCCCACAAGAGCAAGCATGAACCACTATGAAAACTGAAAGGTGCTAACCCAATACCAGGCAAGGTACCAATTTATATGCATCTTCCCTTACATGTGCCTATTTTTCTCCTAAGGAATTTTTTTCATTAAACTAAATATTGTTTCTAGCAAGGGAAGCCTTTCAAGTAAGGATGATATTATTATTCCTTACAAGTTTCATCTTGATTCATAAACATTTTATGCCAAGAATAATGCTGTTTTAAAGACAATAAGTGCCTGTTTTTGCCTGGGGCGACTGGAAGCCCTGTGAAAGAGGCAGGAGGAATTAAAGGCTCTTAATCATATTTCCCCATTTTTAACTGTTAGTTTTTACACTCTTGAGCCATTTCTCTCTCTTGCTGGGCCCTACCGAGGCCCATAAATCTTAATTAAAGATGCAATTTTTTTTCTTATGAAATCTGAGCTGCAAGAAATCATTCTTATTTTTTATTTTTAAGACTAGCTCCATGTGCCGGCTCATAAAACAAGTAAGACTTTTACACTCAAAGGATTTTGAAAGCTGTTATTGCTGCTGTCATGTGGCGCTGGTCCCATAATTATTATTATTGTTATTTTATTTTTTTACACATGAGCTTCCAATTTTCTTGTATACAGCATGATGGAAAAACATGGAACTTACAACAGTCTGGTCTTGGTTTATAAAGTGGAGAGAATGGTTTATAAAACATGAAAGAAACATGAATCCCAGATTCCAATGATAAAGGAAGACTCTCTCAGTACTGCTGGTCTGGAGGCTGCTTGAAGCGGTCCCCACCGAGAACCCTTTATATAAAGGGAATACTCTTTTGACTGGAGTCTGGGATGTGAGATAAACAGGGTGTCTGCAAATGCATCTCTTACCCTCCTTAAACTGGGGGAATGGACATGACAACTTTAGACCTCTAGACCTAATATCCTGATGACAGACCCTAAAGGGAGTTTAATCACAGATAGCAGAGGTAGCCTGGAAAGACCTGAACTTATTCTGGATGATGATATTTCTCAAGAAAAACAAGATCTGATACAATTATGTAAACACCTAATGAGTCATGAAGTAGTGCTGTGCTCTATGCACAGACACCTGACTAATTAGCTGTCTACTTGTCTGTCTGCTGCTATCCCTTCCAAACTTCAGTGGTCTCCTATTGTCCTCAAGATTGCATTACAACTCTCAAGACCACTTCTGATCTGGCCTCAAGCTGACTTTTGGGCCACCTGTCATGCCCATCTAACTGTACTGTGCATGCAGAGAAAGCATATTCAGTGCTTCCCAAATAAAACCTTATTCTTTTTCAACTCTGTGCCTCTGTATGTGTTGAGAGGTGCAGTGGGAAAAGAGAACTTGCAAAATGAACTTAGTATAGGTTTTAAAGTTAGGAGGTTTTTAAGTTAAGAGCAGGTAACCATGGGTAAATTCCTTAGCCTCTCAGAGCCTCTTCTTTCTCATTGTAAGATGGGGGCAATGATTGCCTCCTGGTGGTGGTGTATGGTTTAAAAAAATTGTTTTTGAAATTTATTGCTGAGAGTGAGAAACAAACATTGCTTTATTGTTCCACTTATTTATTCATTCAGGAGCTGATTCTTGTATGTGCCCTGACCTGAAATTGAACCCACAAGCTGATGCATTGAGACCACACTGTAACCAACTGAGCAACCTGGCCAGAGCCGGTTGTGTGGTTTTATATGAGATGCCTGCAATGCACCTAACACAACATCCACAACCCTAGCACAACATCTGCAACACAAGAGCTGCTTCATAAAATAGATGCTCTCTTTCTTCCTTTTGCTTGGAGTTCAACAGCCCACCTCTATGAGTTCCTGCTCATCTCCTAAGTCTCCATCAAATTATACCTCATTTACAAAGCCTTTTATAAGATCCTCCAGGCATATTAAGGTGAATTAGGAAGAATAATTTGGCAATGAATGACAAGATGGTTGGGAGGAAGGAGGGATCTTGAATAAGCAGGCAGCCAAAACCTTTCTCTCCTTGTGGCCAAAGCACATTTTTTTTCCTCGGAAGGGGCTTCCTGGCTCCTTGCCTGGTTTTGTTTCCTCAGGCAACTCTCAAATTTCTTTGAAGGTTTGCTTACTTCTGCCTTCCTCTCCCACACTCCTCACTTGACTCCCTCTTTCTAATCTACTCATCTCATCTAGGCCTTCTCCCAGTGCTCTTGTTGGCTGGTTGACAAGTCTTTCAGGCACTGGTTCACACCTTGACAAATGACAGATGTTACTGAAGCTTTTACCACCTAGATTTCCCATGATGTTTTTGTTCCTTCATTGAATTTTGGGTGATTTTGTTCCTTGACATCCTTGGGACCCCAAGTGCAAGGTCCCTTTACATCCTAGAGTCACAGGACTATAACAGTGGGTCTAATACCCCTAGTTATGTGCACAAAAACTAGAAAGCTCGAAGAGGTGAGGAGGCCTTGTTGAGTCAACACTTAGAAGTTGGTTGTGGCTCTGACCCGTGGCTCTGACCCATGTCTCCCTTGTCCTGGCCAGTGCTTGTCTTCTGTACACTGACTCCTCTGATGATGTGATACCTCAAAACCTCAGAGAACTCGAGCATAATGCTCTGTAGCTATGTGGGGTCCAGCCCAAAGTCAAGTGCTCCCCTTCCCAGGCTGCTTAGCCCAGTGATGGCGAACCTATGACACGTGTGTCAGAGGTGACATGCGAACTCATTTTTTTGGTTGATTTTTCTTTGTTAAATGGCATTTAAATATATAAAATAAATGTCAAAAATATAAGTCTTTGTTTTACTATGGTTGCAAATATCAAAAAATTTCTATATGTGACATGGCACCAGAGTTAAGTTAGGGTTTTTCAAAATGCTGACACGCCGAGCTCAAAAGGTTCGCCATCACTGGCTTAGCCACAGGGTCTTTTTAATCTAGCCAACTAGGATGAGGTATACCAAGAGCATCTGTGACCAGGTAGATTGAAGCAGGTAGATCCCTCAGACAGGCTGCCCCTGTAGAGATGTGTGGATGAAAGCGAGCTGTTTCACAGAGCTGGGCAGGACAGAGCTCAGAGAAGTGTCTGAACCTCCCAGCAGATGAAACCCCTCCATTGAGTTTCCTACCCAAAATGATTTCACAATGTAATCTCTTCTAGTTCCAGATAAATCCTGAATGTGGTTTTTCAGAGATTTATACTTAAGGGCACTGTGATGGTATGACTGGGGCTTTCTGGAAATAATCAAAGGAGGAGGAAAATAATATTTATTGAGGACTTACACAAGTGTGGCATTTTTATATAACATGTTCTGCTGTACATCTTCACAAAAACTAATGTTTTTGTAATGTTGGTGTGAGAAACTTTCCTATTTATACTGATAAAAGTGTAATATGCTAATTAGGCAGGACGTCCTTCCAGATGTCCTTTTGGATGACCTTCCGAATGAAGCCTGGGCTGCAAGGGAAGCCCGGGTCCCAGGTGCCAGAAGGAAGCCGGTGCCTGCAGCCAGGGAAAGGAAGGCTTACTCTTGCATGAATTTCATGCATCAGGCCTCTTGTGTTATATAGGAGGAAACTGAGGCTTAGGAATGATGACTAATTTGCCAAAGTTTACTCAGGAAGTGTGAGCCACATTCAAATCTTGGATCTCTGGCTTAGAGAAGGTGAGGAAAACAAAGACTTTGAGATTTTGTAGGACTGATTTCTAGACTCTATTTTTCTCTTTTTCTTGATTTCAACAAGCCTGCCAACTCCTGCCTGCACGTCTTTTCCCTTATTTTAAAACTCAGTATTAATTCTGCTTTACTTTTTTTTACAGGGACGTTGGAAAGGCAGGTTAAACAATTTATATGAGCGTGCTTTGAATATTAGGAAGCTTTATACAAGTCATTAGTATCATTTTATTACAAAGTAAATATTGCATAGATGAAGAAAACCAAAAGAGTATAACATTTCTACATTATTTTTCATATTATTTTGGAAGTTAACTAAAACCCAGAATTCGGGTAACATACAATGTATTCTTTATTCCACTGGGTCATCCAACGCCCCAACACCATTAACTGTTTTTCAACTCTGAATTAAAATGAGATTATTAAATCTAGAAGCTATATTTCTTAGCATTCAAAATCATCTGACCCCTAATGTTCTATACATAATGGTATATGAAGTGTGTGTGGTGTGAGATGAATGAAATTCTAACATTTTCTGACAATTGCTTTATGTATATTTTTTATATAGCATTAATAGTCACTTGTATTTTCATGCCATGTTCAAATCTTTCAGACATTGAAAAATAAAACTAGTAGTATGAGTAGGGTCAATTCAGAAATTAACCGTTTATATGGACAAAGCAAAGGATTGGTGGTTAGAATTTCATAGTGTTGTAGATAAAGCTAGTTTTCTGTTTATCAAGATGGAATAAAAATATACTCTTAACAATGAACTAACTTGGACAAAACCTTTTTCTTTCTGACTTCTGTTTCCACTTGGGTAATGATTTCTTCTTCAGCATATGGGGACTAAGTGACTTTTTTTTTTTAACAAATTTAAATTGATTTTAGAGAGAGAGAGAGAGGAAGGGAGGCAGGGAGGGAGAGAGAGAACCATTGAACTGCTATTCCATCTATTTATGTATTCATTAGTTGATTCTTTTATGTGCCCTGACTGGGGATTGATCCTGCAACCTTGGTGTATCGGGATGACACTCCAACTAACTGAGCTACCTGACCAGAACTAAGTGAATTTCTTAAGCACAGGCACATACATAAATGAGTATGCATAATTAAATATAAAGGGTGATTAGACAAATTAAAGCAATTTGAGTGAGCATCCTGAAGAAATCTCATTATTGCACCAGTTTATGTCTATTATTGACTACATAAGTATGTGATGAGTACTAGTTTACCCTGACTGCACCAATGCTGGGGCTCAGGTGCAGCCAAGCTAGTGAAATCCAAGTGACATTCCTCTCCCATGAGTTCATGTTCATGTGTGAGTGCCCACAGGGATTGAGGACCCACCTGTGAAGACATCTCAGGAAGCTGAATACCTCATGGTATAGAAAGTTGGGACTTGGTCTGACCCAGCTCTTCTGGGAGAAGGTGACGGTGTGTGTAAATGAGTTGAGAGTTGGTTGTATCACTAAAAATTTTTACACTTCTGGGCTTATGACTCTTACTTTTGTAACTATTGCTTCTTAGTCCCAACCTCCAGAAGTGCTACACAATAGAACAATGGGTCATCTTTCAGAGTAGCTGCCATTTCAGGCTCAAAGGGGCAGCAGGTCTGGTCTAGGTCCAGTGGGGTTGGGCACATTATCACCTCTTCTGGCAGCATCTGGCATTGACACCTAATCGGGCTCAGAGAGGCCACTCTGGGGAGCTAAAGGGGCCTGGAAGCTGTAGATCAGGGGTCCTCAAACTACGGCCCGCGGGCCACATGCAAATACAAATATTGTATTTGTTCCCGTTTTGTTTTTTTACTTCAAAATAAGATATGTGCAGTGTGCATAGGAATTTGTTCATAGTTTTTTTTTTAAACTATAGTCCGGCCCTCCAACGGTCTGAGGGCAGTGAACTGGCCCTCTGTTTAAAAAGTTTGAGGACCCCAGCTGTAGATGATCCTGATGTGTCTGGCTGATCCTTGATGTATATAAGCCTCTCTGGTGATTCCAGGAACTACTTGAGGGAGAGGAAATTTGGGAAAACATGGGCTTCTAGCCATCACAGTTTAGTTATGACTGTAGGTCATGCCACATTGTGATTGCTGGTTAAGAAAGCTGCTTAGATTACTGGCAAATAATGAAATAATTCACATACAAGCAGGTATACAAGTAAAGATGTACACATTTATTTCTGTAAGTCATTTAAATAAAATTATACATTGGGAAATTTTCAAAATCATGTCCTACAAATTTCTTTTAAAAATGCAGCCAAATTAGATAATTGGTACTAATACTGTGTTTCCTAACATGTACCAATGATTAACCTGGGCGATGGATCTAGGGGAACAAGGGAAGTGGCAACACAGGCATTGATTGTATTACAAGGTGAGTGAAGGGAAGGGTGGGGAGAGTGAAGTTAGGGGTGGGTATGGTATAACCAGCATCAAGGTTATACACAGCAATATTAGTGGTGGAATGTGGTTGCTTTTTAGCTGCTTCTCAATATCAGTCACTACTTCATAACCTACCCAGGTCTGGGAACATAAAAGGGGGATGGGTAGGTTACAGTGGTCAGCAAACTGCGGCTCCCGAGCCGCATGCGGCTCTTTGAGTGTGACTCTTCCACAAAATACCAACTTCTGCGCATGGGCCACGAAGTTTCAATCACACTGTACGTGCGCGCCTGCACGTGGTATTTTGTGGAAGAGCCACACTTAAGGGGCCAAAGAGCCACATGTGGCTTGCGAGCCGCAGTTTGCCGACCACTGGCTTAGCATATTAAAAATGATGTTTTATTTGCACTGTTGAAACTAGAAAATCTGTTCAGCTAAGCTCAGTCAGTTTCTCCAGGTGGGAAGGAGAAAGTTCCTGCCTTGGACCCCATGGTTACCTAGGACCATTGCCTGCCATGCTTTGCTCATCTGTCCTTTTGGGAAATAGAGACCAAATGATAATATGGATTTCACATTATTTGAGCCATGATGAGAAGGAAACTACTAAATCCGTCAAATAAAAATTATTCAAAATAAAGGCTGTGATGGTGGAAGAATTTCAAAGCACCACTGGGGATAGGTAGGACCCTGTGTTGGCACTAGCTACAGGATTTCTCTCAGCAAAGTGTCATCTGCATACCAGCTTTTGTATATATGGACATACCTGTATTGTTCTGTTAAGAGGGAACATGTCTTTCATCATATTTTGAAAGGAATCTGTATTTAGTCAGTCTTTCTAGCTGCTCTAACAAACAACTAAAAATGTTTGTGGCATAAACTTTTATTTCTCATTTATGAGTAGCTCAGTTCAGTTGGGGGGCTAGAAGAGAATGTTCTACTCCACACGGATAATTCATGACTTAGTTTTTTCCTCCCTCCCTCCCTTCCTTGCTTCTTCCTTCTTTGTCTGGGGTTCTGAGTTTGGGAGGAAGATCACAGAAGCGATGTGCATTTTCATTGCAGCATATCAAGTGTACATTTTAGTAACATGACATCATTGGTGATCACCTTAATCAATTGGCTGAGGTAGTGTCTGTTGTATGTCTCCACTGTAAAGTTTCTCTTCCCTCACCACCCCCTTTCTATAAAGCATTTTTTTTTTGGAAGGAAGTTACTATTTGCAGCCCAAATGCTGCATTAGTGGAACATTATGTTCCACCTCTTTTCAGGGTGCAGTGTATAAGTAAATTATTTATAATTCTTTTGAAGAGAGATTTGTCTCTTTCCCCACTTTTATTTATTCTTACTCCTATTATCTGCGATATTTAAAGCACTTCCTTACTGGTACTTCAAGATGCTCTAAGTGCATATTGTTTAATCCCACCCTGAGTCCTAGAATCAGCCATTTCTCCAAGGGACTCTAGTTTCTTTTACTGGACAATATTAGAAAAGAACATCTGGGCACTAGGTATGCTATTGGTACAGGATCAGCTGACCGCAAAGCAATGTATGTATATATATGTAGATGAATAAATTTTTATATATCACTATCTGTATCTATATTATACAAGCATAAGTTCATATTGATGTCTCTAACTCTAATTCATTGCCACATGGATCATTCTAGTCTCTTCCTCTTGTTTGTAATCATCCACTCCAAAAATGAGAAACCTGGCCCCACCCAACTGGCATTTATTTTCTTAATTGTACCATTATGTATAGTGGCATCAGAATAGTTAACTGCCTGGGGTGACAACTTTATCAGTACTTACATCAGGTATTTTTATTACTTTTTTAAAACTTTATTCTTACAAATTGTACTCATTTCCAGTTATTCGGGTCAGCAACTTTTGCCTTTGTTCCCATCTGTGAGGTTGGTTCAGACATTTGTAATACAGTTAGATTGTTTTGCCACATTCCATTCTGAGATTCCTTGACCTCCTGAATTAAGTTTTTAAAATTTGCATACTTTGAGGTTTATTCTTTGTGCTGTATAAGACTACAAGTTTTGACAAATTCATGGTGTCATGTATCCACATCTACAGTAACGTAGGCTTGTCTCAGTGACTCAAAATATTCCTGGTGTTTCACTTATTAAAAACTTTCTCCCTTCATAACCACTGATCTTCCTATCATCCCATCCATTCTGCATTTTCTAGAATATGATACAATTGGAATCAAAGAGTAAGGAGCACCCCCAGACCAGTGATTTCTTTCACCTCGAAACATGTATCCAAGATTCACACATCTCCTAGTTCTATAGATGACTTTTTTTAATCACCAATTACCATTCCATTGTATGAGTATATCATAGTTCACTTATCCATTTATCTACTGGAGAATTTTCTCCAGTTTTTGGTGATAATGAATATTGCTATAGACATTTATGTGCAGGTTTTATGGTGGACAAAAGTTTTCAGTGAGGTAAATACCAAGAAGTGCAATTATTGGATGATATGGTAAAATTGGGTTTAGTTTTGCAAGAAGCTACCAAAATATCTTCCAAAGTAGCTATAACCACCAGAAATGAATGAAAGTATCTGTTATTTTACATTCTTCTTAGCAACTAGTATTATCAGTGTATTTGGATTTTTAACAATTTTAAATCTTTATTGTTGAAAGTATTATATATGTCCCCTTTTTCCCCATTGACCCCTTCTAGCCTGTCCCCCGCCCCTGGCCTTCACCACCCTGTTGTCTATATGGGTTATGCATATATATATACAAGTTCTTTGGTTCATCTCCTACTACCCACCCACTCTCCCAACTGCCCAAACATAGGAGTAAACAAGATGTCCCTGAACAGATGAAAAGATACATAAAATGAGGTACATCTAGGCAATGAAATGCCACTCAATGATGAGAAGAAATGAGCTGCTGAGGCATGAGAAGACATGTGAGGAGCCCCAAACACACATTTATCAACTGAAAGGAACCATCCAAAAAGGTCAAATGCCGTATGACCATAGCCAGATAGAACACTCCAGAGAAGACAAAACTATGGAGATGAAATGATCAGTGGGTCGCCAGGGGTCAGGGTGGAGCAAAGGAAGAACCTAGGTGTTTCTCATCCCTATATTCCTAGCTGGTTCCTGTAGACCTGTGAGATCCCTCCAGGGTCCCCAGCACAGGCTTCCTCTGGGAGCGTGATCTGGGCCACAGCTTTCCAGGCCTGACTCTGCCATTCCCTGAGCCACCCTTGACAAATTCCCAGCAAGTTTTTTGATTTTAACCATTTTAGAGGCATGTAGAGTATTTACTTTTTGTTTTAATTTGCATTTCCCTAATGCTATCTTTCCATCTATTCTTTAGTTAATAAGCCATTTGCTATCCTGTTGTTGATTTTAAGGGTTCCTTGTATATTTTGGACATAAGTCCTTAATCAGAGAAGTATTTTGCAAATATTTTCTCCCAGTCTGTGGCTTGACTCTTCATTCTCTGTCTTTTGCAGAGCAGAGAAATTTCTAATTTTAATGAAGTCCAGTGTAATCAATTTCTTCTTTCATGAGTTGTGACTCAGTTTCTTTTCTTCAGTGCTCTGCCCTTCTGCAGGGCCTCCTTGGACTCTTCCACTGGCTACTTTGCAGCCAATCAGCTAATGCAAAAGAAAGAGTATGGGTGGTTCTGGAGGACACCTTAGGTGCTGGCC
>NW_005871064.1:5162637-5163978 GCF_000147115.1 Myotis lucifugus
AGTCAGGGTGGTAGCATATTTCTCCAAGGTAACCTGAGAGATTCTGGTATCCCTAGGTGCCTTGCAGAGATTTGTGGGACTAAATCACCATGTCTACTGTCTTCGTCCATTTGGTTACTGTAACAAAAATACCATAGACTAAGGGGCATAAACAACAAATATTTATTTCTTACAGTCCTTGAGGCTGGGAAGAGAAAGGACCTCAGTGGCTTTGACATGGGGTCAGAGCCCACTTCCTGCTCATAGATGACCATCTCCTCCCTGTGTCCTCACGTGGTGGGAGGGGCAAGGGAGCTCTTGGGGCCTCTTTTCTAAGGGCTCTAATCCCGCCCACAAGGGCTTCATTTTCATGAGCTAATCACTCCCCAAAGACTCCACCTTCTAATACCATCACATTTGGGGTTGGGTTTCAACTTATGAATTTTTGGGGGGACATAAACATTCTGTCTAGAACCTTTCATCACTACCACCAAGGGAGGACAAAAACTGCCAATGGGAAAGAAAATTTCCTGAAATATTGCTAAATACCTGTCAGTCTCTGGGAGAGAGAAATTGCACCGAGAAGCATGGAGAAGACATCTTTCACAGCTCGTCTCTCTATTGTTGGAGGGTAGGCACGAATCTAGAATGGTCTCAGACATGAAAGTGAGAATTGAGCCTCTCTCATGACAGCATTGCCTGAGGTGTTAACTCGGTTACGTGGCATTTGGTGTTTCTCTCAGTTCACTCCATGGGAACCTGTGCAGGTGTTGGCTGGTGGAGCTAAGATTGGGCCACTGCTATAAAGGAGGACAATCTCTTCTTTGGGTTTATGGTTTGGTTTTCCGTTCGCCTTTAGGAGTATTTCCTTTGAATGTTGGTAGCATTTTTCCACCCTTTCTTTATACAGAGATCATAGTACATAGGAGGTAGGTTTTATGTAGAGAGGTAAAAGGTAGAGATTTAGAGAAATGAACCAATTTTATTAAATTTCAAATCCATATAGAAACAAAACAGTAAAATGATAACTTTAGTTTATAAAGGAGCATATCTTGTCTATTTTTTATGGGGAATGGTGAAGAAGATTACATAGTAACTTTTTAAACACTTACTAATCTCAGGATTTGTATAAACTATTGGTTTAAAAAATGTATGCCTTACCTATAAAAATATGATCATAGACCCAAAACATATATACATTCACTAATAAACTTTGTACATGTGCAACTGTAGGAATAGATTATGGACATTAAAAACCTACTAAAAATAAAATTCAAACAGAAAAGATGACATTAATATAAAAGCTGAAATTCCTATAGTTTCTTTCTATATTGCAATGTATGGTCCTGCTCACATACTGGG
>NW_005871064.1:5164191-5165135 GCF_000147115.1 Myotis lucifugus
TGTACAAGAATTTTGTCAACATTTTTAGGATGCTAGATGCCACACCATCGTGCTATTTAAATGGCAAGTTGCCAAAGAGGCTCCTTTCAGATTCTGGAAAAAATAATCTAGTTTCCTCAGAATGCTTTGTCTTTGATTCAGCTGGTGAGGATTCATCCCTTGGCTAAGTCTCTATGCTGCAAACAGATTAAGATCAATAATTGACACTCCACAGAGGATGACTTAGAGAAATCATGAAAATAGAATTTCCCCAATTCCCCCCAAACAGTGAATGAATCTGTGCAAGAGGCTGGAGAGAATCCAGAAAAAACCCAATACACATGAAAAACCAGAAACAAACAAACAAAAAAAAGTGGGCTAATGAAAATTATAGTAATAAGAACTAACATTTACTGAATATTTGTTATATGCCAGGAATTGTCCTTGCTAAATACTTTATCCACATTATCTATTTTCATCTTTATAAAAACCTGGGAAATATGTGTTAATTATTATCTCTTATACAATGAGTAAACTGGCTCTGAGACAAAATTTTCATGGGAAAGGGTTTTGTTTCTGGAAAATAAAATATGTTTAAGTCACTTGTCAGTTATTGGTGTATCCTTTGTCAGGGATCTGCTGCATATGTAGGAAGTTGGACTTGCTTACCTCTTCGATCCTTTCCAGCACTATATTTCTGTAAAAAAATTAAACAAATGTGTGTGTGTGTGTGTGTGTGTGTGTGTGTGTGTGTGTTTAATTCTCACCTGAGGAGTGAGGATATTTTTTCCATTGATTTCCAGAGAGAGTGGGAGGGAGGGGAGATAGAGAGAGGAGAGAGGGAGAAACATCAGCGTGGCTGACTTTCTAACCACTGAGATGTGCAGCCCAGGGCTCCGTAAATATTTTTGAACTTGTGCTTAGCATTCTTTAATATGCTTACCGAAGTTTACAATATTGAGCAG
>NW_005871064.1:5167518-5169200 GCF_000147115.1 Myotis lucifugus
AGCGATGTAAAGGTAAAATCTTAATTGTTGGTGAAAGGTTCAAAATAAAAATTTAAAAAATTAGTAATGTTTGAGCCAAAAATCAATGGCTATAATCTAAAAGTAGCTCATAGCTATCAGTTTGCAATGTCTGGATGGCAAGATTTTCAGAGAACCTGGTGAGTGTTAACACCCCAAGACTCCATAAAATCTCTTATAACTCGATTGCAGAAGTCTATGGTGAGTTTCCACAGAGCTCAGCATCATCAAAATACATATCTTAAACACCTTGTAAATAGCTTCAAAGGCGCTCAAGCTGTAGGCCTCAAGGCATGTGGAAAAAAAACAGAAACCTTACCTTCCTCTTTTGCATTCTCTTCTGTTGGCCCCAGTGAACAGTGCTTTGCCTTTAAGGTGACATTGCTTCTGTATTACTCTTAAATTGTCCTGTGAATGCGTTCTGTCCTGAACTGGATGGAAGTGTTTTTGGAGACCAGAAATTCTATTTCTATATCTTTTCCTTTTCTCCTGGACAACCATAATATGTGAGCACAGATTGTGCTTGATAGTCCTTTCCTGCCTGCCCTCTTTCATCCTGGAGTGGCTCTGACCCTGAACTAAGCTTATTTGGCCCTGTACAAGCTCTCAGACTTTGGAATCAGATTGAATGCTATCATCTTCTTTTTCTGTTTTACATAGACTTTTGTCAAGTACTTGCTTTTAATCACAGAGACAGATGAAAACCCAGCTTTACAAAGATATGTTGTCATCAAATGGAAAGCAATGGGATCTACTTTTGGAACTGTGAACTACCTTGAGCTAGTAGTTTGTGTGGTTTCTAACAGATGTCAACTATTGTTCTTTTTCTTAAAAATTTAAAATATCTACTCTGGCCAGGTAGCTCAGTTGGTTAGAGCATTGTCCTAATAAGCCAAGGTTGTGGGTTTGAACCCTGGCCAGGGCACATACAATAGTAAACCAGTGAATGTATAAGTAAGTGGAACAACAAATTGATGTCTCCCTCCCTTCTTACCTCTCTCACTCCCTCCCTTCTGTGTTCTCTCTCTCTCTCTCTCTCTCTCTCTCTCTCTCAAAAAAAAAATAAATAAAATAAAAAGTATATGACAGCAACCCTGAGAGATTTGAGCAACCCTCACACTAATACTTTGAGATATCTTTGCTAATATAGTTAGAGAATCATGAGAACAGGGCAAGGAGTTAACGCTGTGTCATGGCCCTAGCTCCGTTAACTAGTTTTATGAAACTGGGCACGTCATCCAAGCACTCTTCGTCACAGTTTCCTTGTTGCAATGGAGGATGTCTGGATGTGTTAATCCTTCCTTCTAGCTTTCAATGCCTATGATTGAATGCTTTCTTATTTTATCAGTGCTGCTAAGGAAGCTTAGAAACAATTTGCTACCTTAAATAGCAAATAGTTTTTTTTCTGGGTCCTTGTTTTAAAAGTAGTGAGGACAAAACTGGTCTTGACTTCAGCCATCTCTTTGCTGCCACCAACCCTCCCAACCTCTGCTAGTTCTGCAAGCTCAGAATTCTTTCTCAGGAACTATCTAAGGAATTTCATGCATGCTTAGTATCAGGCCTGGGACAGAAGGGCAAGAAACGAGTTTACATGTTCTGATACTTTGAAATAAGTGAAATATCTCTGTGCACACATTCTTGCTTAATCAGGAAACTCTCCAAGA
>NW_005871064.1:5219660-5297160 GCF_000147115.1 Myotis lucifugus
CTCCTTCTCATATCTTTTACTCACCTGTTATGGGAGGTCCCCTTGTGGACCATGAGGCATTGTCTGGCTTCTCAGATCCACATTGTTCAGCACCTTCTCTCAAATCCTTTAGCATTGCAAATGGGAACAGTTTTTTTAATAGTTAATTAATTAATTTTTGGATTTATTAATTAAGATGCTATGCTAGGTCTTGAGGCAAAGAAAGAAAAATAATGCCTGTTTAGTGCTTAACCAGAGCTCACTATTTGGGCAGGTGGGAGAGTCAGGCTAGCTCACTTCTGCAAGGTTAAGACTTGCTCTCCTGGAATTCCCAGTATGATGGAGGCTCTATAGGGGGGAGACCTATTCTGCACAGGGAGTGAAGAACGTAAATACATTCAGTGACTTGGTTATGTAAAACTTTGGGCCACTCACAAATATTTAATTTTTCATACCTTTATTCCCAACTAAAATGCTTTACGCTAGAAAAAAAAAGTGTGTCTGGCCTACTGGTTAGTGGCAAGTATAGGAGTGGGCAAACTCCAAATAAAGTGATCATCAGCTCTCTCCCCATAGAGAATGAACCGATCTGGGAGAGAAGCAATCATCGAAGGCAGTAATGTGCAGAACTTTCCAAGAAAACTGCTTTACTCGGGACAGTATGTGTCTGGATGGATAAGTCCCAACATATTTAGAAGAATCATTCCCATTGTCATATTTCATCTGACTTCAATCCTGTGCCTGATGCTTATCTTCCTTGGAGGTGAGAGTGGGATAAGGAGGGGATTGGAGTGGGGGAAGAAACACTCCCCCAAGTCCCCTGGGGACCTGGCCCAGAAGCAAGGCAGGCACTGTATTGAATGGCTTAATCCCATGTTTCCTCTTTGTGACAATGTTCAAAACATGTACACAGACCATTTGAATTCATCTAACCAGTTATGGGATGCTTTCCACTGAGTCTTCTGCTTTCAGAGACCTGTTGGGAGCTCTCACCTCCTGGCAGGATGCTCCCTGCCTCCAGAGCCCTCCTTGATGGTGCATACTCAGTGCTTCTGTGCTCAGCTCCCAGATTGCATTTGGCCCGTTAGGGATCAGGGAAAGCTGTTAAGGGACATCCACACTCACCCATCTGCCCTTGTAAACAGGTACCCTGAGCAGTTTCCAGTTTAGCAGAGATGGTTTTCCCTCTCTGTGACCCTAAATGACACCCTTGTGCTCATTAACACCACTTGAGCCAATCAGTCCAGTTATCTGGGACATCGAAGACCCTGTCCCTGCCCTCACAGGACTAACCATATAATTAGTCAGACTAAGAGGAGATAAATGCTTCTAAGGAAAGCGTGAGTTGAGGGGTTTCGGGAGAGTGCCTATCTACAGGGGCTAACATCATAGGTAATCACCCAGCCCCTTCTTCTATTGGTCACAGCACATGCAGGCCTGGCCTCAGTTATAAATTGCCTGGAAGATGCTTCCCATTGTCAGTTCTCTGTGGTTGTGCTCACTCCACTTTAAGGTTAAGAGCAGCTACGTACTACCCGTCCATGGACTTGGAAAACAGCTGCAATTAATGTGGATAACTTTAATTGAGAAAAATGTTAGTGCAGCCTCAGAGACTGCCTGCTTCAGGAGAAAGGAGATGGATGGGCAGTTTATCCAGAGCCTGGATTTGCCAATACCCAGGTGTGTGATTTTAGGCCAAGACCTTGAACTTGGAACTTATCTTTGCACCATGGGGATAGTAATCCCTGCCTACTCATCTCCTGGGGCTATTATAAGGGCAAACTGTGGTCACAGATAAGAAAACATATAGGCACATATAAAGCTCTGTACATGCTTAAGGGAAATTTAACCTCATTTGGACAAAGCCTGGAACAACTAGAATCATTTATTTTCCTCCTTGGCCATGCAGTTAAGGCAGAAGGCTGGGCTACAGTGTGGATAGGAATAAAATACTAAGATGTTTATCTTCCTTTTTTAACTACACAATTGAGATTCTATGAAGTGTGTTTTTGTTTTCAACCATACAATGACTATTTTAACATTTTCCATTTGCAAAGTGAGAGTTGTAACTGACCCTTCTTGAGGAAGAAGGAATAGCACATTTATAAGCTGAAGGAAGTAATCTCCAAAAGAAACAGTCATGAGTATTTATTAAGCATTTACTAGGTGCCCAGGTTTGTGCTACAAACTGAAATGTATTTAAAAAAGTTTTAAAAAAAGATAAAGAGCAATAATGACCTACAATTTAGTCTGTAAACTTGCAATCACTTTTGCAAAACAATAGAAAAAGAAATAATAATCTTACAAACTCTGTGCAATGCCTATAATTCTTTTTGTTCCCTGTACTAAATTATATGTACTCAAATTTTGTTACTTAAATTTGCTAATTAAACAGTCCATGAATATTCAACTAGAAAATAAAAATACAATTATTCTTTTACTCTTGGTAGTGGCAAATTATTGTTTGAGGAGGTTGCATGAGATATTTATAGGCAATTATCATTTGGAACCATATGGTAAAATTAGGTTTGTTAAGAATAGAAGGAATATTACTAAAATAGTAGTTATCGGAAAATTACTCTAGGATGTATAGTAAATAAAGAGAGAAGAGGCTCCATTGTACTCGCTTTGGCTTTTACCCGTAAATGACAACACCCCATTTTCTAGTATCAAAGTAAAAACTTGCAAATATTTTTAGCTAGACTTGTACCCTCACACTCGGACAGCAATCCTTACATACATGTCTTTGAAACATTAATAATAATAAGTCTTACCTTTCTGCCTCTACTTTCATGACTTTAGATACTATTTAAACTCTCTGAGTTTCAAGTTCTCTACCAATCACATCAAGATAATTATTAGCTTTTTGCAAGAATTAACATGAAATTTTGTATATAAAGTTTCTAGCCATCTCTGGTATATCATAAGCATATGATAGGTATTCAAACTTACCTGCTACTTTTAACTATCCTTAATACACACATTATTGAAAGAACCTCTTACTGCTTGGTCTGGTTTCAGAGTCTCATCATGAGTGCATCCCGGGCCCTCTCACCAGATGAACACTTCTAAGTTAATACTTGGCTCACATGACTTGCCTATTTAGAAAACTTTTCATTATTGCTTTTAGGATGAAGATCAATATTTTTGAAGCCATTCAGAATCCATCCTCAGCATACTTAGCCAATCTTACCTTCTATGAATCTTTTTTACAAAACATCACCTTTAACAAGTCTGAATTCCCGGCTTCCACATGAAGCATACGGTTATTTTGCCACATTACCAACAAAAATAATTCAGCACTTAGCCTTTGTGTGTGGAAGGTTGGTAATAGACACTCGAAAAGTACTTGCTGAATTGAATAGTTGACACATCAATATTGCTTTCTCACTATTAATTACTTTGAAATTTTTCAAATTAAAATGAAAAATATGTGTCAAATAGTTCAGCAAGTCCTGTCAAGAACCCCTACTGAAAGATCTATACATAAACAAGGAACTTATTATTATTTTAAAGGCATTATAATAAGATGACCAAAATTTCAGGCTCAGAAGTCCAAAAGGCCAGGGTTAAATTTTGAATTTTGTTGCTACTATTGAAGATGGCCAGTAAATACAAGTTATATAACCTCTATAAGGCTTAGTCACCTAGTCTTTTATGTGGAGAAAAAAAGCATATCTTCTACATAGAGTGGTTGAAGAAATACAATTAAAAAATGCATGTGAGTATTTGGCATAGATTCCAAAACACTTAGTAAGTGTTCAATGAATGATAACTATTCTAATTATTTTTATATGATGCAACAATATTAGGTCACCTACTTTGGTAGCTGGGTTACAGAGGAAAGTATTTGAGCAAAGAGCACTGGGAATATCGTTTAGGACTCTAGGCATGGAGTTGCCTGGGGCGGGGAGCAGGTGAGGGCCAGAAGGGGTCAATGGGGAAAAAAGGAGACATCTGTAATTATTTCAACAATAAAGATAATTTTTAAAAAATGCTTACTGATATGTTGGATATTGAAAATGAGAGATAAATGATGAAACTCAGAGATAGCATGAAGCTAGGAACAATTGATCAGGATTCCAATTAAAATTTGAAAACCTGACGGTGATACCATTGACTAAAATAGAAAATTTGAGGATGTTCTTTGACTATAAATTTCATAAAAGTGTTATTTATCATTATGTTGGCTAGTAAATTCTGACCTTCTGGAATGATGATTACCTGACTATGGTGTGCATCACCCATTTACAGGTAAGGGTATAAGCTACAAAATATTGCCAGAGTCTTATTTCATGGATTATTCAGTTATGAAGAACTGAGAAGCAATTCCTTCTTTGTCAAAATAGAGGCTATAAGGAATGGTAACAATTCCTTGAAGCTCGCACAAACTTTTTGATTAGATCTTTGAGGTCTAGTTATTTCTTTTGACTAGGAATTATAGTAGCCAATCAGAATGAAGACTGGAGAAATCGTTTATATAATTAGGCTTCAGATTTGATTTATTCCTGAACTCTTAAAAAAAATTGGAGAATATTTTTGTATTACATGATAACTTTTAGATTAAAATTTTATTCCTATTTATTAGTATAAGGAATTGTTTTACAGTAATATCAATATAGAAATATATTGGTACCTTTTAAAAAAACATGCAAAGTCAGGGTTAAAGGACAATTTACTTATATGTAATTTTGACAAATTATCTCCCCTTTGAATTGAATTATATTTTCCTATAATTTATAAAGCAAATTTGTACTTCACAGCAATCTTATGACATGAAAATTATTTTTTATTGGTTAGAATAAGTTACGGTAATAAATAGCCCACAAATTTCAGTGGAAATGAATAATAATAACAGCTGTCTAGGGCTCGTGTTTAGGTTGGCAGGGTGGCTCTTTTTGACACAGTCATTCAGGGGTTCAGGTAAATGTCAACTCTGCCATCTTCAACCTGTGGCTTCTAAGGTTGTTCTGGTGTTGCTGTCACTTGAAAGAGAGAAGAGCATAGAGGATACCATGTAAAGCAGTTTTTAATAACTAGACCTTAGGGTGCAGGTAACACAGATTATTTTCATTCCTATTCCATTGGCTTAGATCTTAGTCAAATGATCCAGTGACTAACTGCTGGGAGTTTCAAAACTGTAATTTATCTTCATCACAGGAGGAGAGAAAATAGATCGTGGTGAATTGCCAAAAGGCACAGCTACAGTCTTTTCGGTATTTATCAGAAATATAATACTCACTACTGCTCAGACGATTATAAGACTACCCATCCAACCAGTTTTTCATGGAGCTGGGTTTAGGATTTTGGCAACCTGTCTTATTATTTAGCACTTTTTCCATGAGACAATATCTGTTTATGGGCACAAGTCCTCCTGTGTTTCTTATGACGCTTTCTTCCAGGGAGTAAATGGTTAGATGATATGGGCAGTAGAATTTTTTGAGGGTTTCTTTCTCATTTTATAAAATGACCCCCGTTTTTCTTTCCTACTTCTTTTTGTTTTTCCAGATTCTTATCACAATACTTTTGTCACATTTTGCAGAAGAATTAGTGAATGGAAATTGTTTCCCGGGAGAACTATTTTTTTCTGAGTGGTTGTTGATTTGATGTAGCTTGCAAGACATGTAATAACAACCCAGATGGTTTTGTTGATTTAAGACAAATCATCAGAAATCTGTGGTGACTTAAAATTTTCATTAAACGTGAAACAAAGAGAAACTCAATAACTTTTTTTTTTATTATCTAAGGTTGATTTCACACTGTTCTATAGTCTAAAGCTAAAAGTTTTACATCAGAGAACAAATATGCCATTTAACAATATTGATAAAATATAAGATAGAATCTGCCCTGTGAGTGTGGAAGGATCAACACTTCATAAGCCTTTAAGGCAGTGGTTTTCAATCTGTGGGTCGCGACCCCTTTGGCGATCGAACGACCCTTTCACAGGGGTTGCCTAAGACCACCCTGCATATCAGATATTTACATTACGATTCATAACAGTAGCAACATTACAGTTATGAAGTAGCAACGAAAATAATTTTATGGTTGGGTCACAACATGAGGAACTGTATTTAAAGGGCCAGAAGGTTGAGAACCACTGGTTTAGAAGAATGCTTGATGCTGATGAATGAAATACAGAATCCTTCCCATGGGAGGTGAGACCCTGATTGAACCCTCAGATGTGAAGGCCTCTTTTGGGAGTGCGTTTGGCTGGGGAGGGGGCGTGGGGCTCTGGGGGTGAAGGGATGGGACAGATCATCATATTCTGGGAAGCAGAGCAGGAAAGGGGCAGCATGGAAAGCAGTTCTCTTAAAGTTTAAGGAGTAACAGGCTTCTGGTGCAGATGGGACCAAGTTATACCTATAGTTGGGGTTGTGCAAAAACCCCAACTTGGTTGAGATATACTATTATAAATTTGGATAAGTGATATTTTTCTATTTAGCTTCAGAATTTTTCATAAAAGTGTTGTTGATCCATCTAACAATTCTTGAATATCTAAAATTTTCAAAATCGAAAATTAATTAGAGACATGGGTTCTTGTAGCATAATTGGACTTTGATGAAAAGAGGTCAAAATAGTCAAGAATACCCTAGAAAAATATTCCAGGAGGGGTCAGGGTTTAAGCAGGGTCTTAAGGACTAGGTAAATAAATGCATTAGAGGAAAAGAATATCATTTTAAAGCAAAACCACACAAGCATATCATTTTATTGTTTCAATTAATATTTCCTAAACACCAGGTATTATCATAAGTGCTAGGAATATGAGAGTTATCAAAGCAAGACGAACGTTGTTTCTGCCTCTATGGAGATTATAGTCCCGGGAATGGTGGGATGAGACAGTGAGCATCATGGGTATTAACAGTGAGACATTTTGCTTCTTTAGTCACTGTTAATATGGAGATAATAAGAGCTGGAGTTGCTGTAGAGAGGTGCCTATTTGATAATGAAACTTGAATCCCAGATGGAGGTAAAGTTTGGTCTTTTAGTATAGCCTGCAAAAGAGGATTTCTGAATTGAGATGAGGGAAAAATTGAGGGAAAAGCAATATGTGGGATAGATAAAA
This sequence comes from Myotis lucifugus, assembly GCF_000147115.1. Classification (NCBI taxonomy): domain Eukaryota; kingdom Metazoa; phylum Chordata; class Mammalia; order Chiroptera; family Vespertilionidae; genus Myotis; species Myotis lucifugus. The sequence continues at coordinate 5,226,703 of NW_005871064.1, forward strand.
CATATTTTCCTTGAATTTTTATTTAACATACCTGCTAGTATGGAACTTACATGTTCAGGGTTAGTCAGAGATATATGCAGTGACTCCAATGGTCACAAACCTCCTCTCATTTTCTTGCTTTATCCATCATCACTTAACCACCAAGCCATAGTTGATAATTTACAACTTGGCCAGTATTAGGCCTGCTGTTTGCAATCTACAGACATGGCCCAGTAGGCCATTGCAATTGGCTAACACACGCAGATTGATCCGTTTCACTGAGTGGGACCGCACATGTTTCATGGCAAAGATTAGAGAGTGATTCAGCATTCATGAGAAAATGTAGCAACAAAAGGTTAGTGGAACAGTCCTAGGAGTGGAGCCATATTGGGAGCAATTGCGGGAGGAAATGGTCTGGATTTATTATCTACATTAAAGATATTGTGGGTCCCATGGATACCGGGAGTGTCATGGAGACCCAGCTAATAGGTTTTTTATTGGATTATTGTCAGGCTGCTGCACCTGCTTTGAAAGAGGGAACGTTTGCTTCGTTTCCTGGCAGAGGCTACAAGCTGTGAAGCCGAGAACAAGCGCTGGGGTTGGAAATGGAACTGATAACGTTTTAAAACTTGTGCGAGGATTATAGGGCTGATCTCCCAACTGTGGACAAATATGAGAAACTTAAAAATCCAGAAAATAGAAAGTGCAGTTTAGAAGCTTACATTATGTTTGGATTCATAATATTCACATAGAAGAAGATTGTTTGGAAAAGGCCCTGAACCATTAAATTCAGTCTGCCAGTCCATTGATTATTGAGCTTATATGATTTTACTCCATCCGTCTTCTAACTCACCCAAACATTGAAGGATTTTCTTTTTCTCTGACTGAATCTGGTCTCTCCTTGTGTTTTGTGGATAGTCAATGTGCAATGTAGACATAAGCCGTTCTTAAAATATTGGTGTTAATATGGATAGAGATTTGATACAACTTAATAGAGAGACCGGAACTTGTTCATCATTGCTCTGGAGAAATTACAAAAGTAATTCTAGCTTTTGATCTAGTTTAGTACAGGCATACCTCGAAGATACTGTGAGATCAGTTCTAGGCTGCCACAATGAAATGGATATCACAATAAAGCAAGTCACACAATTTTTTTGGTTTCCCATTTTATAGGAAAGTCATGTGTACACTATACTGTAGTGCATTGAATGTGCAATAGCATTCTGTCTAATAAAACGTAATTAAAGATATAGCCAAAAAAATGCTAACGATCATCTGAGCCTTCAGTGAATCAGGCTTTTTGCTGGTGGAGGGTCTTACGTCTGTGTTGATGACTGCTGACTGATCAGGATGGTAGTTGCTGAAGGCTAGGGTGCCTATGGCTACTTCTTAAAATAAGACAACAATGAAGTTTGCCATCAATTGACTCTTCCTTTCAGGGACGATTTCTCTGTAGCATGTCATGCTGTTTGACAGCATTTCATCCACAGAACTTCTTTGAAAACTAGAGTCCATCCTCTCAAACTCTACTGCTGCTTTTGCAACTAAGTTTATGTGATATTCTAAATCTTGTGTCATTTTCACAATCTTCACAGCATCTTCACTAGAAGTAGACAGGCAACTCTTCCTTTCATGTGAACACATAGAGGCCTTCGTAGTTATTAATTGGCTTAATTTCAGTATGGTTGTGTCTCAAGAAATAAGGAGGCCCAAGGAGACAGAAAGAAATGGAAAAGGACAGGAGAACAACCAGTTGGTGAAGCAGTGAGAACGCACCACAGTTAGCAATTAATTTTGCCATTTTATATTGACATGATTCGTGGCACCATAGAACAATTCCAATACACTGACCACAGATCATTGCAACAAATATAATCATATTGAAAAGGTTTGAAATATTGCAAGAATTGCCAAAATGTGACACAGAGATGTAGTGACCACATGCTGTTGGAGAATGGTGCTGATAGACTTGCTGATGCAGCATTGCCACCTTACCGATTGTAGAGAGCACAATCTCTTCAAAGCCTGGAAAAGTGAAGTGCAATAAAACAAGGGATGGCTGAAATTCTGTGTGGTGATCACCTAAGTCACCTAACCATCTAAGTGAACGATATCTCAGGTACCCCAGTCATGCCTTCCTTCTTTACTAATTAACAAGTGTATTAGTACAGTCTGTTGGTTCAGTGGATGAATGAATAAGTAAATGAGGAAGTCTGTGCCAAGCCACAGTGCCACTGAGATTCACAGCTCCAGGTTATTACAAGTTAATATACATCTAAATGGTCATGACCAACAGGGACTGATGGTTTTTAAAATCATTTTGATGCCTAGCCACAAACCAGTCCCTGGACGAGGCTAATTTTGAATGGGGCACTAATGAAATCACAGTCATGGCCAACATGGGTTGTCATGTTTCAGTGGATGGTCGCTCAGATTTCTATCTCCTATGGGTTCTTTTTGCTCCTGGGAAAAGCTTCAGGGGACCTATGCAGATTTGCATGCACAGGATTATTGTTCTGTGGAATACTCTGTCGTTTAGGTAGGTGATTCTTCCTACCTTGGCTCCTTTGAAATCTCCATTTGGAATGATGGAGTTTTGATTTGAGCAATATCATAGCTCCTGTGCCACAGTACAGATTAGAAAACTGATTCCAGAAAGGCTTCTAATATGATCTCAGGGCTTCTAGCTCCTCAGTCAGTGCTCCTTCTGTGCAATTTGCTTTACTACTTTCCTCCAAATGTAAGCATCCTTCTCGTGACCATCTCTACGATGACCAGCTCAATCTGGTTTACCTGGGTCTTTCCTGATTTTAGCACTGAAGTCTTATGCTCCGGAACTTCCCTCATTCCAGAGCAAACTCGGATGTTTTGACACCTTAACAATAGATGTCTGTGATGGTCACTATTATACTTATTCAGAATTGCTTGCCATTCTTGAAGATAAAGTATCTATTTTACCCCTGTGCCGTCATACATGTTATTCCTTCAGCCTCAAATTCCCTCTTTGTCTTGTTTCATGGTGAGCTCCTCATCTATAAAAACTCAGTCTGAACATTCCTACCTTGGCAGTGCAAACAGTCCTTTGGGCCTCAATGGTGGCCTTCATCTGTTTCCTCAGAGTAGCACTGTGAGCATAGAACCATTATAACACTTTATTGCAGTGTTATGACTCTTCACACTTCTTTCCTTGGGCTTAAGAACAGAGGCCATGGCTTCTTTGTTTTTGTTTTCCCTGTACCTAGCTGGATGCCTGGGATATATTAAGTGCTTAACAAAAGTTAATGACAGATGAAGCATGTGAATGTGGTTTCTGGTAGTTCCCTATGTCTCCTTCCACTACAATCTATCCTTTTTCCCAGTAACCTTTGCACTCCAGGCTGAGTCTCATTTCCCTTTTCAGAGAATTTACAGTTTATCAGGTAGTTCTTAAAGACAAAGGCCTTTTATGAATCAAAGGCACCATATATCTTATTTGAAATTGTACACACCTTGATTTGACACTAGTGGAGATGTTTTGGGGGCAAGAATACCTATTCCTTGAGCCATGTACGGATAGGGAATTACCTACTTTAACTTTTTCTAAGGCAAGCACAGGTGTGGAAGGGACAGATTTATATATATTAACACATTAAGCGCCAGCCTGTTTTGTCCTCTGGGCGGGAAGTATAGTGTCAGTCACCGGTGACTGACTGGGTGCTTAACGTGTTAATCAGCCAGGAGAGGCAACTACTCTCAAAGGCCCCAAACGAGAGTCAGAAACAGGCTTTCTGGTTTATGGTTTGCACTGAGCCCTTCTCTCTGTTTGTTTGGCATGGCTCCTACAAATATGATAACATACCCAGGAGGGTCAGCATTGACACGTGACTCATTGAAATGGATTTGACTGAGAACTCAGGATCTCAGGACCCTGGGTGCTCAGAGCAGCTTTGGGGTGGTGCCTGGAGGGCTGTTTCTAATCTGTGAAACCTAAGTTTACCTGCTGACTTGATTAGTGAGAAATGAGTGCAGTTACTCAGTTACTGTGATATATCCTTTGCAGCCTTATGCTGTACAATGTGAGGAAATATCATTAGATGGGCAGTTAAGAGGCTTGCATTCTACTACAAAGCTGCCTCCGGTCAGCTCTGTGGCTTATGGCAAATGACTTCGTTTTTCTAAGGCCAAGTTTCCCTTGTTTATAAATTGAAATGATTGCCTTCCTTTTTTTCTTTCTCTCCCTGGTATCTTCTAATGCAATTTCATGACTTGCCATATCTCTAGGTCACAGATACTTCTAAAAGGTGAGTATCATGAACACAAAGCTACAGTCCTCAAAGAGGTCAGCGCTCACTCTTGAACATGTTACCCTGATCAAATGGTAAAGTTCTAAGAGGAAGGAAAGAGGCTGCACCTGATTATCACTCTGCAAAGCTCTCCAGGCACGTGTTGCCTACTGACCAGGGTAATCAGTGCTGCCCGGGCTTCTCCGTGTACAGTGATCTCTGGATGATTGAGCAGGTGGGTGTGGAGAGCCTCCTCGCTGATTGCACTACCTGTTAGCATGGGGTGCGCTCTGATGAGAGTCTGCCTTTGAGAAGGAAAGGCTCCAACCAAACACGTCGGGGGGGGGTGGGGTGGGGGGGGGGAGGGCGGGGGAGCCATGGGAAGGAGCCTGCACTTGGAGTCAAGAGCCCCAGTGTCTCATTCTTTCCAACCTGTGCCAGCATCTCACATCCTTGGGCAAGTCACCAACCTCTGTGATATCTAGTTTCCAATGAAGAAGATAAAACATAGGCCACCAGGCTATTAGGAAATTAAAGAGATGTAAAATTAGTCAGGAAGAAAGTTAGAATGCACAGGGAAACATCAGTTACTATTATAAGGAATCAGGAAATCTTTTAACCAGAAAAAAATAAATTTTCCCCAGTTGAAATTTAAACAAGCAGATGTTGAAATCTGAAACACATCGTAAGTAAGAAAATAAATTAGTCCTTGGACTTAATAACTGTTCCAGTTTGACTCCCCTCCATTCTTTATTCCGTCATTGTGTGTCCAGTGCTGAGATTGGACATGGCTCTGTAGGACACAGAAAGAATCAGGTTCTCCTGGCTTGTTCTAAGACACTTGGAAACTACTTATGTCCCAGAGACCCTATCCATGGTCGGCAAACCGCGGCTCGTGAGCTACATGCGGCTCTTTGGCCCCTTGAGTATGGCTCTTCCACAAAATACCACGTGCGGGCACGCATGTACAGTGCGATTGAAATTTCGTGGCCCATGCGCAGAAGTCGGTATTTTGTGGAAGAGCCACACTCAAGGGGCCAAAGAGCCCGCATGTGGCTCGCGAGCCGCGGTTTGCCGAGCCGCAGTTTGCCGACCACTGTGTAGGTGTTCAGGGGAAAAGCAGTCTGGATGAGGTGTCTGTAAGGTGATCTGGTCTCCCTAAGAAAGAGGGGGGCTCCAAACAGAGGTTCAGTAAACAAGACTCTCTCTGTTTGGTATCCGTGTCTTAAAGTAGGATGATGAAAAGACGAGGGATGATTAGAGCTGGTTATTCTGATAATTCCTGCTCCTCAGGTCTTAGGAGTGGACTTTGCTTCTAGTTTTCTGATGCTGTTTTGATCTCCTGAGGTTTCTAAAAGCCACTTAAATAATCTAACCCCTCTGGCCTTATGCTGAAGGAGCCAGAAATCACCTCTGCTATTTGCAAAGAACTCTGATCAACACAGGGCCTTCTTTTGAAACCAGGGAGTCCTGCTTGCTCTCCGATAGCCCAAGTCACATCCTGAGGGGCTGGTCTCCGTCCCACTCACCCTTCCTTTCTATTATCATTTTGCCCTAGATAGGGCACTACTTGAGGAGGCGATGGGAACAGTGTTTTATTTAGTTTTGTGCCACCTGTGCCTGACCAGGGACTTGCATAGGGAAAGTGCTCTATACCTGTTAGGTGAGTTAATAAGCTCACCGAAAAGAGAATCCACGTGACTGCAGGACTGATTGGTAGTGTGACAGAGAAGGGGGACTCCCACCACATCTGGGATCTGAGAGTCAGAGGATCTGGGATCTGAGAGTCAGAGGACTTGCTTTGAGATGGTGAGTCCAAAAGAGGCAAGTTTAGGATGAGTCAGTGGTCATTCCACTTAAAATAGTGGGGAAAAATTTACTCTACTTATTATTCCCAAAGAGGACATGCAAGCAAAATACAAACTGTTTTTGAAAGATTAGATAAACATCTGGGTGACAGAACAATGAGGGTTTTCCAAGGAAGACTGGAATGGCTGGAGTGTTTTCTGATAATGTAGGTGGTGGTGGTGCCATCATTCCCTCGTCAACCTTTAGCTCTGGCCTGCTGTCCTCCGTAGTCAGGATGAACCCTGTGTGAGAGGCATTGCTGCAGAGCCCAGGAGTGCTCCTGGGGAGACCAAAGCCAGCAGGTGATGTCACCCTCTCCCCATTTATTCACAGGCACTAGGGCCAGTGTGGGGAGTCCTGGATTCCTCAGTGGTCTCTCAGGTTGCTCACTTCATTCTCCCTTCCTCAACACATTCCTAGATGTACTTATATAGGTCATGATGCAGGGGTTCAGAACCCTAGGAAATGTAGTGAAATCTAAGGGCTACCTATTTATGTTTGTAACTGTATTTTTATATGTAAACTGAAGAAAATGGAAAACATTTTCTTCAACCACAGTTTCTTCAAGGTCCTGACCTAGCTCTGGCCCCATCGGATGAGATGATTTCTTTACACTTCTTGGAGTCCCAGTTTTCCTATCTGCAAACAGGGATAATAATCACCATTGTTAGTAACTTACACAATTGGGGATGAAAGTCTGATAAGATAACAGATGGAAAAACTTTTTGGAAGCAAAGATTTTGTTATTATTGCCATTATTAGTTCAAAAATTTTTGCCCTACCTTTTTCTTGGAGAAAAAACCTTAAGAGGGCTCTACATTGCAGGCTATTGTTATTAGATACTTATGGTTATAATTAGCATATTTTAAAAAAATGTATATATTTTTGTTGATTTCAGAGAGTAAGGGAGAGGGAGGGAGAGATAGAAACATCAGTGATGAGATAGAATTATTGATTGGCTGCCTCCTTCGCACCCCGTACTGGGGATCAAGCCTGCAACCCGGGCATGTGTCCTTGACTGGAATCAAACCTGGGACTCTTTAGTCCTCAGGCTGATGCTCTATCCATTGAGCCAAACCAACTAGGGCTATAACTAGCAGCTTTACCTGAACTAGTTTCCTAACAAAGGTTATCCTAACAAAAACAGAAATGGAGTGTTGCACAGTTCTGGAGGCTGGAAGTCCAAGATGGAGATGCCAGAAGGACTGGCTCCTTCTGAGGCTGTGAGGGAGAGTTTTCTCCATTTCTCTGTGTTAGCTTTTGCTGGTAATTTTTAGTGGTCTTGTCTTATAGATCTCTGCCTCCTTCTTTTTCACATGGTATCCTCTGTGTGTGTGTGCATGTCTGTTCAAATTTGCCCTTTTTATAAGGATATCAGTCATATTGGATGAGGAGCCCACCCTTCTTTAGCATGACCTCATCTTAACTAATTATGTCAAGAACAACTATCTCCAAACAAGGTTACATTCTGAGGTCCTAGGGGTTAGGACTTTAACATGTAAATTTTGGGGGAACACAATTCAACCCATAACAATACTGTCATCATCACTATCTTTGCAAGAAGTAGATTTGCAGAGATGTTTAAACTCCCAAAGTCTAGCTGTGTCAGGCTCCATAGTTCAAGGGGGAGTATCACAGACTCTCTTGAGATGTGAACTCTCCATTGAGACATGGACCAGCCAACTCACAATGTACTCCCTTTGTCATCACTGGTTGTTTTGAAAGATAAGAGCCACTTCTTAAACATGTTGATAGTAGGCAAACCATACAAATAGAAAATGCAGAGACCTATATTATTAACACCTTGTCACTTCTATGATAAGAAAGGTAACCAGTACTGTGTGGTGGGGTTCACATAAAGCTTATGTTTAGGCTGATTCTCATAACTCTCAAATTGAAAATATAATTAGAACTGTTAGGTGTTATGCTAACATGCATCTGAAAGCTGTATAAGTTGAGTTCTCCTTTGCTCCTACTTTAAAAAAATATATTTTCATTGGTTTCAGAGAGGAAGGGAAAGGGAGAGAGAGATAGAAACATCAACGATGAGAGAGAATCATTGATTGTTGTCTCCTACACCCCTCACACTGGGTACTGGGCCTGCAAACCAGGCATGTATCCTGACCAGGAATTGAACCATGACCTCCTGGTTCATAGGTTGAAGCTCAACCACTGAGCCAGCTGGGTGCCCCTACTTTTTAGAGCATTGTAGTGATTCCTTACTTAGAAGTCCCTGTGGCCCCCTAGATGCCAGAGACTAAAGCTTTAGAAAGGGCAAGGGAAATCAACCTGACCAGTGGGTTCAGAACCTGAAAGCCTGACAGCAAATTGTATCTGGTAGATTTTGCCTATGAGTCATTGAAAGTGAGAACATTGACTAGAGGGGTGTGTGTTTTCTCTTTACAATACAATCTATGGAGGTGGTATGGTTGCCGCAGTGAGCTTGTTTGAACGGATAACTTAAATAATTTTCCTTATGAGAATGATTCCTGAGTGTCAGGCACTTCAGTATTTTTAGATTTTGTTTCCTGTTATTGAAAATTATTTACAAATCAGTAAAGAGGGAGAATGGACAAGCATGCAGAATAGGAGACACAAATTGTATACATTATCAAGATAATGATCACCAAAACAGACTTTTAAATGTAAAGTATAAAAAGCTCTGAATATGTCACACATAACACTGAAGTGCATTGCTAAGTGGATCTGGGTAAAAATACAGGAAAAGGACAAATGGATGAACAAATGAATAAACTGGAAATTTGTAAACACTTTCAGAACACAGATTCATAGCCATGTCCATCTCTTCCTTCCCTCTCCAGTGGTTCTCAACCTTCCTAATGCTGTGACCCTTTAATACAGTTCCTCATGTGGTGACCCCCAACCATAAAATTATTTTCGTTGCTACTTCATAACTGTAATTGTGCTACGATTATGAATCGTCATGTAAATATCTGATGTGCAGGATGTATTTTCATTGTTTGCGACCCACAGGTTGAGGACCGCTGTGAGTCTATTCCATCATACTCTTCCCTGTCTAACCCTTGGTCTGACATCGGTAAGTGCTTTTGTAGCCCAAGATATTGCCTCACCAGAATAACTGCAAATCATTCGGATGTTCCACTAAAAGAACCATTTCCAGTAGCTCACTCGATGGATTTTTTCCTTAGACCATTCACATTCTGTTGGGAAGGCATTTTGGTCCTTCTGTTGTCTAACAGCAGCCTCTGGATGCCGTGTGTTTTGTTGGTTCCTAGTGTGTGTTTCCGTGTGTTTCTGCTACATTAGGCTGGCACCGGCCCCTGGGGACCTGGCCCAGAAGCAAGGCAGGCTCTGTATTGAATGGCTTAATCCCATGTTTCCTCTTTGTGACAATGTTCAAAACATGTACACAGACCATTTGAATTCATTTCTAACCAGTTATGGGGATGCTTTCCAGTGAGTCTTCTGTTTTCAGAGACCTGTTGGGAGCTCTCACCTCCTGGCAGGATGCTCCCTGCCTCCAGAGCCCTCCTTGGTGGTGCATACTCAGTGATTCTGTGCTCAGTTCCCAGGATGCTTATTTACGTATACTTGCCTGTTACTTTGTGGATATGCTGCAGGTCTTCTATCATGTCTTGGCTCTGCTTCCCTCTTGTCATGCTGCCTATTTCAACTCCTCTTAGTCAAGGATGTCTTGTCCTTCTCTTTCAGTCTCTACCCTTTTCTTATCTTCCTGACTTTTCCTTTCTTCTTGTATTTCTTCCATTGTCTCACTCCTTCAGGTTCAGATCCAGAAATAGTCACTATATCTCTCACAGTTCGTTTACAGAAAACAGAATCCTTTCTAGCTAATTTATGCAATAGGGACTTATTATTTTTTACAAGGTTAGTACATAACTTATAGAAGGGCTGAAAAGACAAAATATATGGCAAGTTTCAGTGATAGCCTCCAAGGCCACCATATTGCATCTGCCTACCAAGGAAGTTGCTGATTCTCTATGGTAGCTGATTCTACCATAATCCAGAATGTGACATGACTTGGAAGTGAAATGATCAGCAAATAGCTGTAATTCAGAAGCCAAACTGCAGTTAGCCTAGGGCCACAATGGAACCTGCTATAATCTGCATCAGCAAAGTGGGAACCTGCTCCCTGATGGTAGACACCCATGAAGCAATTGACTAGACCCTGAGTCCTCTGCTAAACGTTGACATAAAAATGCAAATGCCTCCATGGCTCTGCTTCCTACAAAATAGCAAAAGCAGGCAGTATGGCCTCCACTTCAATTCTGCTTTCAAATACCATGAAATGCATAGAATTGGCCAAATCTATATCACACCCAGACCCAAAGGCCCCTGGGAAATCTGCCATATCCATTGTGGTCATCTTTTACTTCTTCAGTTTTATCCTTTATGATCAATGGGCCAGCACTATCTCCAAGTTCTATTGGTTCTTTTCAAAATATAGACTGTTTTCTTCTTTATTTCATTTCTTATTTCCTTAGTTTCATCTCTTAACTCTTCAAATCTTATTATTGTAGCAGCCTCACTGCCAGTCATACTTCTAATACTTTCTGTTAAACCCCATTTGTTTCATTCAATATAGGGTTCTTTCATTATTCATTGCGTTCATTAATCACTGATTGAGAGCCTATTATTCACTAATAACTATGTGTTCCAAGTCACACTAGCATGTTTGCCTTCAAGTTGTGGTGATGGTGATGGGATCCTGGAGAATAAGACAAAGTTCCTTAGTAAGTTTATGTTTTAGTGGAGAGAAGTAGGTCATAAAAAAGCAAGCAAATAAATTATTGTCACCAATCTGTGACCAGGGACCTCAGTGTTCTCCTTAAGAATTGAATTTGTTCCCAAAGCCGACGTTGAAAGTCCTGTTTCTTGGCCCCTCTTATTTATCTGCCAGAGCATTTGTGTGGGAACTCATCACTGTCCAAGTACAACTCAGGTCACTTCAGTCTCCTGTCTGATGTACTCCATCTACCTGTAGGAGATCTGTCTACTTCTATTATTTGTCTTTAAAGTCAACTTCCCATATACCAGTAACTGCCAGTGTAATCTTTTAAAAATATTGTTCATGTTACATCATTTTTATTGTTTTTCAAAATCCTTTATTTCTTTCAATTTCAGTTTATATTCAATTTTATTTTGTATTAGTTTCACGTGTACAACATAGTGGTTAGACAGTTATTTTCATATCACCTTTCTGCCTAATGTTCTCTAATGGCTCCTCATTAAAAATAGAACAAAACCCAAATTCTTACTATGCATCTAGATGCTGCAGGAGCCTCCTCCATTATCTCTCTGATCTCTATCCTTCTTTCACTTCCTTTTTGGAACAAACTAAGGTAATTTCCTCCTTATACTTATTGTTCTTTCTTCCTGAGATGATTTCCCCCGAGACCTTTACCTGCCTGGCTCCCTTCCATCACTTCAGTCCAAATGCCTAACGGCCAATACCATACCAGTTCCTTATATATTACCATCCTCTTTGATTTTCTTTGTGGTAGTAATAACTACCTGAAATTATTTGTCAACTTGCTTATTATTTATTGTTTACACTGTAATTGAAACTCTGTTATATCTAGAATTATGTCTAGAATAATTTCCAGCATTCCATAAACAGTTGTTGAATCAATGCATCAATGAAGACTGTATCAATCCTTTATTTATCTCAAATCCTGTCTCCTCTTTGGGAAAAATTCTCTGATTACATGTAGCTGCTTTCCTCCTCTCTGAGTTTGTGAACTTCCTCACTGTTGAAGAACATGCCTGTCTTCGGATTTGCTTCAGATACTCTTTAGTATTATTCTCTCATTGTGTTAAGTATCTATGTTTTGTATCCCCAATGCTCTGAGGATGTCACCAAGAAATATCCCCCCTCAGTAAGGACATTTTTTCTGTGACTCGTATTTCCACTCAGTCCTCTGAAGAGATGGATACTGTTCTGAGAATTTGGTTAACAGTATATTCTTAATTTTTCTGAGTTATTTTGCCTCTCCGAATGTGAATATTGAAGATGAAGTTGAGTGATTAGAGACCAGGTATGTTAAGTCCTGAAGTGAGGGCCTGGCAAGGCAACCTCATTAGATTGGCTTGTTGCTTTAGAAAGTTACTGAAGAATCTATAGCTCAATGGACCTCTCTTGGCTACTGTGACATACTGCAGGTCCTGTGAACTCTCCAGCCTTAATTTTTTTGTCCTCAGCCCTGCTGCTACTCTCGAGGCTTCCCAGATAGAAGTGTAGCCCTTTGACGTGGCCATTTGCTTTACACAACACTGATTACATATCCTACACTTTAACCCCTTTGCCAGCAATCATGAGATAAAGTTAACACTGATTGTAGACTGGCCCAGGTCCTGTAGCAGAGGAGGCAAATTGGCAGTTAGTCGACAGTAATGTCATGTAGATACATTTTGATTGGCATAAATTGTATTTTATAACTTTGATCCAACATTTGAAATTAGATTTCACTTGAAAATCAAATATCCAGTTTGTGTTGAAAAAAACTGGAAGTTCTAGCAAATATGGGTTCACATTTCCACATGTCAAAACAGGCTGAAGGTAAGGAGTAACAGCACTCTTTAAATTTGTCAGACACACTCTAATTCTGAGAGGTCCAACCAATCTCATAACACAATATTTATTTGATACTTACAGTTTGGTCCTTCTAGGCTTTTGAGTTGAGACTTTTGCACCTCAGTAATCACAGAGCTATGCCTTCGGAAGCCATTGAGAGTTTTTTTTTTTACCAAAACTGATACAATTTGAATTGAATTTTAAAAATACCACTATGCATGTTTTGTGCATAATAGAATTTGCTGTGGCAAGAATGGAAAACAAAAAAAAAATCAATATTTAATACCTATTAACATGAATTAAGATAGTCCAGATGACTGCCTGAAAGCCTGTCTCACACTTGATCTGTGGTGCTTGCCTGCTCCGCACTGGGCCCTGTGTGGTGTCTGAGGCAGAAAGAAAATGGGTTTCCCTGCTTTCATACTTTCTCCTTTTGTGCTTATGAGAAAGTTTTAAGTGTTCTCACCTCTGCTCCTGTTTCCTCCTCTCTCCCCTCCTAATCCCCTACCTTCTCTTCAACCTCTGCTCCACTATGTGGCTTAGATCATGGTGGGGTACAATGCCACCTCCTCTGCATTAAAGCTTACTGTTCTCTAGGCTTCTGCTGGCTTGAGTCATAAAATACTTTTACGTCTTGCTTAGCTGAAATGAAACTGGCCTTTCACAACCTGAGGTTGTCTGGTCATTGACATTATGGCTGACAGTGATGCTTAGACATTCAGGTCTGTTTCTCTTCTTCACCTTGGTCTGGAGCAGCGGTTGCCAACCGCGGACCACCAGTTGGTGACCACTGGTCTGGAGCACATTCACCAGTTGTTATGCTCTCTAAAGGGTCTGCTCCCTGGAAACCACCATGGAGCCTGGAGCCCAGCTACTTCTTGCCACATTATCGGGAGACCTTCTTCCTGTTTTGTTTCAGTCTCTCCATGTGAAAAACTGCTCCCTCGATTCCTACCGGTATTCCCTACATTTCCCAATCTTACGATTCTTCTCTATTCAGGAGCTGTCTCTCAGTAAGTGCTCTTCCACATTTAACTGCTTCCGTTTTGTATGGGCAGTGCCACAGAATTGTTCACCAGCAGTGAGAAGTGGGTTATTCCCTGATACCACTATTTGTCTTAGGGCTACAAACTCAGATGGACTGTGTATTTAACAGTGAACTAAATTTCTGTCTAAGAAATACTATTGAATGATGATTAAAGCAAGAGTAATTAAAGCAAAAAGAGGGCTCTACTCATGCATATGGAATATGAATACTCTTAATTAATCAATTCATTACTATTAAATATTTATTGAACACCCACTGTGCAGGAATTCTGAGAGAACACACCAAAGACATGGTCCTTACCCTTTGGGAACGTGTGATCTAAAGCAATTTAGACTTCAACTCATGACAGTATGCTCTGGCTGTGATTCTCTGTAGATAAAACAAAGACTGAAATGCAAAGCATGTTTGAGCTCTAATTTCATCTACTGTTCACTACATTACTCACCTTTTAAATCCTCTGCTTTACTCTCTGCTAGCCAACCAGGGAGGGCTCCTCCTCCCCTTTGGACTCAGCAACAAGCTCTCCTCCTCTGTGGAGCCTACTTTCACCTCCCAGCAGTGCTGATGCCTCCTTTTATACTTTCAACAGCACCATGTGTGTCTATTAAACTCTGCATAGCATCACTTTATAATTCATGATATGCATATATTTCCCCTTCACCACCATACTCTTGAGTTCCAGAGGACTTTAAAACATTTTTTTTCATCTTTATATGTGTAACTAGAGGCCCGGTGCATGAATCCCTGCCAGTGGGGTCCCTCGGCATGGCCTGCGGGGATCAGGCCAAAACTGGCCGTCCAACATCCCCTGAGGGATGTAGTAGTGTGCGAAGTGGCAGGCGGTTGGGGAGGAGCCCAAGCCAGGCCAGGTGTGCTGCGCAGCTCCCACTCGTCCCAGCCCCACTGTGCCTGCTGCCGCTGCCACTGCCGCTGCTCGGTAGGCTCAGTGCTACTCTGCTGCAGTCTCGGTGTGCCCATGACCAAGAAGTGGCCCGCAGGCTTGGGCCCAGTCAGTTCAGATGTCGTCCAGATCCCGGTCCGGTCCTGATGGGGGAAGGGCGTGCAGGGGGAGTGTCTGCGGGAGAGGCTCACCAGCTGTGAGCCTGGCGTCTGGTGCCTGTTGGTCACTTGAGCAGCACTCCTGCAGTGGGAGCGCACTGACCACCAGAGGGCAGCTCCTGTGTTGAGCGTCTGCCTCCTGGTGGTGAGTGTGCATTATAGTGACTGGTGGAATGGTAGAACAGTCGCTTAGGCTTTTATATACATAGATGCCACTTCTTTCAGACTAGATCTCATTCTTGAGAATCTGCTAATCATCTGCTTATTCATTCAATAAATTGGAAACAGTCCGTGCTAGACTCTGGGTTATACACCTGTGGATGTGACAGACCCTTTACCTGCTAACACTTAAGATGTAGTAAATAGGGAAAATAATAAGCACATATTGGAAGAGTCTATGGTGACTCTTTCTAAGAGAAGGCAAATGCTTGGGGTCCCCTGGCTCAGAATTTTTTTTTTTTTTGAGAGAGAGGGGCAGTTCTTATCTGTGTCTGTCTTCACAGTAGGGAGAGCTAAAGAGACTTAAGCATTTCAAGTGACTGTTCTGAGGAGTTTTATTTGTGTGTCTAATTACAGCATACCTGATAATAGAGGAAACATTAACCTTTAAATTGAGAAAGCCGAGGCTCAGAAAGGTTAAATGGTTTGCTTGAAGCCACACAGAAACGTGTGGCCTGGCCATCAACACTCTCCAGGTTTTATCAATCCTCTGCATGGATGCTGATAAACAAAATGGACCTGTGCTCTCCAGAGGACTCCGGGAATGAACTTCCCTCTTGGCTAGGTCAGGCCTGAGGTTTCACTCATTGTTCCCTCTTGCCCTGGAAGGTGGTTGTTACTGCAGCCCCTTCCAAACTCTCTGTAATAATTTCCATCCTGAATCCCAGAAAAATTGAGCACATGGGGTGGGTCTGTATCCCTCTTGCAAACTCCTGGCTTGTTGCTATTTACTTAGTGATTAATCCTTCAGCACTGCCTTGTTAAATAGAAGGGTAATATTTTCCTTCTGTCTGAACTGGACAGGCTCCCAGTTCCAGTCAGGTACCTTCGGGCCATGGAGCTGAAGACATATAATATGCCTTTTGTGTTGGCCTTTGGAAACTCAGCTTTGGCGGAGGAGAGTGAAGGATGCTCCTGGCAGTGGATTTCCTTCTGTTTCTCAGCTCTGGGGTCACGTGGAGGATTAGTGTAAATTTTAATCTTTTAAGACAGAGTGAACCAAGAGAGGATAGAGTATCAATAGCCTTGTATACATGTGTGTCTATTCCCCATAAGTACCTTAAATCACCAAAAAAATCAAACCTCCTTGCTTATTACTTTAGGGCTGCTGAATTTTCAAATAATGATTTTTAATGTGGCAGTTCTAGAATGATTATCAATACCTATAGTATGGTTGCATTTGTTAAAAATAATTCCAACCTAGGTACCTAAATATTCCTTTCTAACTTAGAGTTAATTGATTGCTAACAAGAAGGTAGAAGAAGAATAAAGAAAAAAAATTGATGCCATAACAATTTGGGAAATGTTTTTTAATCAGGACCCTTCATGACCTAGGAGAAAGGAAACTTAAATCAGACCCAGGTGAGGAAAGATATTTGCTAATCAGGAACATTAGCTTTTTAGTGGATATTATTGTTTTCTACCTCCCATGCGAGTAGAAAACTGAAGTTGTCTTCGGAGTAATTATATGCATGCATTGGTTTGACAGTGGGAGTTTGTGTGTCTGGACAATGAAAGTTTGTGGGATTTCCATCTGAGTGTGTAATGGGTTTGCTTGGACATTCTTTCACTGTGACATGGCGGTCCCTAATCATGGTGGTCCCTGTGACAGATGTGAGTGCTGTGAAGAATCAAACCTTCCTAACTCTTTTCCTTTTGTATCTTGATTATGGATTCAGCTGGTATTGTTCTTGGAGGATTTCCATAAAGTCAAAACGCAAACAAAACCCTAAATTTGCCATCCAAAAAAGAAATCAGGCTATGGAGCTCTGTTTGCACAGCTATTTCATCAGGCTGGGCTTCTCACCTCCATCAGGTCATGTGCACCTCCAGGATGAGGAGGGCTAATAAGGAATGTGAGGTGAGGGCCCAACTTTGAGGTAGCAGCCTGTTGATGAGTCCCAAGTACCATCTTTTCAATGATGCACTGACCACTGCACCATGTGACTCGCTTTCCTGGACTCCTGTAACTTTATAAGCTATATATATACCTTTTTCTCTCTTTTGTCTTGTATATATAAACATTATGTCTTTAACAAGTAAGCATAATGAGAGAAAATGCTTTGTCTGAAATTCTTACATCTTCTACAGTACTTAGTACAACATCATGTACATGGCCTTTACCTAGAAATTATTTATTATGGTTGATGATTTGGTTGAGTTCTATGGCATGAAAGGAGTAGTGTTCAGAACTCAAAATAGAGTAGCCAGAACTTATTTTGTCCCAAATATTTTTAGAAGTTTGTGCAATGTGTGGGGATCCAGAGAAAAGTAGATGACATGATTCCTTTTCTTGGGGAAATCTGTACAGGGGAATATATTCTGTGTATTTTACCCGTCCTTTGAGAAATAGCTGTAGACTTAGGCAGGGAATGAATACATTTTTGAAATAAAGTTACCTATTATTACTGTTGGGTCAATATTTCTCTTGGTAGCCCTTGGGTTTATAGAATACAGTGAAATCAAGTCTGTTCATTTCAGCAGAGGTGAGAATAACAAGGACATCCCAAAGAAGAAAAGAAAATAAAGCACTTCCTTCTGTTTGGTTTTGATATATTTAAATATTTGATATTTAATTGAGTGAGTATCCCATGCCAGGTACTAGGTTAGGTACTGAAAATACAAAGACAATTAAGTTACAATCCCTGCCTCCATAGTTATCAAGGTATTTTAGTCGGTAGTGAATTTCCCTGCTTAGTTATGCTTTGTAGAAGTCAAAAGTAAACTCAGTTCACAGAGGCTGTCATAAAGCATGATGGGTACCATGGGATGACTTTGTTAAGTGTACTTGGGTCTCAGTTATCTCATTTAGAAAATGGGACTTATAGTACCTATCTCAGCCAGCTGGGTTATTGTTTAAAGGGAATGAAATAGACAGATGTCAAGGCTTTCTAAGAGGTTATCACTTTTCTCACTCCTAAGGCATTGTTTTCAATGCTCTCTAATTTCTACTGAGCACCACAACCATTTCAGGAACCACTCTAGAGAGGAGTGGGTGGTGACTGTTGGCCTCAGAGACACTGACATTTTGAGTTGAATGGATCCCAGGACCTACATTTGGCTCGAGTCTAATTTGTGGGCTTGGAACAAGTGAGAGGGGAGCAGTATTCTTCTTTTAAGGCCCATGGCCTGTCTGCTTCTGAGAAGATCCTTGGCAGAGTTCCCTGGTGGGAAGGGTAAAATCAGAGGCAGCCCCAGAGAAGCCAGAATGTACATCTGTGTGTAATGTGATGTAATTCTCCAATTGACATATCTATCTGGGATGCGTAAATGTTTCCGAACCCCCTAGGGGGAAGGCTCATAGGTTTTAAACAAAAATCTTAGGAGGCCTCCTCTAGAAAGCAAAGCTTTGTAAATGCATGTCCAGAATGCACCTCTTGCTCCTGCCGTCTATTACGTACTTCCTGTATACTACACATTTGACTAAAAGGCGAAGTTTCAAAGCATGGAAAGTCATTTAGCAGGTATGCCTGGTGAGTTGGTACACCTATTGCTTCAGGGACAGGGGGATATCTAATGCTGAAAAAATGGGCGATCCAGAAGTGAGATCACCAGCTAGGTTTCTCCTGCTTGGATTGAGACCACGTGGTTATTAAGAATCCCAGTGGAGACTATAAAAATTCTTCTATCTCCTGTTCAGGCCCTAGACTGTCCCACACTCTCTCTGCCAGTGCAGAATAATATATGAATTGCTCAATCCAACCTGTTCATCGTATTCTCCTCTTCACCCTTGGGTTATGAATGTATTCTCTGAGCTGATCTTCTCTCCCTCTGAGTCTTACCTAGAAGGTGCCATCTCCATGTGTAAGGCAACCTTGTAAATCTGGGCTGCTCTGTCATCTCCCTACCTCACAGATCTAGCTCTGCCCAATTTTTTTTTCCTCTTCTTCATTTTTCAAATCTTACCTTCTTATTTATGTCTCTTAAAATGTACCTTTGTCCTTCATTATATGAAAAAAAAGGAAATTTCCCTTTAGAACTAATGTTTACTGATATCTTACTATTTTACTGACCCTCTTGGAAGTGCTTTATAGGTTCACATTCTTTTAATCCTAACAATTACCCTTGAGCTATGTATATACCAATATCTCTGTTTTAGAGATGGAGAAAATGAGGGATAGAGAAGTCATCTCTTTGTGCCTAAGGTCGGGAAGCTGGTGTGGGCAACTGTGCTGGGATTTGAATCTGGGCAATACTGGCAGAGATACTCATCTTTTAAAATCACTATATGCGTATAGCTTTCCTCTACTGCTGCCTCTTCCTAGTGTTACTTCTTTTCATACTCTCAATAAACTATCTGCATGTTCAGCCCCAACTTTCATACCATCTCTTTATAGTACTTTATCATCCTGTATTCACTGCCATCATTATTTCTTAAAGTGATCTGTGAAGTTTAAGTCATCTGTTCTTATGGTCTTGATCCTTCAATATATATCTGTAACATCCTAGTTTTCTTTCTAGTTACTTTTTCCCATCATCATTATAGGGATCCTCTTAGGATGGCATAAAGAGATTGATCCCCAGAACAGTATAGTAAGAACTGGCAAGGCAAATATAGTTTCGATGGACTTGCTGATGGGTCAGGAGGAGAAAAAGAAGTTAAAGGTGACTCTCAGGCTTTGGACCTGAGTCACAAAGAAAAGTGTCATAAAGTTAGGAAAACTAGTAAAGTGGAAAAAAAAGAGCTAATTTTGGATATGTTCAATTTTTTTATTTATAAGCTTGAAGTGCTGACAGTGTATCCAGATGAAAATGTCCATTTGAACAATTGAAAATATGAAGTGAAAACTTATGAGAAAGAGTTAAGTGGCCACGGTGGCTCAGTGGTTGAGCATCAACGGTGGCTCAGTGGTTGAGCATCAACATATAAACCAAGAGGTCATGGTTTAATTCTGGGTCAGGGCACATTCCCAGGTTGCAGGCTCAATCCCCAGTAGGCGGGTTTGCAGGAGGCAGCTGATCAATGATTCCCTCTCATCATTGGTGTTTCTATCTCTCTTTCACCTATATTTTTTAAAAAGTTAAGTAGAGATAGAGATTATGGTATTATTTGTATGGAGATGTTTGCTGATGCCTTGAAAATAGGTAAAATTTGTGGATGAAAAGGGGCTACATGCTAACCCGAGTAACTCAGGGAAGACCTGCAAACTCACAAACCTAAAGTAACCACAAAGGATGTCTGAAATTAAAACCTTTTAATTAAAAAGCAGGTAGTCACGTCCTAGGCCAGTATCTTCCTTGACAATGATCAAGTTGGATCTTTATTGAGCCTATTATCTTTTTGCAACTGAGATAACATACCTGTGGAATGTTAAGGTAAGTTGTTACTTCCCTTTTCCAGACACCCCAGGGCACCACAAATGGCTCCAGGGTGCAGACTACAAATTCCCTCATTGCTATTGTTATCATGTTAATTGTTGACTGTTAACTGGCCTATGCCCAACTAAGAAAAAAGAAGCCTGTGTCTATCATTTTACTTTTTATTCAATCCTAGAGGTTCCCCCACCTTTGCTTTCTCCCACCTTCCTAATCTATCACCAAAGGATTTCATGTAAACCCATTATGTCTCCTCCTTTGATGGTATTTATAAAAATAGGTGAAAAACTACCATTCTCTGGAGCATTATCCCAATACATTGAGATTCTGATTCCCTAGCAATTGTCGACAGTTTGGCTCAAATTCACAAAATTTCTTTATAGGTTTGAATGCTCTCTTACATTAACAAATTGTAAAAGAAGAAATATTGAGAGCAACAACAAAAAAAGTCCTACTGGTCCATTACATAAAAAAGAAGGTATAAAGGAGTCAACTTACAACTTAGACCCTTCAGAATCTGGCAGTAGACCTTTCAATTTAATTCAGCTCAACAACCAAGTACTTCTTTTGTCATCAAGAGAGAACAAGAAATAGAAACACATTCATTAGTCAAGGTCCTTGGTTGCAAATAACAGAGACAAAAGCTTGGGTAAATTAGGCAGAAAAGGAATTTTATTGCAAGGATAGTGGATAATTCCACGAATAATTGGGAAGGCTCAAGAACAAACCTCAGAGATTGGGCAGAAACTGAAGAAGGCAGATCTGTCAGAATTGCATTCAAGAAGATGCCACAGAAGGAATCTGATCTCCAGTGCCAGGTCTGGGCAATAGAAGTTGCCACTGACAGTGTTGACAGGAGATGTACACTGTCACTGATTATGGAAGGCTCTCCAGTTTGCTTCCTGTGTCTTTGCTTTATTTGCTCCCAATTAAAATCTCAGGGAAAATGTCCAATGGTTTGAGTTTCAGTGAAGTGTCTGTAGTTAAGTGCCAGGAGCTAGGGAGGACATGTCTATCTTTCTCCAAGGGAGTGAGTTCTAATACTGGGTCACTGGCAAGAACATGTGTCTACATGCTACAATTGCTCTCTTCTTAGAACTTACAGACTTAGGTAATTATATAGGCATATAGTAAAATGTGCTAAATAAAATACACCAAGGTAAAGAAAATACTATTTTTCCCTAATATATCTGTTTTTTTACACTTTGACCATCTGATTACAGTTACATTCTATTCAGTAGTTGTGAAGCCATTTCCCCTTCACTTCATCCTGTTAGAAATTAGTCTGTCCTTTAAGTCATAACACATTGATTATGCTCTCTATGAAACTTTCCCTAAATATTCCAACAATCTCCTCCTCTTGTGAGTTTTTGTGCCAACTTGATGATACTCATCCCAAAGAGAATAAGAACTGTGCCTCGTGTCTCTTATATACTTTGTTTGGGCTAATAGTGCATGCATAACACAACTGTTTAGTAGACATTAGTTAGGTGATTGAGGGAGGCAGTATTGTCAAATAAATTAGCAAATAAAAATCAGTTAATTGGACAATTAAAAAATATATATTTTATTGATTTTTTACAGAGAGGAAGGAAGAGGGATAGAGAGTTAGAAACATTGATGAGAGAGAAACATCGATCAGCTGCCTCCTGCACACCCCCTACTGGGGATGTGCCCGCAACCAAGGTACATGCGCTTGACCGGAATCGAACCTGGGACCCTTCAGTCCGCAGGCCTATGCTCTCTCCACTGAGCAAAACTGATTAGGGCTAATTGGTCAATTTTTAATTCTCCCCCTGTAAGATTATAAAAGAGTTGATATTTACGGGTACATTTTTTGAAAGAGCCTGTCTTTCACTTTTGGCCAGGAAGGAAGGACTTTAAGGAGACTCCTTTGGAAAGGTTAAGGCACTGAACATACCTACTTCCCCATCTGCAGGCTTCTTGTCTGATATGGAAGAGAAGATTGTATTATAAAGCCAGTTTGGAGTTTCATTGGATTGGACATTTTAAATAGTAGATGGAGACTTGTGTTCCTAGAAGGGACTAGTAAACAGTTTATGTAACATAAGTGTGATTAGTAAAGTCCCTGTTCTGGGCCAGATTTAAAGGAACTGGGTGGCAGTTGTGGGGAAAGGGAAGTGAAGAAAATAAGGAAAATTGACTTAATTTTACTTGATAAGTCCGATTTCCTTAATGTAATGGTTACTTTTCTCATTAATAATTTAATATTCATGGTTACAGAAGTTTGTATTTGGAATTTGGGTAGAATAAAGCCCTTTTGGGATTATATACCTCATGGTTCTTTTCTATTACCAACTGTATCTATTGCAGCTCTCACTGTCACCATCATCTTGTTCAGAGGTGACACCATAGCTCAGCCTTTTGTCTACAAGCATATTGCATCACTTTTTTGAGGTTTGCCATATTGGACAAAGAGACTGAACTGAACCTGGGTCCCTCGTTTCATTGAGCTATGATTCTAGCTCTAGAGGTCCTCTCCACCAAAGGCAACTTCCAGGATTCTGACACAACCTTTTTGTTTTCTCTATTAATACTGATTTCCAGTTCTCATTTTGCTACCCAAAACTTTTCTACTTCCAAATTCCACTATTCAATTCTGAAAAGTGCATTCGATTTTAGTTATTCCCTACATAAACTACTTTCCATGGCGTGTTCAGATAGACAGTCATCTAATCAATGTTTCATCAAGAACTTAGGGAGTGCTCAAAGTGGAAGAATGGTTAGAGGTCATTAGGCCACCTGCTTTGACCATACTGTTGAGACACATGAAAGAAATGTGAGGTGTGTCACAGCCTTAAAGAGTTAAATACTTAAGTATATGGATTTAATATAATAAAGCATTTCAATGTTATCTAAAAACAACTCATATTTTCTTACAATTCATTGTGTGCTTTCTTGACTGGAAAAAAAAGAAAAGGAATGCATGGCAGCCCAACTTTCTGGAATACATATGGGTTACACCTTATCTTCAGTATAATGATGACTTCTAATGGTGAGCTGTTCAATACCATGGTGTCATTTGTTTTGTGAAGCCTTCCCAGACCCCCATAGGCCACACTGCACCTGCCTTGTCTTCATTTCTAACTATCCCTGCTTATGTAATACACTCAACTTTCTGCATACTGACTGCTGAGTGGTAACTTTTACCTTGTTAACCTAGTTTCTTTAATCTCAGTGAACATTTCATGTTTTTCTATCATCTTCATTGAACTGAAAGCCTCTTAGTAGTAAGATCTGTAATTTATAATATTTGTGACCCAACAACTATATAATTGATTCTTGAATAAAATTAAGGATTCACTGAGTTCTTTAGAAATATATTTTTGCCCTCTCCAGTTATCTTAATTTACCCAGCATCAATCCTTGGAGCTAATTATAGAAGCAAATATCTAAGGAATGATAGGAATAGAAAGTAGTCCTGTGCTCCTTGATATGCATGGCCTTCCCCAGTAGAGAAGCCAAGGGTCTCATTATGTTTTTTTTGAAATTTATCCTTCAAGAGACTGATCTGCTTGAAATAATTGAATTTATATGCATAACTTAAATCCTTCCCTTTTCTGATTCTTTACTTCAGATATATCTCTCCCTGCGGCTTCTTTTTGTCACAACAAATACACTCAAGTACTATTTGAACATAGATGGATTGTCCAGGCAGATACTTGCTGGGTGACCTGGAACCAATTAACTGGATACGTTAATAACATAATGCTTGTCCTTCCAACCTTAAGTTTTAGAAGAAAGTGATATAGTTCCAGTAAAACCAGCTAAAACTTCCATTTGCAGGTTTACATTCATGGTCAGAGACGCCTAAATTTTATATACTGATTCTGCTATTTAGATGTATATACCAAGACATTACCAATTCTCTAAGCCTCAGATTTCTCATTTGTCAAATTATTATAACAGCATTAATCTTATTGGATTACTATAAGGAATAAATAAGAGAGTCATTTATCAAACACTTATACACCAAAATGACAAGTGCATGGGGAGTATACTCAGTACAGGACGACTACAAAGACGACTACAAATAATTGTAGAAAAATAAAATTAATTTTTTTATCATTTTATAGCACTACCAGGTTAGCTCTGAATTCTGTTATATATTCCATTTATATATTTTAATGTGTGTTCCATTTCATCTATTCTATTTGATCTCCTCCAGGAGTCATTCTAGACCAAGAGAATTAAGGCTTAAAATGGTAATTGCACAGTGCAATACACAGATAAGTTCTCATAGAATTGGAGACTTGAAATGTATATAATTTTATTACCAATGTCACCCAATAAGTTTAATAAAAATAATTGAAAAAAATGTTAATTTAGGGTTCTGTTTTTTGTGACAGAGGAATAGCTTGTATTGGATTAATTCTTGAGCAGATGATGATTAGAAACTTGGGAAAAGTATTTTAAAAGCATAGTAATAGTTGACTCTGACAAGAATTATCAATAATGCTAAAATAAGGTATGAAAATTTGATGAGTTAAAGAATCCTATATAAGAAAACTCTAATATGCAAATTGACCAAATAGTGGGAAGACCAGCAGAATGACTGGTCACTATGACCAGACGCTCAATGCAGGAGCTTCCCCCTGGTGGTCAGTGCGCTCCCACAGGGGCAGCGCCACTCAGTCAGAAGCCAGGCTCATGGCTGGTGAGTGCAGTGGTGGTGGCAGGAGCCTCTCCTGGCTCCACTGCAGGTGGGTGGTAAGGAGCGAGGGATTCTGGACTGCGAGAACCCTGGACTGTGAGAGGGATTTCCGCCTGCTGGCTTAGGCCCAATCCCCAGAGAGGTCCCAGACTGTGAGGGCACAGGCCAGGCTGAGGAACCTTCCCCACCACCCAGTGCATGCATTTTGTGCACCAGGCCTCTAGTACTTATATAATCTCATATCTCCCCAGAAGATACTTTTTAATTACAAAGGGAAATCTATTCACATTGGAGAAACCTGGGGCAAGGAGCCATGTCAACTAAGTAATCATTGTAGTGAGTTCCATTAGTCAGCTTTGTTCTAGATCAGGGGTGGGCAAACTTTTTGACTCGAGGGCCACAATGGGTTCTTAAACTGGACCGGAGGGCCGGAACAAAAGCATGGATCTAGTACTTATATAATCTCATATCTCCCCAGAAGATACTTTTTAATTACAAAGGGAAATCTATTCACATTGGAGAAACCTGGGGCAAGGAGCCATGTCAACTAAGTAATCATTGTAGTGAGTTCCATGCCCACGGCTGTTCTAGATTGAAAGAGACTAAGGAGAAGCAACAACTGAACAAAACATTTGACCCAGAATTTGATTTTATTATAAAGCATATTATTGGAAAAATTAGCAATATTTGAATACTATATTATTATTAATTTCATGATGTTGGTGATAATGTTGGTTATGTGTACTTAGGAAATGTACTCTGAATCAAGCATTTACTGGTAAAGGAGTAGCATGTTGGCAAAATACTCTCAAAATGTTTAGAAAAATTCTATATATGTATATGTGTATTTACATATATGGAATATTTATAAATAAATACCTGGTTAGGATCAAATTTAATTACAAAAGCCCAAAATATCTAAAACCTATGAGACATGCCTAAGAAGAATTAAAGAAGGCCTAAATTAATGGCAAAAATATGCCATGATCATGGATTGGAAGAGCCAATATTGTCAACATTTCCTCTAGTTGATCTGTGAATTCAACAAATTCTCAATAGGTTAAAAAAAACTTACAATACTTTTGGAAATTGAGTTGATTAAAATTTCTATGGGAATAGAAGGGTGTAGAATACCCCTAGGATATCTTGGGAAAGAAGAAAATGTTGAAGTATTTAAGCTACCTTATTTTACATCTTACTACAAAGCTACTATAATTAAGAAAGCAAATGTTAGTGTAAAAACAGGCATATAGATAAAGAAGAAATAAAATAGAGAATGTAGATATAGACTCACATATATACAATTGATTTTTGGCAAAGATACCCGGGCATTTAGTAGGGAATTTAGAGAGTCTTTATACCAGATGGTGTCAGAACAACTGGGTAAACTTGTAGGAAAAAGATAAGTATTGACTTATATCTCACATCATATGGAAAAATTAATTTAAGATGGATTATACTAAAACATCGGATATTATGCTCATGACCTTGGGATAGACAAAAATTTTTTAGAAATGACAGCAAAAGCACTAACCATAAAAGGAAAATGTGATACATGGAACTTAATCAAAATAAAAACTTCTGCTCACTTTGAATTTTACTTCATTTCTGAGAGCATACAAAGGGGAGGAGGCAACTTCTCTAAGACTATGAGTGTGTAAACAGAAAGACCTGGTTTGGCTTCCATTGCTTGGTTTTCTATCATTATTGGAAATGGGAATTGAGATTTAGGTTAATTTCAGTTATTATAGAATAAACTTATACTTTTACATACGACTTTTGAATTACTTTGATTACAAACATATTATTTGAGCTGCCAGAATCTGAGAAGTAAACATTTTGAGGAAAATGTGTTCAAGGAATACTATTTTGGGGCTCAGAATGTATAGTCTGTTTTAGGAGAAAAATCTATTCTTACTCAGTATTCTGGATGTATGTGATTGGTTTGCCTAAATCCTGTTCCTTTCTTAATTAATATGAATGAGTCCCAGTTCTACCATTCACCTGGCAGTGAGTATGTGTTCAGAAGGCCTGGGAAATCTATTTTGATAGCTAACATTTCCATTTCTTAGGTGTTTGACAGAACATAGCCAATCCATCATTTTTTTAGCATAATTTTCATAGCTGCGTTTTTAAGTATTCGTGTTTTTGTAGCAGAACAATAATCTAAATTTAAGCTTTTCCCATAGAGCTCAGCTGAAGTCTTGGTCATAAGAATTATTGTTTAAAATGTTCCCTCTATTTTATGGCTGAGTAGTATTCCATTGGTCAACTTTTTTATCTATCATTTATTGTTGGGTACCTGGGCTGCTTCCAAATCTTGGCTTTTGTAAATAAAGCTTCAACGAACATAGAGATGCATATATTCATTTAAATTAGTGTTTCTGGTTTCTTTAGATATATTCCCAGACATGGAATCTTTGGTAATAAGGCAGTTCCATTGTTAATTTTTTTTTAAGGTAACTCCATACCACTTCCCACTGTGACCGCACCAATCTGCATTCCCACAAGCTGTGCACAAGGGTTCCCTCTTCTCCACATCCTCGACAACACTTGTTTGTTGATTTATTGATAGCCATTCTGACAGGTATGAGGTAATATTGTGGTTTTAATTTGCATTTCTCTGATGATTAATGATGTTGAGCATCTTTTCATGTCAACTGGCCATCTGTATGTCCTCTTTGGAGAAGTTTCTATTCAGGTTTTTTACCCATTTTTTAATTGGATTGCTTGTTTTTTTTGGTGTTGAGTTTTATAAGTTCTTCATAAATTTTGGATATTAACCCCTTGTTAGATATATCATTGGTGGCTATATTCTCCCATTCATTGGGTTGTCTTTTCATTTTGCTTATGGCCATAAAAAAGAAGAAAATCTTACCCTTTGCAACAGCATGGATGGACCTGGAGATTATTATGCTAAGGGAAATAAGCCAGTCAGAGAAAGACAAATACCATATGATTTCACTTATATGTGGAATATAATGAACAAAATAAACTTACAAACAAAATAGTAACAGACTCATAGACACAGAGAACAGACTGACATGTCTCTGAGGGGAGGGGTTTGGGGGACTCGGTGAGAAAGATGAAGGGCTTTAGAAAAAACCTCATAGATACAAGAGTATGGTGAATACCAGAGGGAAAGGGGCTTGGAGGAGAAAGAAAAGGGTAAAGGGGGGATAAATGTAATGGACAGAGACTTGACTTGGTGTGGTGAACACACAATACAATATGTAGATGATGTATTATAGGATTGTACTCCTGAAATCTATATAATTTTATTAACCAATGTTGCCCCAATAAATTTGATTAACAAAAGAGAAAAAAATCCCCTTTGTAATGTCCTTGTGACCTTAGACAAATTAAACTTGTTGAAATGTTCTTTACTCATTCATAAAATGGTATTTTTATTCCCTAGGCCCGTGGCCGGCAAACCGCAGCTCGTGAGCCACATGCGGCTCTTTGGCCCCTTCAGTGTGGCTCTTCCACAAAATACCATGTGCAGGCACACATGTACAGTGCGATTGAAACTTCGTGGCCCATGCGCAGAAGTCGGTATTTTGTGGAAGAGCCGATATTTTGTGAAAGAGCCACACTGAAGGGGCCAAAGAGCCGCATGTGGCTCGCAAGCCGCGGTTTGCCGAGCTGCAGTTTGCCGACCACTGCCCTAGGCTAACATATTATCAGGGTTGATGCTCCCCACCCATTTTTTCAGACCCTGGTCCTTGGACCTGGTTCTTTAGATTTGGGTTCTGGCCTCACTTACCTCCTTCTGCCAGTTGATAAGGATTGAACAATTTTTAACTCTCATTACCATTATTCTGTCCAGAATTGGGTAGTGCTTATCTCATATTCATTGTCCTCCATTATTTGGTCATTTTGTGAGAGGTCATTTCTTCCTCTCAGGAATCTGAAATGTTTTCTTTTGGGTACATAAAGCTTCCTCTGAGTGTCTACTTTCGGTTATACCCTTTCAGCTTATTTTTCAGATCTAAACTGTTCTGTGATGAGTATAATTACTTAGTAAAACTGAATATCATACTGGCTTGTGAGACAATTAATTGAGGCAATTATGTGAATCGTTTATCTTTATTTTACATTTTAATTGATGTAGGTATAGCTCATGTGGCCTCAAGCCTTGGACTGTAGAGTAGTGAATCTGGTTTTAGATGAGTTCAATGATTTTGCCTTTTTTAGTGGAAAAAGAAAATTTATGTGCCATTTCTAAAGAATCTACCGCTTTCCTACATTCCTTCCTCCCCCTTATCTCCTCTCCCCTGCCAAGTATCAACATAATTTCAATAGCCTGGCGCTTATGAGACACAGCCTTGTGAAGGCCAGGTCCTATGCTTCCATGTGCTTTCTCATCAGTTCTCCCATTAGTATTCACAGCCCTCTGTGGGGTTGTCATATCGATAGCATCATTCTTCCTATTTTCACATGAGGAAACTGAGGCTTCAAGGGATGAACTAATTTATTAAATGGAAACAAACTAGTCAGGAGAATATATGCACTTGAATCTGGATTTTTAAAATCCTCACTCAAAGATATGTTTTCATTGATTTTGGAGAGAGAGGAAAAGTGGGGGGGGGGGGGAGAAGAGAGAGAGAGAGAGAGAGAGAGAGAGAGAGAGAGAGAGAGAGAGAGTCATGCATCAGTTGCCTCTCATACACTCCCAAACCAAGTATGGAAACTGCAACCTAGGTATGTGCCCTGAAACCATTTGGTGTACAGGAAAATTCTCTAACCAACCTGATCAGGGCTAGAACCTGGATTTTTGATTCTTGGTCTAGGACCAATTTTTTCATAATCAATGTATTTTAAGCAGATAGCAAAACAACAAATATAAGTAACTTTAAGAAAACCTCAAATAGTAACATCTTTTTTTGAATGCAAAGGCAAACAATAATTACAACAATAAAGTTAAGACTCCTAGAGTCCTTTTAGTAAATTGCCTGGTTATACTTGATAACTTCTTTCAGATAAATACATCTTATTTTTACCCTTTTATGTAAGTTCCTTTTTCACTTAGTCTTGCAAATAACATATTCTGTTCATACAAACAGAGTTAGAAACACTTGTGATTTTCTCCCTTCTCTCTCATGGTTCATTTTTTTTTTATGATTATGGCAACATTGACAGCTATGTTCATTGCGATCTATGGATGGCTATACCTTTAAGTACCTAGCTCTGAAATCCTTTTGTCCCTCTAGATTTGAAAAATTACACCCCCATCTCCCAATTCAAGACACTCTGCGACAGAGCTCTGCTGTCTGCAAGAATATTAGTTTTGAGAATAGGATGGCTGTTTGCACCGTACTCTCTGCTCTCTTGCCAGCAATAATCAAAGCGAGCTTGTATTTCTTTAATGACAAAGCCTCCTGGTGTGTTAATTTGGTTCTCTGTGACACTACATCTTGTCAGAGGAGTGAGAGAAATGGGAAAACATACATTAATAACACTGTCAGCCAAGTGGTACATTTTTCTGTGTAATTCATATTTGGAAGGTGAGGGTCTTTGGCTCTCTCATTCTTGGGTTCTGAGAAAGCTGTGGACTATCACTTTCTGTTGTGGCCAAGGGGAGACCTTTTCCACATGACTGGTCACTCTGGCCCCAAATAAATTGTTTCTCTGCAATGAATAATCAGTCTGCCATTAAGCATCACATCTCCACAGTCCTCTAAATACGCATTCCTTATTCACAGAGGGAAGATGAAAGGATTTCCCATCAGATAGACCTGTCTCTGACTGGTTCTGTGACGGTGAGACAGTCACTCCAAACTCAGAACTCTTACTTGTCAAATAATGACCCTGATAGTTCAGTAGACTATTGGGAGGATTGTGACAAATACCCAAATCGCTTTGTGATTATAAAATTCACCCCTGCTCTTAGACCTGCAGCTGATTTGTGAAGCATCACAATAACAACTTAGCTTAGGGTGACCGACCATGAACTATGTTTTGGGTTGTTTCCGAATGTGGCTAAAATGAAACCTGGACCTGAGTGTGTCATCCCATGACAGTTCCTGAAATGTCTGTCCACTCATAGCAGGTATTTCACACCTGGGGACTCTTTCAAGTTCCAATGACGATCGTTTTATTGACATGAAAGTCATGTGTGTTGCCAATTGATTTTAAGGCATGACCATTTCCCAGGGTTTTACAGGCAACCTCCTTTTGCCTCTTATTCTTAGGCAATTCCTATATTCTCAAGCTTGTATTTTAGTATTGGGCTTCTTTAGGAGATGGCTTGCTTAGCCCCATGGTGGTTGGTTGTAGAAATCATGATTCCTTTGAATGAGCAACTGCCTCCCAATGAGCCTGCTGAAGAGGAACTAGCACTTTCCTTTCCTCTTTCCTCTTTTGTTCTCATCAAGGAGGCTCTGCGCTCACAGCAACCACTGGAGCCTGTCAGCACACCCATCATGGCTGCAGCCCAGCCCAGCTGAGGGGAGCTCTTGCGGGAAGTTCTCAGGGCCTGGGTGTTTGGTTTGCCTCTTCCTGTTTGCCTTGTAGCTTTAAATAATGCGGTTGCTTCACAACCACTTGTTTTTTGAGTAGAGAGCAGGGCATATTTTTCTAGCAGATAAAATGACTTCCCACCATTCACTCTTTGTTATTTCCCCTTTCTGAAGGGCGGGCTGATGAATGCAGGGCTATGTGTAATGCAGGCTTTCCTGTTTTCTGCTCTTTCTCCAGTGGGCTTGTCAGTCAGTCCTGGGCTTGGTTCTGGGGAGGATGTGGCATTCATGAGGAGGTTGAGGAGAAGTTGTGTGCATTATCCTTCTCATAGAGCACACATTCTATTTCTGTACTGGTATCGAGCTCCAGTTAATACTACCCAAGATGCTGTGTTTCCAAGTTATGCATTGAGAAGCCAGTCATTAATACATGAAGAATAATAGAAATCCAGTGTTATAGCACAGCTTCATGAAATGTCATATCATACACCTCTGTAGGAACTCATTGATGAATTGTGATGCAGTGTGGTGGATGAGACACTAATCAAGTGTGAAACTGACTATGGGAGAGAAAAGTGTGTTTAGGATCTAGACTGTTTTGAACATTCATCTCTCCTGGTCTCACATTCTACACCTGAAATTTCTCTCTATATCACTGCTCTCATGTTCTTTGTTGAAGGCTCAGGATTTAGCCAGCTTTCTATCTTAACTTAGCTTTATACTGTCAAATCTTCACCCCCTTTCCACCTCTAGAGACCTGATAATATCTAGTGGTTTTGGGGGGACAAGGGGGAAAGAGTTTGATGTTGGCCATCTGTCCCATGGCCAGTGGCATTGGGTGAAAGTAATTGTTCGAGTAGCACATAGAGCCATGAATTTTTTTTCAGTGGTGTATTTATAATGACACTTTTTCAAAAATCTTAAAGTTATATCAAAGAGAATTTCTACTTAGTTTTAATTTATTAATCCTGAATGAACTAGAAATTAAGTATGGACAGGTAATTGATTCAGGCCATGCTTTATTTGTTCTGTTCTCTATGATACCATTCAGAGACACCTTGAATAAAAGAAACTTTGTTTATATGGTGAGAACTTAGAAGGTCCCCTGACTCAATATGTTAAAGTTAGCCTACCTAGTTTTCCATCATTTCGCCATCATATAATTAATTTTGAAACCTATGTGCAAATATTTTATTACAAATCAGCATCTACAGGATGCTCCAAAAATGTATATATATTTTAACAGCTGATAACTCAATTTTGAAAATGAAATGTACTTTAATGAACACTGCCTTTATAATTATTTGAAGTGTGTGTATACATTTTTGGACACTATATTTCTGGACACAGATGGCAATGGAACTTGATGCATATTGGGAAGTGACTAGGAGAAGGACACTGACTGTAACGATGGTGTGTATTGGATGTACAGATTTACTACATATATTTCCCAAGGACCTGTCCCCTTGACATAATCTTAGCAAGATAAATGCAGAGCCATAGTCAAATCAGGCCCTGGGCTTCAAGACCCCAGCTGGAGGATCATGAATCAGCTACTGACTTCATCATGAGTCAACCACTGACTGTGCACCTTGCATCAGTTCTTGACTGCAGTGAAAAGCGAAAACTAAATCCCAGACCTCATCAGAGGCAACAACTGCTTCTCCTTTTATCGCCCCTTGTGTAAAGAAGCTACAATAACCAAGTAGGATCATCTCCTCTTGCTTCTCTCTCTTCAGCTGGGAGGAAAATAGTTTGGGCCATTGGATCTGCCAGTAGATCCTGGGCTTTGAGAACCAGAAGTCCACAATATTACAGAGGAGTCACTCTTTAGAGCCTCAGGTAGTGTCAGGAGAAAGGGAGAGGTGTACAGGAAAGAGAGTGAGAGAGGTAGCATCTCTGAGACTGAATGCTCAATAGCTTCCTAAGTCCCACTTCTTTTTTTTAAATATATTTTTTTATTGATTTCATAGAAGAAGGGAGAGGGAGAGAGAGATAGAAACATCAATGCTGAGAGAGAATCATTGACTGGCTGCCTCCTGCATGCCCCCTGCTGGGGATCCAGCCTGCAACCCCGGCATGTGCCCTTGACTGGAATCGAACCCGGGTCCCTTGAGTCTGCAGGCCAACACTCTATCCACTGAGCTAAACCAGCTAGGGCCTCCCACTTCTTGCCTGAAGGGACAGAACTATGCATTAGGGAGAATGATCCCTACCATTTCCCACTGAGAATTTCACAAAAGCCACAGGAGGTGGTACAAGGAAGCCATATAGGAGTTTATCCACAACTGGAGGAACATGGACTTCAGAAAAGACACTTATTGTGAATTCATTCCTCCTCCTCATGTGACAACAGCATGGAATGTAGACTTTCACATATGGGGATGGGGTAGAACTGTGACAATATTTCAGAAAAACTCATCACCAGAGAATAAAACAACAACAATATTTGCTTACTAACCCAAATCTATTTTTTGGGCGTAGTCTGCATTGTTTTGTGGTACTGGGCATGGGGAGAGTTGATGAGTAAATTGAAGATGCCCTTCTTCCCTCGTTACTTAGAGCCTAACTGGGGATTTGAAACCTATATATATGAAAAAGCTCATGGAATAGGAATGAGCAAACAATTAAAAAGAAAGATTGTTAATACTCTGAATAATGTGAGAAGGCAAACATGGTTTTATTTTTAAAAAATCTCTTTTGGGGGCATTTCCCAAAACAACAAAGAAAGCAGGAAGTAGGGAAGGAGTAAGAGAATATAAGAATGAATGAGAAGAAGGCAAAATTTAACTTTACCTTTATTTCTGTCTTGAATTGAAATTTTGACCATTGAAAGGAAACTCTAACTTCACGGAGCCCAGTTTGCCCTTCCTTCTCTTCTGCAGTCATAAAGAAGTCACTGATCCTGTCTTTCCTAGGAAGCCTGAGTTTATCATCCCAACTCACAGAGGTGTTTTCCTTTTCTGAAGTCCTTTCTCATTTACCATTTTTTCCTATGCTGACTTTATCCTCACTTTTTTTTTTAAAATCCTCACCCAAGAATATCTTTTCCATTGATCCTTAGACTGAGTGTGGGAGGGGAGGGGAAGAGAAACATCAACTTGAGAGAGACACATAATTGGTTGCCTCCTGTCTGCACACACCCCGACCAGGGCTGAGATGGAATATGCAACTGGGGTACATGTCCTTGACCCGGTATCAAAACCATGACCTTTCCTTTCGTGGGCCATCTCTCGAACCAATAAGCAAAACCGGCCAGGGCCTCACTTTTTTTTTAAGTGCTATTGTTCTGGTGGTATTTTTTAAAATGTGTTTTTACTGATTTCAGAGAGAGAAAGGGAGAGGGAGAGATAGATACATCAATGAGAGAAACATAGAATGCTGTCACCTACACGCCCCCTACTGGGATCCAGCTTCAACCATGGCAAGTGCCCTGACCTGAAGTCTAACCAGTGATCTCCTGGTGCATGGGACAATGCTCAACCAACTGAACTAATCCAGCCAGGCTTGATCCTCACTTTTTAATTGTATATATCAAGCCTCAGACAGTGGAGAAATATGAAGTGGAGAAAGAAATTCAAAGCTGTATGAGCCAATAGTAAACCCATGGGGTCTGATATTTTTATGAAAATAAGACCAAGAGGGAACATAATTGTTTAATTCAAAATCAATGGGTTGTCATGTAGAAAAAAGAGGTCAGTTTCTCCTCTATTTTCTAGGAACTAGGGCTAATAAGTAGAAACTATTGGGGAATTATTTCAGTTTGGCAAGAGAAGAAAATAATTAATAGCTAGAAGATCCCAAAGTAGAATCAACCATAGAGTAGTGGTCTCCTTTTCAATAGCAATACTCAGGATAAGCACAAGTATTATCCATTAAGGATACTTTTTACAGGGGATTCTTAAACTTGTCTCCAGGATGAACTAGATTAAATTATTGTAATGATTCTTTTGAAATTTAAGATTCTATTATTTTAAACCAGTAGCTAAATTATATGTATAATCAGCACCTATGTTAAAATTTCAAGTACTGAGCCCAGCCAATGTAGCTCAGTGGTTGAGCATTGACCTATGAACCAGAAGGTCACGGTTTGATTCCTGGTCAGGGCACATGTCCAGGTTGAGGGCTCGATCCCCAGTAGGGGGTGTCAGAAGGCAGCCAATTAATGATTCTCTCTCATCATTAATGTCTCTCTCTCTCTCTCCCTCTCCCTTCCTCTCTGTAATCAATAAGAATATATTTAAAAAATAAAAAAAAGTATTGGGAAGAAAAAATAATTACTTGTATGAATCATTCAGACAAATAAATTTACATATTTATAAATCTTTCCAGAATTTTATTTATAGGAAAGTTTCTTCAAAAATTGATTCATAGTTCAGATATTATTATCCAGTCTGCTTTTCTACCTCCTCAGAGAATTATGACCATCTTCCTATTTCAAAAGATATAGATCTAAGTCATTTTAATAGTTGTATCATATATTAATCAATTTCTTATTGTTAAACAGGAACAGGCTAAGTGCCACTCCTGTTTTGTCTTCCTTTCCGTTTAGCCCGTGATACCCGATTTCACTGATATGCTGGTGGCTGGAGACTGATGAGGTCCAAATGGAAAATATAGTGTCAGTCACCAGTGACTGACATGGTGCTTAACGTGTTAAGGTTATCTCCAATTTTTCACTAATGTAGACAGTGGAACAATGGAAGTCCTTATACATACATCTTTTTATATTTGTCTTTTTATTTCTTTAGAATATATATTTTTAAGTAAAGCTATTAGACCAGCTTTATGCACATTCTTAATACTTGCCCTCCTGAAAAGTAGGACAAGATCCACCTCTCAGCAGCTCTATATGACAGAGCCTGTTTACTCAAACCTTGAGCAAAACTAAACACTATCCTTCTTTCTGATCTTTGCCAATTTGACAGGTAAAAATTTTTTTTGGTTTTAATTTGTTTCCTTTATTACTGCTGAGATTGATAATTTTTATGCATTTATAAGTCATTTATAATTACTATTCTGTATATTGCCTATTTATATCCTTTGCTATTTTTTCTCTTAGAGCATTCTTATTTATGACAACTGTTTGTATGTTAATTATATTAGTCCTTTTTATTTATGTTGTTAGTACTTCCATTTTTATTTGTATTTTATTTAGATACTGTTTTTTTAACTTAAAGAAGTTTTACATTTTTATTTGGTTGAATTATTTCTCAGTATTTTCTTTTATAATTTCTGATTTAGCACCATGATTAGAAAGTTCTTTTTACCTGAAGTTGTGAATATTAACTTTAAAGGTAGAATCTGTATAATTTACTTCATTGTATGCCCTGAAATTCCCCATGTAGTTCTAGTGGTATGTTCATCGATTGAGGAGAGGCATACTGATAAAAATACACATATAGTTCAGGCAGACGAGTAGACCTCATTCTTTGTTCTTTCTGATGAGAGTTCTCTTTATTATATATATTCTTTATGTTTATCTTCTAAGCTATGCCTATAGGTAGGCTTTTTAAATAAATTCTCCTAAGAAATGTTGCACTGTTTGAAGAAAAGGGTTAGTGCAGAGTTGTTTTATTATTACAAGGTGGATTGTTCCATATGTGGCTGTGTACCTATATAAGCACATGCACACAAATATATACAATCACCCACCCTTAAACTTATACTTTTTTCCTCAATGTTAACTTGAATGTTTTTGTATTTTTAAGAACGTTGAAAATTCATTTGTGTTAATCACCTTCATTGATTCCCCTATTAAATGTAGGCTTTATGTGGATAGTCATTTGTATTATTTAATAAATATTTATAATTATCAATAACATAGTAATTTATTAAGCACCTTTACTCTGTAAGTCACTATATAGGAAGTAATAGAGATAAACTAATATAACTGTCTGGATGCAAGGGTGAGATATATTGAAGAAGAAAGGGACTAGGGTTTTGAAGCCACTGCAGTGGTCAGGGTAAGAGGCAATGAAGGCCTGGGCCATCCCATTGGCCACGCCCAAGTGAAAGTGGAGGGAGGCAAGCAGGACCTGTGCTGCAGAGAGAAGAGTGACAGGACCATTAGGAGATCCATTCTAAGGCAGAGGGAATCAGGCCCATATGATAGGGAAAGAAGAATCATTCCATCAACAGGTAATAAGGGTCATAAAAAGAAAGGTGTAGTGAAAAGATGAGTTTGTTTTTTGATGTATTCAATTGAATGAGAATAATGCACATTTGCGTAAAGGGTGGTATGTGTTTGTCTTCCCAATGGTGAGTCTGGCTTTTAGCATTCAGTGTCACACAAGAGGAAGCAAATTCCCTACAGTCCTTGAACATGTATACAACATTAAAAGGAAATCTTCACAAAAGTATTGCCTGTGAGAGTAAAAGAGGAATTTTCTGAGAGGAATAAAAGAAAAAATCACTTTCAGATTAAAGGCATAGTGTGTGTGAAGAAAAGGATGAATGAAATAGTGTAACAATTCAAAGAGCTACGAGTAATTCAGTGTTTATAAAATCAAAAGTAGGACCAAGAGAGTTTTGAGAGATGCAACTTGGCAGTCATATGCTTCAGATGTCTGCACCACATGGTGGACCTTGAGTCATCAAATGGCAGAAAGCAGTAATAAACAGCTTCTCAACCCTTCAGTGAAGTATAACTATTTCTTGTGTCACACTACAAAAATTGGAGTTTATTAGTTTCAGCAGCTAATATTAGATAACAAGTACCCACTTCATAAAGTTCTTTTAAGTTTAAAACTGATAACACATGCTAAATATTTAGTATATTGCCTAGCACCGGCACACAATAACTGCATAGCAGTTAACGACAATTATATATTTAAATAAATTATATAGAGAGATACTTGTATATAAACCTGGCTGTCAGTTATCCCTTCTTGGACAACTGAGAGATGGACAATCCATTGCTCACTACTCACCTTCTCCCCATAGTCTGAGTTGGAAATCCTTCCTTTGCTATCACACGTCACTGTAATCTTGCTCATAACACTCACCATCCTGTATTGCACCCATTTATTGACTCATATGGGATCCACTCCAAGTAGAATGGAATGCTCTATGGATGGACATTGCATTTTGTCTATCTTTATATCCTTAGGGTTCAGCGTAAAATATGGTATGAAGAGCAGGCAATAAATATGTGTTAGGTTAGTAAATGACTTACAAACATACGGTGGTCGACTTAGACGAAAGCATAAAGATCAGTAGTCAATTCAACTCCTTTTTCTTTAAGATAAAGAAACTGAGTAGAGATGTTAAATAATTTTCCCAGTGTCATCTAGCCAGTTAGTGAAAGAGCTTAGAATTGAACCCATTTTTTTTGAAATGCAGTTCCCACTATATTACACACTTCCTCCATTGAATTGGATAACAAAGGATATTTCAACAAAATAATCAGTGAGATTTTGCTCACTCTGAAGTTTTCTGTGAGGCACAGTAATAACTCTTAAAGTTCACAAATTTCCAGGAAGAGGAAGGGGCAGCTTACAGAAAACCACAGACAGGAATTGAGCAGGGAACTTATCATGAAGCTCGGCAGCCTAGTGTGTGCACCTGCAGTGGGGCATCAAAGAGACTCATAAAACCACAATAGGACTCTTTTTTCTTTTTTTCTGAGAGTTAGTTTCTGCTGGGGGTTATGAGGAATGAAATAGCTTCCAGGAGAGACTGCTCAGGCTAATGAAACTGTAGAACCCAAGCCGAATTTGCCACAGAGGGAGGGGCTGTGACAGTTTTGTCAGTGCACAGCTGTGGCAGGAGGCTTTGAAGGGAAGAAACAAAATTAAGAAACAACAACATTCTCTCTTTACCACCAAGCCCCACTGATTTCAAATCTGCTCAATGAGAGTGCAATTTGAGAAACATCTGGCACACTGGGGAGATATGAGAACCAGAACAGAGAGAAGTGAACCTGGGAACACACCTGGTGGGGCCCACATGTGATTAGGTCATGATGCGTTATGTGTCCAAATAGACGGCCTCAAAGACAGACATACACTCTCAAGGTCTCTTAATCTCAAGGCCAGAATCCTAGAGGTGGAAGTAAGAAACCTATCTTTTCTCCTCCACACACACATACACACATGTGCATGCATGCGTAAGTACACACGTACATAGGCACTGGCCAACAATGCAAGGAAAAGAGAAAAAGGATAAGAAAATAAGATGGTCCTGTTATGCTAAAGATAGGAAAGACCTTTTAATTGAGTGAACTATATGGCAAATAAAAGTGAATAGTGGAATTTTGAGAGAAAAGAAAATGGTGACATACATACTACTAATGCATTGTGAATTTTGTTTTTTAAGATGTCCAAATAGAAAAACTTATAGTATGTTGTTATGGTAGAAGTAATAAAAGGCAGGACAAACCAATGAATAAAAGCTCATGATTTAGATTCAGAGCCCACACTCTTTATCTCTGCTTCTGCTTTAAATTTAACTTAATTTCCCGAGAATGGAAACTCCCTTTGAAAGTCAGATTCCATTGTTATGTGCCCAAACCTATAGAAATAGATCTTTCATGTTTTCTAGACTGCCATGTTCCTTTATTTCTCCAAAGGCTAATAATTTGTTTATGTTTTATACTACCACTAGTTGCTACTATGTAATACTAGAGGCCTGGTGCACGAATTCATGCACCAATGGGGTCTCTCGGTCTGACCTGTGGGATTGGGCTGAAACCTGCTCTCCGACATCCCCCAAGGGTTCCTGGATTGCAAGAGGGCACAGTCCAGGCTGAGGGACCCCCTGGTGCAGGATTGGGGCCAGGGAGGGATGCCAGAGGTTGGCCAGCCGGGGAGGGACTGCTGGAGGGCTCCAGGGCATGTTTGGCCCGTCTCACTCAGTCCTGATTGGCCAAATCCCAGCAGTAAGCTAACCTACTGGTTGGAGCGTCTGTCCCCTGGTGGTCAGTGCATGTCGTAGTGAGCAGTTGAGCAGCCTTAGCATATCATTAGCATATTACCCTTTGATTGGTTGAATGGATGACAGGACAACTGTACACTTAGCATATTAGGCTTTTATTATATGGGATAGAGACAAACTGAAGTAGATCATGGTTCCTAACTCCTTTAAAATTAGAGAACTCTCATCTAAAATTTAGTACCACCTGCAGACTTTTGAACCTAAGAAGGCTAAAATCTGAGGCCTTCAAGGAAAGAATTATTTTAGAACGTCTTCTTGGCCCTGGCGTGTATGTGTGTTTGTGTGTGTGTGTGTGTGTGTGTGTGTATGTGTGTGTGAGAGAGAGAGAGAAAAAGAGAGAAAGAGAGAGATCACAGAAATGTTTGGATTCCTTTATGATTCTTACTATGTATGTTTGAATCTACTGCTATCTTAAAACTGAATTCATTGTTTTATTCTGCTTTGTTCTTTGCTTCAGTTGTTGGCTCTGCTGACCTCCAACTCTGAGTTCTTGGTTTTGCTTAAATTTATGACATAAGCTATTCATTGGAACCCATTGTTTTCTCTCTGGTACAGATTATTCTTAGTTGTTTTCACAAGGAGGGAAGAAATAAGTAGAAATATAATACTAAAGATTTAAAGTCCAAACACTCAACCTTGTCTAGTCACGTGGCATGACCACAGGAAGGTTTATGGGAGATAATGTCTAAAGCAAACAGGGGACAAATCCATGGCTTATTATTATACAGCTGTAGCCCAGACTTCATCAGCTGGGTTGGGCCATGTCTGAGGCCTCAGTAGTAAGGATGAAAAACAACCATTCTGGTCCCCTTCCCTGAACCTTGATAATTTAATGCTCCAACAAAGAGAAGCAGCAGCAGACAAAATGCAGTGAAAAGCTCTCAAGACATGTAAGTGTTTCTTCCCAAAGTACCAGCAGCTGGCCTAGCCATCCACTGCCTGCCCTTTTCACCTCAGTCCTCGTCCTGGTATGGTTAGATATTGTAACTGCCAGAAGACATCACTTCTAGGAGGCATCGCAGACCAGTTTTATGTCAATCCCCAACATATTTCTAAAAAGCAGATTTCAAAGAAAAAAAGAAAAAGACTAAATGGCAGATTCCACAAAGAACACCATACCTAGTAAGGCAAGAGGTTTTTCTGCTTTGTTTGTTTTGTTTTTACCTTTCATAATGTCATAAGCTCTGGGGCTGGGCTGTCACCTAGGTGGAAAGATGTTGTTGGCCTTAAAACTATGTTAGCATTTCTCCTTTCCAGAGCTGTGTCTGGTATGGGTCTTGAACTCCTGCTGATGAGTGGATTGCACTAGTGCTATGAACTAAGACCGGATTCATACAACAGCAGTAGTTTGAAGATGCTATAAACTGAAGACTTTGTACCATGTTACTCATGTTCTCCTTTATATTGCTGGCCATGTATTGGGAACATATTTGAGTTTGACCCGAGAGCAAGGGGAATTTCAGATGAGGAGAAAGTGTCAAAAAAGTCAATATATAAATTAATGTTTTTGCAATCTGTAAAAAAAAAAATTCTTTTGGAAAAAGAAACAAGTAACTAAACCTCAGAATGTGCAAGTGAGTGATTCATATATTCCATAGAGTGAAAACGTTAAATCCTGAAAGCCTTTAGGCTGTGATTTTCTTGTCTCTCCCCTGTAACTTAAAATAGATGGAGGGAAAAGACAGCCGAGAGGAGGGGGATTAAATGAATCAAGAGGGGGACTGTCAGAGCTGCTATAAAGTCCTCAGGAAGGCGGTAGCAGTAAGGAAGAGGAAAAAGGCTACAGTCGTAAAGATGATGGCATTTGTGAAGCAGTGGAAAGAAATGTCAGGAGGGGTGCTTTCTAAATGTGAATAATATAGGACTTAGACATTTCACATTCTAGATTACTTTATTGGTTCAACCAATCCACCTGGTACTAAATTTTGCATGTGCAAATAATTGGGTGCTTCAGTGCAAAGCCCTTAAAAGCTCAGGTAACCCATTTATGCTATTATTCTCTATCCATCAAGTATTATTATTATTATTTTTAGAATGGGCTAAGTATGTTTTATAACAGCTTCAGAGTTTATCAACATTTTATAATCCTCTAAGACAGTGTTTTCTTAGCCTAGTTGAGATTTTGGATTGCTTAGGATTTTTTAATTTTTTAATATAAGTTCCCAGGGGCTATCCAAAATCTACTGCATCTAGAAATCAGAATATTAGAGGTGATATATCTGGGAATATATGACATGAAGATCTGATACATTTGGGAACCATAATTCTGAAGCAATGTAAATAAATTAATTTATTAATCAATAATTTTCTAATCTAAAAAGACAAAATTTTATTCAATAATTACCACTTAAATATTGAAAAGTTAAAAAATAAACATGAAATATATATATTTTATATATATATATATTTATATATATATATACACACACACACACACACACACACACACACACACACATTTAATTTATTGTTTGCCTAATGGTAAGGTGCATATTATCATAAGACCAGTTTTGGTTAAAATAGGTTTCAAAATAATATCCTTTGAAAAAAGGCAATTGGGTTTGAATAAAAGAGATAAAAATAGAATCTGTAAATTAAAATGAAAAGGGAAGCGCAGAACCACTGGACCAGAAATGAGAAGAAATGTGCTCCCTGTCATTATTAAACTGGGAAATTACTTTACAGCTCTTCTGTAAAATAAGTCAATTGGATTTAAAAAAATCTCTAAGTCTCTTCAAATTCTGATTTTTGATAATTCCACGAATCTAGAGTTGATTGCATTTTAGAGACAGCATATAGTGGAACAATTTGATATCTGAGTATACAGTAAGTACCTTTTTGTTTTAACTTTTATCAGTAAGCATGGAGGGACCTGGAAAGTATTATGCTAAGCAAAATAAGCCATTCAGAGAAAGATAAGTATCACATGATCTCACTCATATGTAAAATCTAATGGACAAAATAAACTGATGAACAAAATAGGTCCAGAGACATAGAAGTATGGAAACAATCTGTTGAATCTTAGAGGGAAGGCAGGGCTAGGTGGGAAGAGATTAACCAAAGAATTTATATGCATATATGCATAACCCATGTACACAGATAATAGTGTGGTAAAGGCCTAGGGCAAGGGGCAAGCTAGAAGGGGACAATGGGGAGAAAAAGTGGACATATGTAACACTTTCAACAATAAAGATAAAAAAATGAAAGGACAAGACATTTTGCCTCAGAGCTTATAAATCCTTAAAAAAAGAATTAACATCCCCTTTCTTTGTTATAAAAGGTGATGATTCTTTACATTCCATTAAGCTTGGAACTAAAAGCCCATCAGGAAGGCTAATCTATTTATTAGTTAAAAGTCCTTTAAAGATTCTGTTTTCAGTCTTATGGATTTTCACATTTAATTTACATATACATTTTTTACTGTTAGACTACAGTAATAAATATAATGGACCACACAGTTTTTTAATATATTCTTCTTATTTTGATTTCAGAGAGAAAGGGAGAGGGAGAGAGAGATAGAAACATCAATGATGAGAGAGAATCATTAATTGGCTGCCTCATACACGCCCCTCCCCCCCCCTTTGGGCCCACAACCCGGGCATGTGCCCTTGACTGAATCGAACCCAGGACCCTTCAGTCTGCAGGCGGACTCTCTATCAACTGAGCCAAACCAACTAGGATGAAAACTTCTTTTTAATAAATGGTTTTAAAAGTACAGAATAGCCATAAAAATTTTGTTACGTACTTTGCACCCATATATGAAAAAAATTCAAGTAGAACTCGGATAAAATATTAAAAATTAAGACCAAAGAGGTGCAATATGA
The DNA here is from genome assembly GCF_000147115.1 of Myotis lucifugus. Lineage (NCBI taxonomy): Eukaryota > Metazoa > Chordata > Mammalia > Chiroptera > Vespertilionidae > Myotis > Myotis lucifugus. The sequence goes on from NW_005871064.1 coordinate 5,270,905, forward strand.
AAGGTGAATTATTTTATAATCTTCAGGTATGCAAACCTCTCTCACTTGATTCAAACCTAGAAGCAATAAAAGAAAAATTCTAATAGAAAAAGTAATAAGGAATTACATGGTAAAAGCACCAGGAGCAAAGTCAAAATACAAATGACAAATGAGAAAATATTTCAAAATTGCATTAAAGAAAATCTCCCTAAAATATAAAATGTTCTAAAAAAACAGAGATGAAGAAAACCCCAAAGCCAGTAGGAAAAAAATAGAGAATGGGTATAAACATGAAGTCCAGAGGAAAAATAGAAGTGTTCTTAAACACATAAAAAATACATTTTTATTTGAATTAATAAGAGAAATGCAGAAGACTACTTGGAAATACTACTCCTATTAAATTAGCAAAACCAGCATTATTGGGTGGAATTTCACAATATAAAAAAATTATATGTGTACTTTTCTTTTTACTCATAAATCCCACTTCTTTAGGAATCTGTCCTAAAGATACACATCAACAAGCATGAAAGTACATATGCACAAATTTGTTCTGTTGAGCAGTAGGGAATGTTTAAATGAACTCAATACTGCTGCACAACAGAGTACCATGAGATCTTAGAACATGAGGAGGATTATCTCTGCGCTGATTTGCGGTGATCTTCAGTGTATTATTAAAGGAACAAAGCGAGGCTCAGAAGAGTATTCATACAGGAATTCCATCATGTAAGCCAGTGGTTCTCAGTTGGGATGATTTTGTCCTCCAGGGGATATTGGACAATGTCTGGAGATATTTTTGGTTGTCATAACTGGGAAGGTGCTACTGGCCATTAGTGGGTACACATCAGGGATGTTGAGAACAAACCAATACAACAAAAGAATTAATAATGTAGCAATCAGATCTTGGTTTTGTTGCCAAAGGAATCAAGGATTTTTTTGGAAAGTGGATGATACTAGATCTAAGATAGGACAAGTATAAATTGAGTCTGGAATTTCTTCCTGTGCTAGAAAGCAGAGGTGCACCCAGAATCTAGTAAGAGCATGCCAAGAGGAGCTTCCATTGACCTTTACTGTAAAATGTGACCATAAAGAGTTGCATGAAAAAAATGTTTACAATTGACTGTATAACATTTAATATGTATATTCATTTAGTATTACTGAGTCAGAGATAGAATTGAGAGAGAAATTGGGAAGGGAAAAAAGCATATTTTATCACCATTAGCAGGGATAGTTATACTAACTAAATCCTTGTTCAAGAAAAGATGAAGAGGAAGAAAGAGGAGGAGGAGGGGAGAAGGAGAAAATCATTTAAAAGAAGATAAACATTTATCTAGTCATTTAAGAGAAATAGGAATTCATCCTTAGTTGATATATTACTCAGCTCAGGCTGCTATAACAAAATGCCATAGACTAGTGGGCTTAAACAACAGAAATTTATTTTCTCCCAGTTCTGGAAGCTGGAAGGTAAAGATCAGAGTTCCAACACGGACAGTTTCTGGGGAGTGATTTCCCCGTAGGTTGCAGACAGCTACCTTCTTGCTGTGCATTCAAGCAGTGTGTCCTTTAACAAAAAAAATCTTTATAAAAAAGGGGGGGGGAAGGGGACCTATGTAATACTTTCAACAATAAAGAATTATTTATTAAAAATGATCTTTATTGTTGAAAATATTACAGATGTTCCCCATTTATTCCTCCATTGACCCCCTTCACCCAGTTCCCCCTCCCCAGACCTTCACCACCTTATTGTTTGTGTCCATGGGTTAAGCATATATGCATACAAGTTCATTGGTTAATCACTTCCCACACCCCCTACCCTCTTCTCTCTGAGATTCCGAATCTGTTCCATGGCTAGTATGGTTCAGTAGATAGAGTGTCAGCCTGCACAGCAAAGGGTCATGGGTTTGATTCCTGGTCAAGAGGGGCACATCCATGTTTCTCTCTTTCTACCCCTCACCCTCTGTCCCCTCCCTTCCACTCTCTCTAAAAATCAATGGGAAAAAATATCCTCGGGTAATGACTTAACAACAACAACAACAACAAAACCCAAGAGCAAGCAGTGTCTCTTCTGATGAAAACACTAATCGCATCATGAGGGCCCACTTTCATGACTGAATTTAACCTTAAAACCACTCAAAGGCCCATATCCAAAGAGCATCACATTGGTGATCTAGATCTTGACATATAAGTTTTGGGGACATACATTCAATATAAAACAATTGATAAGGGAAGATTTTCTTTGCAGAATACCATTTAATGCAGTTGAAGAAATAATAGAATGAGAAAAATCGCCTTTCAGCAAACTCTAAAGAAATAATTGATTTAGCAAGTATCATCGAAGTTTCACCCCAATAATTATTAGGTGCAAAAAATATTATTAAGATAAAGACATTGGTGTTTGTGATTAAGGAAATGATAAAATTTAGTATTGCTAATAATTGGCAGTCTTATATATGCATCTTGATATGATATAATATGTTGTTCACACCTAAAGTATTGTAAAAAATACTTAATCTGAATTTAATCAAGCTTTTAGACCTAACTGCAATTTTAAAGACATGTAGATGATATAATAACAAGTTAACAACAAAATGAGAAAACAATGAAGTAACTCTGGAATGTGGAGCTGATTGTAAGAAAATGACCTACTATCTTGGTAAGGAAAAATGATTTTATGCATTCTGGTTTAAAAAGAAGTAATAATCACATTGGGGAACTATTTGAAAACATTGAATATGGACAAAACATTAGATCACTGAGAAATATTTTTTATTTCTTTAAATGTGGTATTGCTATTGCAGTGATATAAAATGATGTACTTAATTTTAGGGAAGTGCTTAGTAAGTATTTAAGAGAGTAAGTATCACAATATCTGTAATTTCTTTCAAATGGCTTAATCTTTACCGATGCACACATAGGTAAAGCAAATATGGTCAAGTGTTAACTTATATTTAATTTTTAAGTTATATCATCACTTTAAAATGTCTATATGTTTTAAAAATTTTGGGGAAAAAATACCAGAAAGAGAATAATACAGTGATGGTCTAGTAGGGCACACTGGGGACTTCCGATCAAGATAAGAGTGGTATACACCTGTATAATCTTCCTATCACTTAACCACAAACACATAGGAAGTGTGTGTGTGTGTGTGTGTATGTGTGTGTAAAATGAATAAAGATAAAATCCCTTATAACTGTCATGGGTATGGTCATAAAAGAATATGTGGCTTAGAAAGAAAGAGCTGCATCTAAAACAAACAAGTAATAACAAACAGGAATAACAAAATATGTATACAACAACAAAAGGGAAATAAAAATATGCAGAAGAACACTACCATAAAATCCTCTCTAAGACCAAGGTCCATAAGTTTAGTACCTTTGTTTTCTCCTATGTAATTTATTGTTTCAGGTTTTATATTTAGGTTTTCGATCCATTTTGATTTAATTTCGCAACAACATGGATGGATCTTGAGAATATCATGCTAAGTGAAATAAGTCAGAAGGAAAAAATCAAATACCATATGATTTCATTTATATGTAATGAGATATAAAATGGAAAGCAAGAAGTAAACAAACAAGACAGACAATAAAAATTCATAGACACAGACAACAGTATGGTTTCCAGTGGGAAGGGGGAGTGGAGGGAGTCAAAGAAAAAGGTAAAGGAGGTCAAATATATGGCAATGGAAGATTTGACTTTGGGTGGTAAGCACACAATACAACATACAAGTGATGTGTTATAAAATTGTACACTTGAAACCTATATAATTTTATTAACCAATATCATCCCCATAAAATTAATAAAAATTTTGAAAAAGAGTTATAGAACAGCTCATGAGAGACTCAACATGCAGAACATAGTAAAGGAGACATTAAACCTGTTATAACCCAGAAAGGAGGGATTATAAAGGATAAATTTTAAAACATTTATAATCTTAGTTTTTGTATAAAAAGTACCAAAGTACTGAATTTTATTAGAGGCATTTTCTGAGTTTATTTAGCTGATCACATGGATTTTCTCTTATATATTAAAGTGACGGATTACACTCATGAATTTTCTTATACTCTTGAAAAAAACTTATTTTGTCATTACACATCTTTTATATTTTATTTAGCATTTTTGTTTCTTTATCCTTAAAAGAAATACCTTACATTTCCCATGTTTATTTCTTTTTTTCTGTAGCTTAAATATCAAAAATCATAAAATAATGTGGCAGCTTTTCATTTTTTCTTTCCTCTAAAGAAATCTGTAAGAAATAGAGAATATTTGTGTATTGGAGGTTTGGTAAGAACACTCTATAAAACCATCGGAGCCTACCCAATGTCTCTTTACAGAAGAGAAATATAAACTTATGAGTCACAAGCAGACTCAGTTATATATGGGAAGTAAGTTTACTAAATTTTTATGATGTATAACACATATACAGAGGGGTTTATATATCATGAATGTAAATATCAATGAATCATCACACACCAGTATAACTGTCACTTGGGTCCGGAAATTTAACTTTATATTTGAAATCAGTGTCCTTCTGCCTTGACAACAATTTTAATAATTTCTTTACTATGTGTTTCCTGGTGATGTATTCTCTTAGAATACTTTTTGTTTGTTTGAAGTAATATTAGCTCATGTTTAAAGATATTGTTGTTGGTGAATTACAGTTTTGCAGCCATTTCCTTCCTGTATTTTAAGACTGTAACTCAATTGTCATTTTGCTTCCATTGTTTTGGGTTCAAAGTTGGCTGTAAGTTTTATTATTGGTACTTTTAAGAAGCTACTCTGGATGCTTTCAAAATCTCTTTTTGTTTTTGTGTTTCAGCCAAATGTCTATTCCTTTATGTTTATTAGTCTTGGGGTTTATAAGGCCTCTTGAATTTGTCGTATGGTGTCTTACTAAGGAGTTTTGATAATTTCTCAGAGGATAGCTCTTCATGTATTGCTTACGCCCTATTCTTTTTCTCTGTTCCTTCTGGAACTCTACCCATTTATTGGGCCCTTTCACTATATGAGTTTTCTCTTCATTTTCTGTCCCTTGTCTTTCTGAACTTTATTCTTCGTATATTATTTGACTCACCTTTCAGATTATGAATTTTCTTGTGAGCTTGGACTATGTGCTTTCAAACACATCTACTGAGTTCTTGGTTGTTACTGTATTTTTAGTTCTAGGATAGTAAATTTTAGTAGTTTTATTGTTTTGGCTAAAGGTCTTAATCTTGCTTTTATCCTCTTGAATGTATTAAGCATATTCTTTCCTTATCCTTTTTTGAAGCTTCAATGAGGTACAGTAGATATAAAAAAACAACAACTGTGTATGTTTAAAGTATATAATTTATGAGTTTGGACATATGCATACTCCCATAATATTATCACCAACATCAAGGTAATCTATACATTCTTCTTATATTTCTTAGAAAGTTAATAGAGATTTTGCTTTAGCAAATTAAAGGATTGAACCAAGTGATGAAGATATTGGATGCAGGAAGTGAGATATTCAGCACAGAAGATAAAGGAAAGTCCTAGGAAGACAACTACACCACACATACCTAGGGTAACAGGATAAATAGAAGTGAATTGTAGACTGACAGAGGGGTCTGTAGGACAGAAACATCTATCTGGTAGATTTTCTATTGCCTTTGGGAACTTGGAATTTATTTATTGTTAAATCAGTTATGACTTTTTCAAGATCTCTAAATATTTAGGAAAAGTCGTGTTAGTACCATACATAGAAAATGAAGCAGATAAAACCATTGGGGCAGTGGCTTTATGATTTATTAAATGGCTTTTCAATTTGATGGTCATCTGATATTTTGGTAGCTGTACCCTCAATTTCCTAATCCATTAGCTTTCTGATCACAACGGAGATAGAAGCAATCTTGGGTGCCTGTTTTGAAGTGAGATTTTGAGTTTTTTTCTGGATGCTCAGCCTGTGGTCTATTACTTCATTCCTCCTCACAATAGTGTAAGCATGTTAGTCAACTTCTTTTGGCCTAAACCATTTAGTTGCCACTGTTTACTATTGAACCCTGACTGATTCAGAAAGGAAATTCTAGCATACAGATGTCTGGGAACCTGTGGAGAGCGTCAGTTTGTCAGCACATTGTGAATAGGGGAACAGATACGTGCACACTGATCCATGCTCTCTTAAGGATGAGAAAATGGCCTTAGAAGGGAGAATAGCTATAGCTCTGAGGATAGATATATACACTTGACTTTACTTTTTTTCAAATTAGATGCCAAAATATTGTATTTATTATGCAGTGCCACTAAAGCAGTGCTAAAATAATACACTATATATTATATTGCCAAATTAAGCACTCATCACAATATTCCCAAGACACAGGAAATCAATGGTCAGAAAGTTAGAAAAATTTGAAATAGGATATCTAACCATAGCAGAATTTCTTCACAACAGTGAAAAATGAACATAAAGCTGAAACCAAAGTAAATTTTCAAGTGGCTCATCTGTTAGGTAAAGAAGGAAAAGTATGTACTGATTTAGAGCTCATTAAATCAGCCAATGAACTGTTTCCAGAGAAAACAAACTTGTTTAAGACATTTGCTTTTAATGAGAATAGTTGTTCAAGGAGTTGAAGACATTTGGAATAACATCTATAGTCAATTAAGAAAACAAAATACAACATTTAAGTGGTTTTCCTTGGCTCTTGGAGAGTTGAGAGATGTTACTGATACTGCTCAGTTGTTTAGTTGAGAAGTCAATGCTGAGTTTGAAGTGACTGGGGAATTAGTCTCTGGAAATTCTGTGTGAAAGATTTACATGCAATAACTTAAAGAATTTGAGAAAACAAATTCAGTAAAATCTGAAGTGGAATCTGCTAAGAGGTGCTACAGCTGATGGTGGCAATAATATGTATTGAGCAGGAAAAGGCATAGTTCTTTTTGAAAATATAAGATATTTAAAGCTTATGGTTATTCGTTGTATTATTAATCAGCAGATATCTTTCAGGAGCTATTCAAATCTATTACATGCTCTTGAACTGGTACTGTCCATGATGAATTTCATTGTCTTTGTGTGAATTTAATCATCGTGAATTTTGTGAATTTTTGTTGGAAGCTAAATATCCTGAACTGCCCTATGTTACTAAAGTTCTATGGATTCTGAGTGGTTTTATTGCAATTCTTTAAACTCAGATTTGAGATTGATTTTTTTTTCTGAATGAAAAGAACTATCTTCAACTATTATTGTAAAATACTACATGTCTTTGGAAATCAGCTCTGCTGAAGAATTTATAACATGTTTTAAAAATTAATCCTAAAATTACAAGGCAAAACAGCAGTTATATGTGAAATGTATACTAGGGTAAAGTCATTTCCATAACTACTGTTGCTTGAATCATAAATAATTCCAAGCTGCTTTATAAGTTACTTATTCTATCGAAAGTTAAAATAAGCAGTGATATATGTGATCACACCCAAATTTGCATTAGATATATTTTCTGAGCTCAGACTACATTTTTAGCTTTTTTCATACCTCAATGCAAGTGCAAATAAAAGTTACATATTTCTAAATACATTAAATAGTACAGTTTTGAAGTTTATACATAAACTTCCTTTAAAGTGATCAACTTATTGTGTAATGATAGGCTAAAAGGCAAATATCAAGAGAAGAATATAATAGAATTTTATAACTTTTTTCTAAATATGCTCAAGTCATGGATTGATATCAGTATTTGGCAGTACCTGTCTGGAATAAGACATTTCCAAAGTTCCAATCTCATTACAGATCATATTAAGAGATGAACTTTTGTAATTGATTTGATTAGATGTAATACTAACTTAAAACCCAATTTAAATGCAGTGGTATTCCTCACAAAATACAATTATATTCTTATTAGTAAACCTGCATTACAAAAAATATACTAAATTGTTATATTTTGAATTTTGTCAAAAATTGTGGAAATTGTTTTCTCTTATTGTATTCTGCCTACATAATATCCTCATTTTTGCCTCTAGGTTCACAGAGCCTAAGATGTTTGATATCTTGCCCTTTACAGAAATTTTTGCTGCCTTTTGCTCTAGTGTAGAGTGCATGTGGCTTTCCTTATTCATGCGGACTGAAGTCTGTCTTGAGAGAAGTAGTCTCTCCGAATACAAATTGAGGATGTTTCTAGGAGCAGAAATTCTGTGCAGGCAAATAAAATGAACAGTACTCCTCATCTCATTTTAGCTGTGCACCATGTAGTTATTTCACTTTCAAACCAGCCCTGTCTGGAAACCCTAGTTCCTCCCTCCCCCAACCCCCAACACTGAGAAGTGTCAGCATAAGAGAAGCAGATAGGAAAGAGTCCCTTGACATTTGAACCAGAGGAAGTCATGCTGTGCCCATTTCTCTAAATTCTAAGGTATGTAAAGTAGATCTGATGCTTCCCTGCCATGTTCCCTCAGGTAACAAGGATAGAAAACAACTGACTCCCAACTACCTGAAGATTGGAAACCAGAGCTGGCTCTCCCCAAGCCCCAGGAAGCTTGAAGTGCCAGAGAATTAATGCTCCCCGGGAGTAAACCTCAACTGATGATCCCATTAGTGGGGTGACTTTGGGGCATATAGACCCTAAATCTGTTTTTAAATATCTTTTAAATATTTCTAGTAAAGTGATCTGCAATTTATTTACACAGTTGTATTTAAATGATGGGATGATGCTCTTGTCACTGAGTATGCCATGGATTAATTTAGTTAACTAACTAGTAAAGATCCACATGTCTTTTCGTTGTATTTTTGAAGTAGTGACTAGCACTCAGGACCGGTGTTTACCTATGCCGCCATCTTGGTTTCTCTCCTAGTTGAGATTTTTAATCACTATTTTTCATGGCTTTTGGGTCAGGCTTATAAAAGCTTTTCAACTCTAACATTAAGAAAAAAATAATCCCTGTTTTTTATGATTTTTTTCTTTACATTTAAATCTTTGATTTAACTGACTTACATTATGGAGAAATGAAGTAGAGAACTGATATTGTTTTCCATAGATGGGTTCTGCAGCTTTTCAGGTGGGCCACAGATAAAATAGTGCATACATACAGAAGCCCACTCATGATTTTCAGAAGAGGGTTGGCCACAGTTCAGAGGAGCTTCAGTTGGCCTTCAGAGTCTTTTTTGTAAAATATATTTTTATTGATTTCAGAGAGGGATGGAGAGGAAGAGAGAGATAGAAACATCAATGATGAGAGAGAATCATTGATTGGCTGCCTCCTTCATGCCTCCTACTGGGGATTGAGCCCACAACCCAGGCACGTGCCCCTACCGGGAATTGAACTGTGACCTCCTGGTTCATAGGCTGATGCTCAACCACTGAGCCACACTGGCTGGGCTGCCTTCAGAGTCTTGATGTCAAGGAGCTGTGGGTAATTTACTCCTTTATCAGCAGAATCTGCTGGATCTGGAATACTTAGAGCAGGGGTCCTCAAACTACGGCCCGAGGGCCACATGCAAATACAAATATTGTATTTGTTCCCGTTTTGTTTTTTTACTTCAAAATAAGATATGTGCAGTGTGCATAGGAATTTGTTCATAGTTTTTTTTTAAAAACTATAGTCCGGCCCTCCAACGGTCTGAGGGACAGTGAACTGGCCCCCTGTTTAAAAAGTTTGAGGACCCCTGACTTAGAGAGTTCCATGCTGCAGTCCTTTCAACTTGCTGATTTATAATCTTTGAAAAACTCTCTCTCTCTCTCTCTCTCTCTCTCTCTCTCTCTCTCTCTCTCTTTCACACACACACACACACACACACACCTAGAAATTCCCACTTAAGGAAATATATGGAAGCATTCGGTTCCCCTGTATAAGCACCACGTCAATAGGTGTGAACTATCACCTGGGAGAGAAAAGTGAGGTCAGTGTCCAGGGGTTTCTGACAAACATCTCAGATTCCCGTTCTGGAAATCCATTTCTCCTTTTTGTCTCAACAGAATATAATGACTGCAAACTTCCCCCCAGGCATTTAAATCAATTTATTAACTCTATTCAGTTTTATTTATTTTGTTTTATTTTCATGTATGTGTACCAGACTGTTTTTACTCTGGTTGCTATTTTTTGTGTTTTCTCTCTCTCTGATAGTCTAGTTTTCTCTCCTATACCTTTTTTTTAAAAGATACCTTCTTCATTATGGCTACATGAATATTTCTCTTACACAAACTAGATGGTTGCCCTTGGCCAACACTTACTCATGAAGAGTAGAGAGAACTTGAGGACATCAAAGTAAGGTAGTTGTACAGTGCTTGGTTTCCAGTTTACAATCTTAGTAGTGAAGCTGTCTGTATTACAGCACTGCAGAGGAGGTATGACAGCATCCCAGGGGCACTGCATCTACCTGGATGACAGAGGGAACCAACTGGTGTGTCAGGAGCTCAGACCCCTTAGGTTAGGGTCTCATTGAGAAGCCAGGACAAAAATGTAGACCCAAATGTAGAAAAAGAGAAACTCTAATCCGGAAGGTTGAGTTGGGGACTTCCCTAACCAGAGCTACCTTTCCGAGGATGGGAGATCAAGACACACTATATTGACTAATATCTCTCTGTTTCTGCCCCAAACAGAGTTTCCAAACAAACAAGCAAACAAAACACACACACACACACACACACGCACACACACACACACACAGAAACTCAGATGAAGAATGAGTTGTTGGTTATAGTAGATTTGTCCTAACAGAAAAGGGAAAAGTCAGCTAGCTCCCCTGAAACACACTGGCTCAGTATCAGTATCCTGGCAACTGTATCTGAGGCATCCTCCTTCCCTGCCTCCCAGAGAGCCTGTGTCTTCCATCAGGATGCCCCTCCAGCAGACGCCAAGGGTGTCATGTCCCACAAAATTGCCTTCTGCTCTGTACATGGGCTGTGTCTCCTTTACTCAGCCAGAAGTCCTCCTCTGTTCATGTATATGGTCTTTGTTTTTCCTACCCCCACCCCAATTTTTTCTTTAAAATATACTAGTATTTCTTTAAACATATCCAACAAAATATCTTCAAAGAGGTATCCTGTCACTATGGCACTTGGGGCTAAGGCTTTGGGTATCTCAGTGGCTTATTCTTAAACAAGAGAAGGGTGGTAGCTTTAGCTCCTATTGAATGCCTGCATTATCCCCTAAAAGAAGGCCCTCCTTGCCTGGCTGGCATGGCTCAGTGGTTGAGCTTTGACCAATGAAGCAGGAAGTCATGGTTCAATTCCTGGTCAGGGCACATGTTCGGGTTGTGGGCTCAATCCCCAGTAGGGGGTGTGCATGAGGCAGCCGATAATATTCTCTCATCATTGATGTTTCTCTCTCTCTCCCTTCCTCCCTGAAATCAATAAAAATATATTTTTAAAAAAGAAGGTACTTCATTGTGAGGATGGATTTTCAGGAAGCTTGATTTTTGCCAGTGCTGTTATTTTTGTTTCTATCTTCATGAAAGATGCCACAATGGCAGAAGTCTAGTATTAAAATTCTTTGTGGGCCATTCCATATGCAAAACAACTAATTTCTTTGGGTCTAGAAGACTATGTAACTCCTAGGATTTCTGAGATGGCCCAGTAGTAATTCCAGGCCAAACTATATTAGAAATTAATTTCCAGAAGATATTCTAGAGGTATATGCTAGCTGCTTCCCACTCATACACCTTTTGTGACTTAATTCTGGAGACAAGAAGTCCAAAATCAAGGTGTTAGCAGGGATGTCCTTCTTCTGAAGGTTCTCGATGGGAGTCCTTTCTTTTTTTTCTAGCTTCTGGCAGCTTCAGATGCTCCTTGCCCTGTATCTGCATCACATCAATCTCTGTTTCTGTCTTTACATGGCATTTTCCTCTTCTCCCTCATCTAACCTTTAAGAAGTAGGTGCCCATATCTTTCGGGATGGGTCTATCCGAAGTCTCTAGGGAATCAGGCAGCTGAAGTACCTCTGGAGCAGAGCAGCACCAGTGGGGACCCTGTCACATGGATGGAAGGTTTAGAATTGCTTACTACAGCAATGTGTGACCTCAGATCTTGAGTCATAGAACTCAGAAAAGTTATTGCCTATTATTTGGAAAGAAGTCAGTTTGGGCTAAAAATGTGGATACAACTGATTTATTATCAGCTCCAGTCTTTACTTCTCATTTCACATAGTCAAGATGTTTGTAGTGAAGCTGGCAAGATCACATCTGCAATAAGTCATCTTCCTCCAGGATTGCAGGGCTGTTCTACATGCATGAATTTAGTCTCTCTTCTTACATTCTAGAATTGTAATTTCTGTTCCTTCTTTCAACCCATGTTTTGTCTTTTCTCTTTCTTCAACATTTACACAGTTGTTGATCAGTAAATATTTGAAGATGGGGGAATGAATAAGCCACAAAAGTTAACTCTGGCTCCTCTTGTGAGCTCCTCTCTATCTTCTCATGGCTTCTCAGAAACACCCACCATAGACCATTGCCGTGTTCAGGACACAAAGCACTGGGGTTGGCAGATGTTGGAGATATTTCTAGGGTAGGAGATTGCCATTTCCTTAAATGGCCGGGGCTGCCTGGGCTGATGTGCTCCTCGGCAGGGCTGGCTGACTGTCCTGCTTTAATTGCATTTCATGCAATACAATCTCTGCTAAGCAGTCACGGTTCAAAGGCCTCTTGACAACAAATGAAATCAGAAGAAGGTAGCGATTTGTCATCCTCCCTCTAACCTGACCCTCATGAAGGCAGCTCATTAATACAAGAAACCACAAAGGAGCCAAAGTCCATGGCCAGCCCTGAGACAGACAGTCAAGGGGCATTAGTAAGTAACCCTCTGGTTCTCTTTATCTCAAAATTCCCCCACTGGCTGGGTGCTGCCTAAAATGCTGCCAATGAAGGATTAGTCAGTCCTATATCCCTAGATACGTAGTTCCTTAAAAAGAAGCTGCTGGTGGGAAATTAGTAACCACTGGCATTTACATTTTACTCTGAATTATATTGTCAGTATTTTCTGAGATGACAGTTGAACATCACAGAGGTAAACAAGGAGAATGAACGTAGGGCGCTATGACCTTCCCAGTCGGGGCAAGAATGAGTGGTATGCCACACAAGTTTTGGGGACAGAGGAAGGCAGTGGGGAAGGGACCTTGGGAGTAACACAAAAGGCAAGAGGCAAAGAAGATATGCATTTTGGAAGGGTAAGGGGAGAAAATAGTGAAGGAAAGACAAGGGCATGCAGAGGACACAGAAGAGATGAGATTGGAGCAGCACAGTGAGTGCCTTCTATGTATCCCTTTTCATGCTCATTTTATTTTACTTAACCTTCACAACTGCACTGTCAGGCTTCATCATCTTTCTACTATAAGGATAAGAAACTTAGACTGATAGGAGATTAGCGACTTGGGAAAAGTGGGGCAGGGTAAAAGGTCAAAAAGAGCTGCTTCCATAATAGGCACAAGAGGCCCTGTTTTTAGGATATACCATGGGGAAAATTTAAAAACATCTTTCCTAAAAATTAGATTATTTTTAGATTAGTATGTAAATATTCCTCTGAACTTAAATATAAATATTAATAGGTAGAGGTAACATCTTAGCTTATTATTTGGTCACTTTAGTGTAAAAGACTTTGTGATACAAGAGCTGGGAATGATACGGAAAGTGAGGTTTGATAGAGGAGGGGAAATGGTATGATCTGGCAAAGCAAGTGTGTGGTTGAGACTAGCTCTGGAAGGGGGTGGCACAGAACTGGGAAGGGGACCACTGCCAAGTGCCTTTGTCTGCATAGTGCCATCTTCTAGATCAGGGCTTTTCAAGTTGTGAGTTGTGACTTAGAATAAATAAAAAGAAAGACTATAAAATAGACTATAAAACTAAATTACACAAAGTAAAGATAAGTATTATTTCATGAAACTTCAGTTTCACTTAAGGATACTTGTTTCGGACACGTATACTGGATCGTAATGTCACACACATTTCATGGTCAAATTTTAGTGCATATGATTTTGGGTGGAGTTTATTATGTCAGACTGAGCCCCACTTTGGATGAATGAGGAGTTGTGGAATGCATTCGATGAGCCCCACAAGAACCACACTTGAAGTGCTGGTTCTTGGCCCACCTTTGGAGGGAGGCATCTGCTTAAGGACCCACTGCAACTCAGACCTACAGGGTGAAAATAACTAGATATATGCCTACCTGGTGGTTAGTTTTAAGAAATTTGAGTGTTAACTACTAACACATTGCATTTCACTAAATACTCTCATGGACTTGAGCTTGGCAAAGCTTTTTCATAGGTGTGATGATGGGCAATTTGAGGGTCACCAGAAGATTCTCTCTTAACCAAAATTATCTTTTCTTACTTTACATGTTGCGGGCTCAAAGTACTGACCACACTTCAGATCATTAAAGTCAAAGATCAGCCTTAGCCGGTTTGGCTCAGAGGATAGAGCATTGGCCTGCGGACTGAAGGGTCCCAGGTTCAATTCTGATCAAGGGCACATGCCCAGTTGTGATCTCCATCCCCAGTAGGGGGCGTGCAGGAGACAGCCAATCAATGATTCTCTTTCATCATTGACGTTTCTATCTTTCTCTCCCTCTCCCTTTCTCTTTGAAATCAATAAAAATATATGAAGAAAAAAAGTCTAGGATCAAAGTTGGGGACCAGAGGACTAAAGTCTAGTGTAAGGTCTGGATAAAACTAAGAGGTAGGGAGCTAAATAAATGCAGACATGGAGTGGGAATAATGAACAGAGGCAAGAAAGAATGGAGAGAAATGACTATGCTATCTGAAGAACCCGTTTCCTCTTCATCCATCTTCACAATTTACCTGTGATAAGTTCATTCATTCATGTATCAATTTTGAATGCTATTAATAGTAAGGAATGTGGACTCTGGACTCAGCCATCGTAGGTTGCAATCCAAATGCTGTTCCTAAGAAACTCTAGATTTAAATTAACCTTTCTCGATCTGCAAAGAAGTGCAATTGGAGATAGTATTAGTACCTTCCTCATGAGGTAGTGAGAAGATGAGGTAAAATCATATGTGTAATATGCATATGGGGGAGTCAGCGTACGATCCAGGCATATGGTTTGAGCAGACCTTCATGACCACCTTATTAGGGTTAGCCTCCCAGCTCCTAAGCCTGTCATACTACTCTTCAGAGTCTAGTGACACCTCCTTTCTGGTGTCATCTCTAGCCACATAGACACCATGTGTCTTAAAATATACCATCTACTTCCTGAAAAAGTCAACCTTCCCTTTTGTGGCAGGTGAACTCCTATTCTGTCTTCAAGATTAGCTCAAAATGACTTTTTTAATTTTTATTTTCTGCAAGACTTGTTAATGTATTTATTTTCTTCAATTCTAATCACACATCAATATACATTGATATACAAAATGACTTTTTAATGAGCGTTTCTTTCCATCCATGGGTATTTGTTAATCACCCCCTACCTCCCAACAAAGTATTTTCTTTATTTATTATCATAAAGATCTCCACATTGCTATGTTTTGCTAACCTTTCAGGCTGATTTACCCTGTAAAAGGTATAATCACTCACTATTCAGACCTGTACAGACAGGGCACTTGTTTTGTTATCAAAGACTACAGTTTCTCTTTTAGCTCTGACATATCAGTTTAGTTATATCAGGTAACTTTTTATATCCCTTCATGTGAAATCAATTTAATTCAGTGACTTTGTAATCTACTTGGTTAGTAATACCTTAGTAGCTATATAATTTATTATTTCAAACTCACTTCTGCCTTTATCCTTCTACCCACCCTCTTCCTGCACCCCCCCCCTTCCATCTCTCTCTCCTCTCATTGCCACTTCTTTCATCACAGGGCTTTTTAAAAATCCAGATGAGGCTTTTGACAGCAGAAAAAGCAAGAATTGTGGTTTATGCAAGCAATTTCAACTTAATTCTGGATCCCCAGCAAGGAGGACACAGATGGTGGCTGGATCTCCCTTTGTCCACACCAGCTTGGTGATTCCTTTACCTCCTCTGCTTTGGCTAGCCTCTGTGCCCCTTCCCCTGGGTTATATAAACCAGACTAACCTTCTTCAAACCTGCCCAGATCTATGGGGAATTGGTGTGTGGATATCCCACCCTTTCCAGCCTCTCCAGCCTCATCTTCTCCATCTTAGCAAATAGACCGCAGTTTCTTCATGCTCCACTGGCATGAGCTTTATACTCTCAGAAACTTCCAGAAAAGAGGAAGTGCTGGTTACTCAGCTCATGGACACCCCCTAACTTCAAGGGATATGCCCACCACTCAATCCCATTGAGGCTGAAATAGGTCTCTCATACTTTCCAAAACTTACCATCCTGGTTGCAAAATTTACTAAACCAATTTCTCTTTCTTGGAACTTTGAAGCAAATTAAGATTTGGTATGCCCATTTCCTAAAAAACTACCCCTGGGAGTTGGTCGTGTGGAATTGGGCATCTTTTTTTCTAACTACAAGGTCCCATCATGGTGATCCATGTATCATCTGCTTAGTCCTCAGATGTGGCCAACAGAGAGCGGAGGGTAAGAAAAAAGGGGTATTAGTTAATATATTATGTGGAATTCCAAGTGTATATAAGACAAAAACATAGCATATTCATATTTGAATATAGCTCTAGTTTGGCCAGAATACCTGGCAAACAATGGGAAGACCATGATGGAAAGAAGAAATACCCTGAAAACCTTAAAGTGATTTGAGGAGAGAAACTGTCCAGACTTTAAGAGCATCTCAGTCAGCTCTAGGAACATTGCCATCAGTGGTTGAAGCCAGAGGTTCATGCAAAAGAGCTGATCCCAGAGTTGGTGGTTTTGGAATAATAATGTCAGACTAGGAGCTGCAAGTACTGTAGCCACTGATTAATTAGGGAATTTAGGAAAAATACTTCCAGTGTTTCTTGTTCTCAGTTTCCTTTGTCAAATTAACAGTGACAGAGGATAATTGTACATGTCCCTTCAACTTTAAATATTTTACGAGTATCCTGCCCCCCCTTTTTTTACTAGTTCTCTGAATTTGAATGAGTTACTAATAACCCACACACAACCTCAGGAACTCAGATCAATCATGAAGAAGCTGAACTGTGTGTTTAAAGCTCTAGTCCTCCATTTATTTATTCAATGACAATATTTTGTATGTCTAGTAGAACCTTGAAAAAAATCTGGGTAGAGATGGTGAATTTTAAGGAATGTAATTCCAAGTTCAGCACATATTCACCACTTGGATGGGTACAACCTTTGTTCTTTTGTTTCAAATGAGGCTTTCTGATGAAGGAAATGTGTGTGCCACCCCTCAGTTGTTCCAGCGACCTACAGGCCAGTGGGATTGTTTCAGAGGCCAAGCTGTTACAAGATGAGAGTCTAGGTCTAGACTCTAAATTCTGTGCCACCATCCAGTCAAAACTACTTCACTTTCTGTTGGCAGATCCTCATTCTTGGAGTCATACCAGAAACAACATAGTTGGCAAGTTAGAGAGGGGCTCTCAGAGGCATAGACGTTAGCTCAAGGCCTTCTAGGTACAGCTCCCCGGATTAATGAGTCCATGTATCCTCCAGGCACTGCGGTCTCTGGGAGCTGTTTTTCTGGAACTTCTCCTTTGGGTGCATGAGGAAGCGTGCCCACTTCTTCCAGGCACTGAGAGACACTCTCCTCATGCCACCTTCTCATAGGCATTTGTTATTAGCTCTTTTGGAGCTGGGTCCATTGGGACCTGTCTTGATCAGATACTTATTGATCTCTGTTATGTGCCAGTGATGGCATACCATGATGACAGTGGTAGAAATTAAGATTTTAAAAGGATTTATTTATTTATTTATTTATTTATTTATTTGCTTTTGTTAATATTCACTCGAGAGTATTTTCCCATTGATTTCTAGAGAGTGTGGAACGGAGGGAGACACACAGATAGAAACATGAATATGAGAGAGAGACACATCGATTGGTTGCCTCCCACGTGAACCCTAACTAGAACCAGGGATCAGTTGAGTCTGTAACCGAGGTATATGACCTTGACGAGAATTGAAACCAGGACCTTTCAGTCTGAGGGCCAACGCTCTATCCACTGAGGCAAACTTGCTAGAACTAAAAAGGCATAATTTATTTATTTAAGAAACCCTCAACCAGACACAGGGAGACATGTGAACAAACGACTATATTACCATAGTAGAAATGTTGTAATAGAAATCTGAACAGAGAGTTTTGGTGATGCAAAGGGCAGGCTTGACTAAAAGGTGACAGCTGTGTGCTAGGTTTTGTATAAGTAGGAGCTTTCCAGGAAGAAGAGGTTGAGTGCACATTCTGGATTAGGGGTGACGGCAGGAGCTGAGCAGCTGGGCCAGGTGATCCCAGCATATGATGGTTGATGTCAGGACCTAGACCCAGGTCTACAGTTCCCAGTCCATTACTCTTAATACTAATAATAATGCCCAATTAATATCCCCAATCCACTACATGAATGAATTGTAGTTTTACATGCAGAATTTTATTTTTAAAATATTTGTCCTTTTTGTTGAATTTATTGGGTGACACTGATGTTTGTGTCCATGAGTTTTTTCTCTCTCTCTCTCTCTTTTCCCCCCTCAATTCTTCCACCACGCCCCACCCCCCCAGTCCCACCTTCCCTGACAGCTGTCAGACTTCTCTCTGTGAGTCTGTCTCTATACCAGCGGTTCTCAACCTGTGGGTCGCAACCCCTTTGGCGGTCGAACGACCCTTTCACAGGGGTCGCCTAAGACCATCCTGCATATCAGATATTTACATTACGATTCATAACAGTAGCAACATTACAGTTATGAAGTAGCAACAAAAATAATTTTATGGTTGGGTCACAACATGAAGAACTGTATTTAAAGGGCCAGAAGGTTGAGAACCACTGCTCTACACAGTCATAATTTTAATAGAAATCTGTGGTAATTGCTAATCAGGAGAGGTATCAATAGACATATTTTATTATTTTATTTATACAAAATAAGACTTGGGAAAACATACCAGATTAAAATTCTAGGTAATAATAAAAGATTACTGATAAAGGAGGCTTTAAAGACAGTCTTCATGAACTACTTATGTTAGATAAGAGCCCTAAAAATAGGTCAAGTTACATTTAAGAAACAGGACTCACATCAAATTTTCAAGGTCACCCTGTGGACCGGGTGCATAGAATTCAGGTCACCTGATCCTAAGGTTTGAGAGATTTTTACCAAACAACCTGCCTCCTTAGGCACAGGGCTAAACTGCTTCTATTCTGAGACTGACACTTCAAGGACACATGACAGCAGGTGAACAAATTAAATGCTGCAAAGTATCTTAGCATAGGTCCTGATTTGGAAACAAGAAGAGGGCCCAGCACAGGGGAAGAGGGGAGCAGAGAGAGCCCACTTGGGCAGCACTTCTGCCCAGCCATGCCTGTTGCCATCCCAGCTTTCAAAATCTGCTCTCTGCATCTTCCACCCTGGCCAACAGCACAGCCAGACAGTAAACTACTTAATTTAAATTATGTTCTCATCTTACTGAGTATGGGGCACAATTCTCTTGTATTTTCTGATAAGGCTGATAATGAAGCGATCAGTCTATAGGATTCCCGAATGGCAGTGAACCTTCATTTGCATAATGATATTATAGCGTCTGTCGAAGCCTCTAGTGATGATCCATCCATATGCGAGAAATATAGGTCAGCGAAGATGCAGCAGCAATGAGAGAGGCAGGGCTATTCACTTATTAGAGTAAGAAAGGTCTTCTCTATCCTTTAGCTCAGCACGAGAGAAATAAATGGAATGGAATGGATCAGGGGATTCTATTGGCTTTTGAACAATCAAAGGAGATGCATCAATTCTGTCTCATGGTTTAAATTCAGTTCAGAGTCTGCTTAACCTGTTCATTTCCATTGGCAGAGTATGTCCCTGCACTTTTTCCCCTGACTCAGAAAAGGGAGTTTACTCTAATAGTATGAGAGATCAGGAGTCATAACAGCCCCATTTGGGGGCGAGGGGAGATCAGAAAATTAGCCACTGTGGTTCTCCCTTGTGTTTTCTGGTCTCAGAGATCTGTGAGATTTCCAGCCCACACATGTCATGCATGGGATTTTTATTATTCTATTATTGTCTTTATTTTTATTTTGGCACCTCATTTATTTATCATACTTTCCCTGTGCTCCTCTTCCCACTGTGTCTCTAAATCTTGCACGCAAGATAATAAATCTTGCTTCCCTTATAAGAATTGTACATTTGCCAGTGGCAAATATCTTGCTTTATATTTCTCCATGGAAAGCTCTTAGCACAGCACCTACTAAGGCTGGACACAAACATGGAAGGCCTTCTAAGACTCCCCTGAATTGAACTGAAGTCCCAGTACCACCACAGAATTAATTTTAAGGAGGCAAAGGGACCTTAAGAAAACATTTAGGGTCATGAGGCAAGCAGCAATGGAGCCAAAACATTTGGAGAAAATGGAAATGTTCTTACAGTTCTACCATGATATGCACATGATCTCAACTAAAAATTAACTCTTCTAGCACTTATTTAAACCCATCTGACCATAATTTATTGTTGTTATTTAAAAACATGTGCTTCATCAGTATGCCAGGAAACTATAATTATCCTCTAATGGCTTAATGCTTACTAACAAATGGAGATTGGTTTTATATCACTGTTTATATATGTAAAGAGATAGAAAGGGTAGTATATATAAGAAAAGATATATTTATTGTCTAATTCTCTATGTGGCTATTATATTAGATTGATATTAAATTACTCTGAAGGAAAATACACATGCAACATACACATGTGGAATGTACACACACACGCTCATATACATACTAATACATCACTCACCCTAATTAGACTGGAGTCACCTTGATTGTGAGGACAGATTTTGGGATAACTGGAAGGGAAAACTTCTTATTGCTTAAGAGGGACTCCAATGTCATGATTTTGTAGACAGATGATTTTGGATATGTTAATTAGCACAGGGTTGATTTCAAAGGTAAAATCTTAACCGGAAAAAATAAAAATAAAAAAACAAGCAACCCTAATTCTTGGCTCAAATCAACGGAACTTTAGTTAGCTCAACTTGTGGCCAGGGAAGGAACTTGAGGTTTGAGCTGTTCCCAGGAACTCTAGAAGCTGTGTTACCCGAAATGAAAGTGTTGGACTAGGACGGAATACAAAAGTTTATTTCTCTTCTGGTTGAGACCTCAGTCATCTTTGTTCTTGATCTCTGCTCTCTGGGCTGCCTTCCATCCTTTCCAGGCTCTGCAGCTCTTGCCTGTTTGGATCTCGGCCACAGACTGGAGTCAATAAAGAAAATGCCTGAATCGAAGAACATCCAAAGCCAAAATGCAGTGTCATTGCCACCAAAGGAGAAACAAGTGGTATTTTCCCTTGACTATGAGTGAAAATTTTGGGTTGCCAGCCCATCATACTGAACTATGAGATCATGCCTTGGAGTTAGGCATTTTGGCACATCCCACAGTCATTGTTTCCAGGGTGGTAGGCAAAGCATTTCTGCTGACCTTCATTCACCCGCTGACCCAGGGTCTGGCGTCACTATCAGCTGATAAGGAAGCATTTTGTGAGGCACTTGGTCAAAACCATTTTAAATGTGATGTTTTTGTTTGCAATAAGAAACATGCCATTTCTTCACTTTTCTATCCCCAGATCTTTAAAAACAATATATGTCAGATTCTCATGCACACTGCAAACTGGAATGACTGTTCTCTTAATCTGATTGCCTTGTTTGAGAGAGCAAATGGGGGAGGGGGATGGGATTTCAACACTAGTGAATGCTAGTGAAACCGTCTGTTCACTGATTGCCTGAAAGACTTAAGCCCTTACCCCAGAATCTTAGATAAAAATGAATTTTGGAACTTCCTTGTTATTATCTATTGTGTGTCTGAATTTTTGTAGCAACTGAAATGCCACTGTTTATCTTGGAACCATGTTCTACTGGCATCACTTAGTGTCTTTATTTTAACTGATTATTTTCATTTTCTCAGTTTGTATCCAACTGCTTCTGACATTGTTTCTTATCTATCTGATAAGAACTTTGTGGGAAATTATTTGGCTTATGGGACTCTTTCTTATATAATATGTTTAGTTTATTTGGAGCTAGTGGAATGTGGGAGAAAAGGATGGAAGGTTGGCCTGTTCTTACAAATCATTGCCTTGTATTTTGCAAGATTGATGGCTTGCTTTCTTCAAAGACATTGCTGGCCCACTTTCCACAAAGGCAGTTGAAGTCTTACTCAAGACTTAAAAACATCTCTGTGACCTCATGATTCATGCCACCTTCTTGATCTTTTTGCTGTTATGTTGATGTGGGTGTGACACACTAACATCAGACAAGAATGCTGTTACTGTTGTCAGTTTAATCCAAGCTAACTTCATAATTTATTTCCTCACGATGCAACATTGCCCCACATTGGATATTTTCATTCTCCATCTTTACTTTGATTTGACATTAGATAAAATGTTTAAAATATTTTCAAAGTCAACTTCTGGATCAGAAGATGCACATTTTACATTTGATACTAAAACATATTCTTTTTTTGGTGGTGATCGCGGGAGGGAGTGGGAGAAACCTATTAAATTTGAACTAACATAAGTTTGAGGACAACCTACAATAATATTTATTATAGCATTCAATTGAGTAATTTGCTTACATTTAACCAATTTCCAAACTAATTTGCATTTATAGACACTGCTGTGATTTTTTGTGGTGTTTTTACCATGTATTTTTATGAAAAAAAAACCTGTAACCAAGAGAGTATGATGGGTAAGTTCTTATAAGGACCATCCTTTGCAAAACAAAGAACAATTCATCTGTGGCACTACCCTTATCCATGCCTACAACACTCACGGAGCAGTTTAGGAATGGATTTGTGGTGAGAAGGAGCAACCTGGGCTTCCAGGGAGAAAATGCATTTCCTGGGAATTGGAATGTGAGAAGGAAGACACTGCAAAGAAAACTGTTGCCTAAAGTCAGACCTGTCTGTGCCCCAGACAACTGCGGCCTAGAAGTTTGGTGTATTGACTGACTTCCAACTTTACCTTCATATGGTTTTCCTCTTTCCTCAACTTTGGAAATTCCTACTGGTTTCTCAGGGGAGCTTTCTTTCCAAGAAACACCTGAGCTGAAATAGCTGCAGAAAAGTCTTTCTTGTTAGTGAATGTGGGAAACACAGTGATTTGTGGGAGCTCACTTAATGCTTAATACCATTGTTGTTGAGACTATTCTGTCTTGAAACCTAACACAGTTCCCTTTACCCTCAATTTATTCCAATACATTATCTGTTAATTGCTCTCTGATTAGCACAGAGAGCTAGTTTTCAGGTGGTTTGTAAAATTCACTGAGTTTGTTTGACATATATTTTGTTAAGTTTTTTAAAAATATATTTTTATTGATTTCAGGGAGGAAAGGAGAGGGAGAGAGAGAGAGAAATAGAAACATCAATGAAGAGAGAGAATCATTGATTGGCTGCCTCTTAACATACCCCCGACTGGGGATCAATCCTGCAACCTGGGCATGTGCCTTGACCAGGAATTGAACCCTAACCTCTTGTTCATAGGTAGATGATCAACCACTGAGCCACACCGGTCAGACTATTTTTTAAATTTAGCTTTATGTTGAAAGTGTTACCGATGTCCTCCTCCCTTTTCCCCCATTAACCCCTTTTACCTCACTCCCCCTTCTGAGGCCTTCACTGCACTATTGTCTATGTCCATGGGTTATGCATATATGCATATAAATTCTTCGGTAAATCTCCCCTTTCCCTCCCCCCATATCCCCTGCTTCCCTCTTCCCTCTGAGATTCATCAGTCTGTTCCATGCTTCCCTGTCTCTGGATCTATTTTGTTAGTCAGTTTGACATATTTTTAATTGATCATCCCACTCTCTTCCTCCCCCTTTTAAGGGATCTGTTTGCTTCAGTTGTTTATTAATTATCCCTAATAAAGCAAAGTTGTCAAGGCAATTTCAGAACCCCAAACAGATCATGGTGGCCATATATTTGGAACAGGGTAGACAGTGTCTGGGAAGCAGAAATGTAAAGAACGCTAGGGGTTATTCTAAGAGGAAGCCATTATTTAATCTTAGAGTTTGATACCAGAGAAAAATAAAATATTAGGGGAAGGGTGTCAGGGAAATTAATTTTTTAGCTAAGAGAAAGTGAAGAAGTATATTAGGAAGATTTGCTAGCATACAGCTTTGATCATGGGATAGTGGCAGCAGTTAAATTTTAATCCCTAGGTTAAGGCTCCCGGATTTGCTCTTTTAGGGAGACAATATAGGAATGGATGTTAGAAGAGACCAGGTGATAGGCCTATAAAACAAGGCTGCACTACTGAGTCACTGGGCAGAGGAGGGGGAGGTGGGTTAGCAGCACCCCACCAATATGGGCTGAAAGACAGGCTTCACTGCTCTCTAGTACAGAATCCCTATGTGCCTCAGGTTTCTAATGTATTATCTTGTTCATGGAATCTACATATAACTTCATTATCTAGGTAGTTTGTATACTTCATAAGATAAAAATGAAATAGGTGAGAATATTTCAATA
This sequence comes from Myotis lucifugus, assembly GCF_000147115.1. Taxonomy (NCBI): domain Eukaryota; kingdom Metazoa; phylum Chordata; class Mammalia; order Chiroptera; family Vespertilionidae; genus Myotis; species Myotis lucifugus. The sequence goes on from NW_005871064.1 coordinate 5,295,330, forward strand.
GAGATTCAGAGTAATGATTGCAAGGACACAGTTTGAAGGTATCACTTGCCCCTGATATTTATGTCTTTAGTTTCTCTGAATCAAATGCCTGAACAAAGGTATGGTGCACCCTTATTCACTGTCTGACCCCTTCTATCAGCCTTGCCTCTACTCCATCTTCGCTCTTCACTGAGATCAGAGGCAATTAATGCAGGAGAAGAACTTGCCCATCAGGATGGGTAAGGGAACAGTGGCTGAACACCATCAGGATCAAACCATGGTCATGTGCAGAGATGTTGTCAGTTGTGATTTATGGCATCTAGCGCGTCTCTGTCATTTATTAAATGCTTTCAAACTATTTTTGGATTAACATAAAAAGAAATTGAATTTAGATACTGTGTTCATTTTTTATTTAGGAGTCAGGAATTTGGGATGAGGCAAGGCAGATTGACTTTTCTAAGCCACTGGAAGCCCAGCCAATTATAAGCAAAACTGCACATTGAGATTCTGCATTTAATTATTTCAAGTGGTGTTTTTTAGAATATTTTATTTTTATGGACCCATTCTTAAGTGGTTACAAGTGACATTAATTCTAGGGAACTACTTGCTAACTCATCAAACAGTTTTAATTATGAACCCATATAGGGTCTAATATCTTCATTATTCAGATGAGGCAACTGAGGCCAAAGAATTGAAATGACTTCTCAGACACGGTTTTGGCCACTCCAAGAGCAGAATTCAGGGACTCTGACTTCCTGGCTTATACTTTGTTCCACAGTGAGTGTGTTTGCCTTGGGCTTTAGACACAGGCAGAGGTCCCACAGCCCATGCCCTTCACCACCATCTTCTACTACAGCTTCTCTGAATCCAGCCTGTCTCTCTTGACTCCCCAGGCTCCTGTCACCTCATTACAGATTATCATCCTTTTCGTTGTGGAGTAGACTTTCAGCTCATCTTGATAAAACCATCAACAAACAGAACACAAATGTGAATTGCCAGTAGATAGATAAATTGAATCTACCATCAGAAATAGACACAGCTTCTTTAAGATATAGAACAAAAACCCTAGATCCGCTCTGCTCTCTTGTTTGAAATTAAATTTTTGGATGGTCTAATGAGCCCTTACACCAGTGCATGGAGAAGATTCCAAAGTGCATGACACATGTCATTAAAACAAATGACTCTGGCTCAGACACTGAACACATTCAGTGGCTTCAATAAATCGTAACATTTCTCATCTTTCACCTGAATGGGGTACATGTTGCCCCAGTATTCATGGAAGAAAGGTGATTGACATCTCAGAATAAGACTTATTTTAAGTCGAATAGGTCTCTTCTTCTTTCACAAAGAATACAGATTAATTTTTCATTAGATACATATGGAGCTATCTTGCCATGATACTTTAGAAAGCCCCATAGACATAGAATAATTTGCCTTCCATTCCATCATCAAATGAAAATGAAATGCTAGTTTGGGGACCAAGAAAGATAGACCAAGACAGTTGAATTATTCACTTTTGAAGGTTTCCAGTTCAAATGTTTTGCAAGCTCATTTGCAGCTGGGTTGCAGCAGGCTCCATCCACGTCTGTCTAATGAAACTCATGCTGAAAATCTCAGTTGGAAGTTCAGGGAATCAGGGTCATTCATCAAACCTCGTCATAATTATTTAATAAGCAACATTAAATGTTCAGTCAAGTCTTTAACTCATCAGTTCAGTTATCACAGTTTAGTGCATGCAAACATCATTTACAAGGTTTCCTGCTGAACAATAGAGGATACAAATAAACCCCATAAATTAGGCCAGCCCTCAAAATAACCTTCTCATGCTAGCCTGCCCCCTGCCTCACCTTTT